>NW_028258354.1:12116318-12423271 GCF_053883595.1 Heterocephalus glaber | reverse complement strand
GAGAGAGAGAAAGAGAGAGACACCTGCATGACATGATAAAGAATTAAATCACGCAGCTAACTCATTGGGAAGCTAGGGAAAGCATTTTACCTCTCTTGATATTTGTTTTGACAACTGTAAAATGAAATCTTAGACAAGATAATCTTGGTAGTTTCTTGCCCATTCTAAAGTGGAATTGTTTATTTGTGGCTCTAAAATGGATTTTTAAAATACTTTTTGCATTTAAATAATTCCTGCCATATTGAATAGGAAACTTTTTTTAAAAGCATACCACTGTTTCCAGTTTCCACTTCTATCTCCTGTCTGATACATAAACAATAAATATTATTCAGGTGACTTATATCCATTTGCACATATGTTCTCATTAAATTTTGTTATCTTATAATCCATAATTTAAATGTGATGCATTGAGGACTGAATCCACCACTTATCAACTTTCAGAGTCATTCATTTAATCAGATGGGAATTCACACATCCTTTTTATCACTACTATATCATGAGTCATGCAAATGCCTAATATCCAAGAACTCTTCTATTCTGGAATATTCCTTAAAGGTTCTCATTCTAAATCACAGTACTAGTACTTTGACAATTCAATCAGTCCTAGGAGAATAAACTCACTTGAAATTCAGCCATCTGTTAACTCTTAACCTAAGTGAAACTTTAGTTCTTTCCTACCATTGCCTAATCTACATTTTTTGACCATCAATCTTCATCACCGAGAATGTAAAATAAAATCAATATATTCTTAGCCCTAAGTTAGATTTAATAATAATGCCTTTTATTTTTTATCAGTATTAATTATTTCTGCCTATTTACCTTTCTCATAATATAATTTGTCCAAGCCATTCTTTAATGTGTCTTAAATTATGTGTTTAGCCTTTTATATTTTACTTGTTTGTGTTATAATATCATTTTATGTAGGACATAGAATATATTAATATGTAATTCATAAAAGAAATGTAAGTATGTGCAAAATATGGGAATACATGGTTCCCCTCACTAGTAGTCAAAGTAATATAGAAGTAGAGCAATAAAAAGATATATTTGCCTTCCAAATCAGGGAAGTTCAACAGCTACTATAGTCAATGGAGAGGGGAGATAAGAATTGTCATATTCTAATTGTTGGAAAGTAAATGTGCATAACTGTGCTATAAAGATATACTTAATCCGGTATGGCTCTTTCTTTCCAAATAATTTACCTTAATAAAATAATCAGCAATGTGCATAAAGTTATATTTAGAAGTATACTTATAGGAAAATGTTAATTTTAACAGTTCTAATAATTCTATTAATGTCTAACATCAAGGATTATAAATTAGGTTAAATGAATTTGGTATATCCATTCAATGGGCTGCTATAAATCTATTAAGTTAAAAATGTTGTAGAAAAAAGTTAATGATGGAGGAAATGTTAACAACATATTGATACACAGATTTAAAATTTGTGTTTTTATTATGGTCCTATTTTACAAATATTTTTATATGTACAAGTAATTTAATTATTTATCTACTCATGAACCTGGATTAGGCACTTGACATATATGTCAGTCATAGCCTCAATAGCAAACAACATTGTTTTCTTACCTAACAGTATTTTTCTTTTTGATGGTGGCGTAGTCCCAGTTCCAATTTAGTTCAGTTGTCCATTCTTTTCCCATTCAACTCTGGAGTAAATCTTAAATTTAATTCAAGTGGTCCTTTTCTTATAATAGTGTCAGTGTGACTTAAAGGGAAGGTCTGTGGATATGTATGGGAGTTACTTTTGGGAAAAGCTCTTAGGGAATCATACTGGAAAAGACGGACTCTTTCACTTTGGCTGGATATTATCTTGTTTGAATATGATATAAGAAACTGTTCCAGCAACTTTTTTCACAAGAATAATTAACAGTTTCTATTACTCTTTATTCCTTTGTATAAACCAATGTTTTTGTCCAGTTTTATTTTTCTTCCTGAAGTGCTCTTTTTAGCATTTCTTGTAGAGTGGATGTGCCAGAGATGAGTTCTTCTGGCTATTGCACATCTAAAAAGTCTTTATCTCTTCATTATTGGAAGATATTTTTGCCAGGTATAGAATTCTAGGTTGGAAGGTTTACTTTTTTACTTTAAAGATTTTTTTAATCACTCTCTTCTATGTTGTCTCCAATAATAAATCTGTGGCCATCCTTATCTATGTCCTGTTGTACAAAATGTATCTTTTTCTTCAGGTTATTTTAAAGATAGTCTCCTCATCATTAGTTTTGAGAATATTAATTATGCTATACCAGGATGTGTTTATTATCATATTTCTCATGGTAATGGTTTATTTAACTTTTTGAATCTGTACATTTATAGTTTTCCTGACATTTGGAATTTTTTTACTATTATTTTTCAGGTACTGTATTTTTTCTGTTTCTTCATCTCTTTCCTCTGCTTTGAAATGCTAGTTATGCATATTAGGTTGCTTGACCTTTCAGAGATCATTAATGCTATTTTTATTTAATTTTTTTCTCACTGTATTTCATTTTGGATAATTTCTATTGATTTATGTTTTTAAATTTATAAACTTTTCTTCTGCAATGTTTGCCCTACAATTCATCCTATCTAGTAAATTCTTCATCTCACATATTATAGTTTTCATTTTATTTATTAATTTTTTTATTTTTATTTTTTCTGTGGTACTGGGGATCAAGCTGAGGACTTTGCGCTTACAAGGCAGGTGGTGGCACCACTGAGCTAAATCCCCAGCCCTATAGTTTTTATTTTACAAATTGATTTGGGTCTTTCTATATCTTCCATGTCTCTACTTAACTTTTTCAATACAAAGAATATGTTCCAATAACCCTTTAATGTTCTTGTCTCCTAATTCTAACATCTGTATCAGTTCTGGGTCAATTTCAGTTTATGATTTTTCTCATCATGGGTTATATTTTCCTGCTTTTTTATGCCTGGTGATTATTTTTTGGATGCCAGAAATTACAATTTTTAGTTTGTTGGGAGCTAGATATTTTTCTATACTTAGAGCCATTTTTTGAGCCTTAATCTGGCGTGCAGAATAAAGTTACTTGAGAAGTTACTAGGGAAGAGTTTGATCATTTGGGTTTGTTCACAGTGGGAGCAAACACTTCTACCAGTGCCCTGTGAATTATAAGGTTTTCTGTCTGGTTGGTGGTTCAATACTGGGAACTATTAACTATAATCCTTTTGAATGGCTCTTTTCTCAGCCTTAGTTAGTTTCTACATAAATGTGTGCTCAACTATGTCCTGTTGAATACTAGAGGACGAGTTCAATATCTGTGCAGATCTCTCCTTTCATATACTCAGTTTTATGAACACTAGCAACCTTAATTCACCCAAATCCTCACCTCTGTATCTGCAATCCAGATTTGACTTTGGATTTTCTTCTTTGCACTATATTTTGGAAATTTTCTTAAGACAATAATCTGGAGGCAATTGCAGTGTTCAGCTCATTTTTAAATTTGTCTTTCACTATGTATTCTTCTTAGATGCTTCATGTCCAACTTTCTTGAAACAGCCTCTTCATATACTTTGTCCTTTTGTTGGATATTTTTAAGTGAGAACAATTCTGGTTCTTGCATTATACTTTCATATTTTTAAAATGTACTTTTGAATTGCAATTAAGAAGAGAAATTTCTCCATAGGCCTTTTTAGAGACCTTCCACTTATCTTCCTCATTCACAAGAAAATATTTCTGCAAATACCCTTTCTAACATTTAATCTAACCTTAATATAATATTTGAAATTCACATAGTAATATTTCCCATCATAATACTCCATACTATCTTCCATTTAGATCCATAGATATTATCTTTTTGCAGACATTTTCTGTCCTCTGAGTTTCCATTTGCTTGTCAACGTATTTTTTTAGTTAAACAGGATCATGTGATTAGCTCTGATGCTTGTGCTATGAATGTAACTGACATGTGTTACTTTTGGACCAAAGACTTTAAAAGAAAGAGTGAATTCTCCATTCATTCTCTCCCTGTAACAGTGAAGTCTAAAATCACAAGTTAAGATAATGGTGGCAAGAGATGGTGGACATTCCATTAACATAAATCCTACAGTAAAGACTCCTATAAACTACCATTCAACATGCAATGTGACAAGAATAGATGTTTGTTAGGTAAAACCAAAACAAATCTTGGAATTAATTTGTCAATGGAGTACAATGAATACCTCTTACACAACTCATACACTCTGAAATAACACATCTTTCTTAAAACAAGGATAATATTTTAATACCTAAGTTGTAATAAAACTGGGGGAAAATCTCAACCTTTTAGAAATAGCAATAATAATTTTTAAAAATAATTATGGGGGCAAAAAAACCCAATGTTGTTACAAATCACATAGAAAATAGCAAAAATATTTCATATAAAAATATATGAGATGATGCAAAATCTGTATGAAAAAGATTGTTTGTAGCTGATTGACTTCAATAGTAGAAAATGAGCCATCGCTAAAGAGAGCTTATTCCAAGTATGATTTAACATTAGGAAATCTACTAATACAAAGCATCCATATCAAAAGGTTAGAGGCAAAATAATCTGCACAAATGCTTTAAAAAAATCTCTTAGAATATGAGGACGAGAAAGGTGCTTCCTTGAAATAGCGATGGAATTCTATTTCAAACCAACTATCAAGCTTCTAAACCCATGGCATTTTCATTTAAAATAATAAAAAGACAAAGACTTCCTCTATCATCATCCTTATTTACCATTTTTCTAAAAATTTTGTCCAATGTAAGTAAAAGCAAAAAGCAAAATGGTAATCATTTGGAGAATCTGTTAACTAGAAGTCTCAAGAGAATCAACTGAAAAGATTTTGGAAGCAATAAATAAGTTTATTAGCCTGACCATTAGTACATAAAAATTAGACTTCTATATTCCAGGAAAATTCAACTTTGAACAAAGGCAAATTGCCAGATAGCCCACAAATAGGCCTCTGAGACAACATTTATTGAGGAACAGACAAGAAAACATAGCATAGTGTGCAATTAATACTGCCCCTCACATTCTGAAAAAGCACATGAGATCAGACACTAGAAATACTATCTTGCCCTTAGAAATATGAGATTTATAAACTATAATGTTTTAGAATTAAAATGTCCCTCAAGAGTGTCATATTTTGAGGGGTGGAGCTTTTGGAAGGTGATTGGATCATCGGGACTTTATCTCATCAGTGGATTAATCCATTGATGAGATTATAGCTGAATGTACTTTTAGGAGAGAGGGCCTGATCGAAGAGAGAAGACACTGGGAGCATGACCTGAAAGGATGTATTTTTGTCCCTGGCTCCTCCATTTGTGCTGTACCATATGTGAGTGGCTGTCCTGTGTCATGCCCTCCTACCATGCCACTTCTGCACTGGAGCCAGCCAATCATGTACTGAACTCACTGGAACAGGGAGCCAAAGTAAACTGCTCCTCTTCTATGTTGTGGGTATGGAGTATTTTGTCCCAGCAACAGGAAAGCAACTAATACGTAAACTGTTTAATTGGGGAAACAGCAGTTCCCCTTCTTACCAAGATTATGATGAAGATTATGACAGAAACTTGCCTTTCATCACTCAGCTCCTACATCAGCATTTATGGTTTGAGGTGCACCAGTATTTCCTATGAGATCACTTAGTAATGGAGCATATTCTATGTTCCAGAAATGGTCATAGCATTATTTCTGATCTTTTATGCTCTTCTAGACTTTGACACTAAATAGGAAGAGTGTATTTAGTCACTTCTGGAAATAGCATGTGCTTTTGATTTTTTAAACCAGTAGAATACAAAAGAAGCTATGCTATGTAATTTTCTAACCTGTCTTAGTCACTTCCTCATCATTGAGACTCAAATACCTATTCCACAACTTAAAGGAGGAGCAGTTTACTTTGGCTCATGTTTTTTAGAAGATTTAATTAATAGTAGCTTGGCTCCAAGGCTGAAACACCATGGCAAAAGGGCCTAGGTGGGGGACAGCTGCTCATCTTATAGCAACCAGAAAGGAGGGAAAGAAAAGAGAAGCCAAGGAGGGAGATAAACCCTTCTAGGTTGCGCCCCAGTAACCAACCTCTTCTGACAAGGACCCACCCATCTCCTAACAGCACATTCAGCTATGAACTCATCAGCTGACTAATCCAGTGGTAAGTATGGTGCCCCCATGATCCAGTCACCTTCCAAACACATGAGGCTTTGGGGGGACACCCAAGATCTAAACCATAACACAGCTAGTTCATATATTGGATATAGCTATTTCTTTCTGGGAGGATTACATTGGGGAAACAGCTACCATGCTGTGAAGAAGACTAAACTAACATAAGACAACATGTAGAGGGCAAAATGGGAGAAAAATGAGGCCCTTCAGCCAATGGCCAACATCAACTACTAGAAATGGGAATTAATGAGCCTCCAGATGACTTCAGTCTCCAGCCCATGAGTTCTCCAGCTGAACCCCAGACATCAAGGAGCAGAGAGAAGCTGTGTTCTACCCAAATTCCTGATCCATGAACAATCACAAAAGGTTGTTTTATGCCACTAATGTTGAGGTGGTTTGTTATGCAAATATAGTTCCTAGAACCGAGATAAAAGTTTAAGACTTGAATTTGTAACTATATGACCAGTGGCTAGATCCACCACCACATTAATAAGCCAGAATTGATTATTTTAACACTTTGCTTTATCCATGTTTCATGGAGTGCTATATTGAAGGTCAGTTCTCTGAGAGCTTGACTGCCAGCGAGCAGTCAAATTAAGTTACACAGAAAATATAATGGGGAAAGATCAGATTCGTGACAACAGCCAGCAAAATATCTGGGAGTTAACGAGAAATTTGTAGGCACTAAATAAAAAATAGGAATTTTTTTCCTGAAGAATGTAAAGGACAGGTTTATCTCAATGAAAACATTCAATATGGAAAATATGTCAGGTTTTACAAACTAATGTATAGCATTAATGTGACTCTAATAAAAAATCTTAAAGGATTTTTTGAAATTTGAATATTAACTGTAAAATTCATTTAGAAGATAAAAAGAGAATTTATAAAGTCTTTGTAAAAGTGGTATCATTTATGTTTCAATAAGGAGACAGAAACAAAATGATAATTTGAATAGGAAAAGTTTAATATTAAAAACTATGAACTAAGAATTAAGAATTATGAACTATAAAAGGCAATTAGAATAATGAGAGCTTAGCCAATAAGAAAGAAAGCAAACTAGAGATTATAAACATAATATACATAATAATTCCAGGAATTCTAGGTCTGCTGGAAGAAAGAGTTCCTTCTACGCTGGACCCTAATCCAGATCTAAACCTTGCTGAAGGCACAACTGTGGGTCATTTACAGAGAAATCACTATGGCACAACACCAGTGAAGCTTGTTTGAAATTCATATTCTCTAGTGCTGGGAAAAACTGTTACTTCCTCAGTGCTGCTGACCACAGTGCACTGCAGGGGCCAAGTACTGGAGGAGCCATGCACACCATGTGTGGTGTGCACACCAGCACACCAGAAACTTGAAGGAAGGTCCTCTTCTTTTACAGTGTCTCTTCACTGCCCACTACTCACAAAGATTAGCATTATACCAGCCGGCATAGAAAAACCCTTAAAGAATCCAGCTCTATTTTCCTAGAATACATAATGAAAGGTGAATTTAAAGCTGAGAGGCAATAAATTGATTATTTGCACAGATGATGACTTGAGTCATTATGATCTGATATTAAAATACACCTTAAATCTATAGAAATGAGAACATGAGAGTAGCACAAGACTAAAGATACTGATCAGCGGACTAGAGATAGTAAAAAAGCTCACAAACAGATTTTAAATAGATATAAATGTATACACACACATATATGTAAGCCCATACACATAAATGTACTATTTTTTTTCTTGGTACTGGGGATCAAACTTGGGTCCTTGAGCTTGTGAGGCAGGTGACAGAACCACTGAGCTAAATCCTGGGTTTTTTAAAAAATTTTTTTTCTTACACATAAATATAGTAAATAAAAGAAGTGGCATTTCAAATAATTGAGGAAAAAATTATTACTTTTAAAAAATACATAAAGTAAGAGTCTCATTTGATACCATATACTGAAATAAATTCTAAATGAATGTAAAAATAAAATTTTAGAAAATGGGCTTCCAGTTATTATTACATCAATTTTCCTGGTCTCACAGCTACCAGTATCATCCATGTTGCTAACATCCATGCAAATAAGAGGACTCTGATGCAGAAAAGCCTTTTTTAAATAACCTTGAAGGAGCTTAATCTGGAAATCAAGAGCACTGCTGCACAAGACTTTCAACAAGACATATTCAGATTGATGGAAAACAATAAAGATACCAATCAGGGATAAAGTAGGATAACAACAATGTTGGGCTATATCAGCATACCACTGCAAAGAAGAAGGCGACTTGTGGTTTATAATAATTCTAAATATATTGTGTATGAAAATGTAGAATGATAGCTGAAAGAATAAAAGATAATGCCAGCAGAAACATCATAATGCTTGTGAACAACAGAAATTATTTATTTTCTCTCAAGGCAATCCTACTAGATTTTTGCTAGGGAGAATGGTCTACCACTCAGTAATACATCCGCTCTCAACTGCACAAAGTTAGAGCTACTTTACAGGCAATCCTTCCGGAGATAAACCATCTTGTTTCTCAGAAACAAATGCAGATGTTAAAATGACTGTCTTTAGGGCTGGGGATTTAGCTCAGTGGTTCTGCCACCTGCTTCACAAGCTCAAGGACCCGAGTTCGAAGCCCGGTACCACCCCCCTGCCAAAAAAAGACTGTCTTTAAACAACAATATAATCCTATGTTTCAACAACAGCTAACATAAAAAGAAAAAGATACAATAGAATCATAGAATATAAGGCAATTTCCATCTTCTATACAATACTGAGTGTGATCTAATTTGTAGGTCATATACTTAAATATATGCTATTCATCTAGCTAATAAATGAATTTAATTTACTAAAGACATTTGTTAGAAATTGCTCCAAATTGAAATTTATAAATTTCACAGCAAATGAAAAAAAATCGATAAATTCCAACATTAAAAACCTGTACCTTAAAAGACACAATTAGTATCTCTCCAGTGACCAATGATGTTGAAGATCTTTTCATATGTTTATTTGCTGTTTCTATTCTTTGCCTGAGAAATCCCTGTTCATTTGAGATGCCCATTTTTTGATCGGGTCTTTAAATTTGAGAGGTCTGATTTTTTTAAGTTCTTTTCTTTTTTAAGTTCTTGATATATACTAGATAGTAGACCTTTGTCTGAGGAACAGCTGGTAAAATTTTTTTCCCACATTATGGGTTGTCTCTTCACTCTGTTGTTGGTTTCTCTTGCTGTGCAGAAGATTTTTTAAAAAATTAATTTTAGGGCCAGGGATTTAGCTCAGTGGTTTCGCCACCTGCTGCGCAAGCACAAGGACGAGGACCTGAGTTCGATCCCCAGTACCTCCCCTAAAATTAATTTTATTGGTACATTTTAGGTATACAATATAATGACATTCATCATTGGGAATTTGCACCTTTATGTAATATATCTTGGTTCTTTTTTCCCCTTTCCCCTGCCCTCCCTTCAACCCCTCCATCCCTCCCTACTTGCAAAGACTTTGTTTCCATTTTTTTCATTTTCTCCTATTAATTCCATTCCCTTCTTTCCTTTCCCCTATCCCTCCCAGTTTCCCTTCCCTTTTGCCCCTTTTCATACTATTTCACATTATCTATTATACTTTTAGTCCTTATTTACAGTTTCAGTTTCTCACACCAGAGAAACTATTTGGTATTTACACGTGTGTCCTATTTCACTTAAGAGTATGGCCTCAGTGTGCATCCATTTAGCTATAAATATCTCTAGTTTCTCATTCTTTATGGCTGAGTAGTACTCTATTTTATTAAAAACCACATTTTCTTTACTCAGTCTCCAGTTGATGGGCACTTGGGCTGTTACCGAGTTTTAGCTATTACAAACTGTGCTGCTATGAACATGGGTGCACATATATTGCTGTGGTATGATTCTTTTAATTCTTTTGGGAAGATACCCAGCAGGGGAATAGCTGGGTCAAATGGGACCTCTAATCCTAGTTTTTTGAGGTATCTCCATATTGATTGTCACAGTGGTTGCACCAGTCTGTACTCCCATCAACAATGGAGAAGGGTTCCTTTCTCCCCACAATCCCACCAACATTTATTATTGGTTGGTTTCTTGATAGTAGCCATTCTTTCTGGAGTGAGATGAAATCTCAATGTTGTTTTCATCTGCATCTCTCGAATGACCAGTGATGTTGAACATCTTTTCATATGTTTATTGCTGCTTTTATTTCTTTGTCTGAGAAATGTCTGTTCATTTCAGATGCCCATTTTTGAATTGGGTCTTCAAATTTGGGGGTCTGATTTTTTAAGTTCTTTATATATTCTAGATAGTAGTCCTTTGTTTGAGGAACAGGTAATAAAAATGTTTTTCCCATATTCTTAGCTCTATTGGTGGTTTCTCTTGCAGTCCAGAAGGTTTATAATAGGATGAGATCCCAGTTATTGATTCTCTGTGCTAGTTCCCATCCTTCTGAGATTTTGTTCATAAAGTCTTTTCCTACATCAATGTCTTTAAGAGTTCTACCCAACCTCTCTTCTGGTTGGTTTAATGTTTCTGTTTTAATGTTTAGATCTTTGATCCATTTTAATTTTAGTTTAGTGCATAATGAGAGATATACGTCTAGTTTTAATCTTTGGCAAGCTGAAACCCAATTTTTACAGCAAATGGAGATACCTGAAAAAACTAGGATTAGGCGTTCCATTTGACCCAGCCATTCCCCTGCTGGGTATCTTCCCAAAAGAATTAAAAGAATCACACCACAGCGATATATGTGCACCCATGTTTATAGCGGCATAGTTTGTTAAGAGCTAAACTTGGAAACAGCCCAATTGCCCATCAACAGGAAACTGGATAAAGAAGATGTTTTTTAAAAAAATAAATAATGGAGTACTAGTCAGCCATAAAGTTGAGGAACTAGAGACATTTATAGCTAAATGGATGCACATTGGGGCAATACTCTTAAGTGAAATAAATAGGGGATACATGTGTAAATGCCAAATAGTTTCTCTGGGGTGAGAAACTGAAAGTGTAAATGAGGATCAAAATGTATAATAGATAATTTGAAATAGAAAGAAAAGGTCCAAAAGAGAAGGGGAAGTGGAAGGTCTAGGGGAAAAGAAAGAAGGGAAAGGAATAAATATGAGAAAAGAAAAAAATGTAAACAAAGTCTTTGTAAATAGGGAGGGGTGAAGGGGGTGAAGGGAGGGCAGGGGAATTGGGAGAAAAATAAGAATGAAGATGTATCATGTAAAGGTACAAATTCCCAATGATTGTCATCATACTATATACTTAAAATGTACCAATAAACTTAATGAATAAAAAAAGACAATTAGTATGTAAGGCCAAATTTTTAAAAAAATCTACAAAATTCATGATCAAATTTGACTATTATTAGAATATAAAGAATTTTTGCAAATCATTAGGAGAAATGAAAAAACAATAAAATGTATCAAGTATTTTAAAAATAAATCTAAGTAGCCAATAAACATCTTACATCATTAACACAGCAAAGATTAATTTAACAGAAATCAAAAGAAAAAAGAAATGTTCTGTCAAATTGCCACACATACTTTAAATATATCAAATGTTTTTGAATTATGTATATCATTTCACCCAGTAATTTTGCTTTTGTAATTTATCTTAAGGCAGTTACAATGGCTATAAATAAAAGTGCATGGCCAGATTTACTAGTGTCAGAACTATTTATAATAGTCAAAAAATGTAAATATCATAGATATCCAACAATAAGAGATTGTTAGAATATGTTTTAATAAATTCATTCAATAAGAAATATTATAATGTAATAGTTAACACCATAGGCACTAGTTATAAGTAGTCTGAATTCAAATCTGAATCTTCTAATTCTTCCTTTAGAGCCTTAAATTATTTTCAAAATCTCAGTATAAAGTGGGGATCCTCATGGTATGGTAATCAATATGAAGATTATGATGAGCGTTAAATGAAATAATCCATTAATGAATGTACTCATTATATAGTGTCTAGCGCATAATGCTGATGAAAATTAACTATCAGTATTTTCCTTTTAGTAGAAAATCATGTAAATATTAAAATTTTGTCTCAGTAGACCAGGTAATAAAATGGGAAAGTGTTCATGATGTATTGTCAAGGGAAGAAAACAGGATGTAAAATTTTATGTGAAGTCTAATGCAACCTGAAAAACAAGAGAAACAAAATGCACATACTAAAAAGCAAGGAAGATGTACAGCAAAATGTTAATAGTGTTATCTCTAGATTACTATTTTCTCCTTTGTAATTTTCTACAGTCCTCTGCAATGAGTGTCTTTTATAGTTTGAAAGAATATCACATGAAAATATAATCAAGACTGAATATGTCCAGCTTTCCCCTCCTTGGCTATCACCAAATAGTATACATTATTGCATTCTTCCAAAGATGTAGCATACCTATCTTTTCAACAAATTCTTTCTTGTATTCTTTAATTAGATTCAAACCAGCATTTTCCCTTCACTGCTTTTCTTGCCTTTTGGCAGACAAATTTACCAGGAAGGCTTGACAAGAATGTACTTTCCTAGTTATAGCTGATTTAATGCCAGTCACATTTAAAGAAATAGTTTTTTTTCTTGAAGCCCTGATAGGATTAAAGGTAAAAGATATAAGGACCAAATATAAAGATATTTGCCAATATTCAGAAAATTTTTTCTTCCATTAGAAATTTTAAAAATCTACATAGCATTTATGGGTGTATTTGTTATTAATTATTAGTCTAACAAATATGAAATAACATTAATAATAATGATGATAATGGTAAAATGACAATATTTTAAATGCTAATAACATAGTAAGTAGATGATCAATGAATATTTATCCAAGAAAATGGAATCATGTAGAAAAGTTTCAAATTGAATTTAAGTTGACCTTAAACTTCACTGATATTTTATATTCATTATTTTTGAAAGGAAAGCTTACAGAGAGTTTTATCTAGAGAACTGGGACCCATATCTTAACTGTCACTGGGCTAGTGTTATTCAGGTCATCCTTGACAATAGCACTTGGTGACACGTTACTCTTCTCCTTATAGTAAGTATCCCTGCATTTGCTGTTCATCCTAGAAGAGTTGGAATCTCTGCTGCTTAGGCTCTTACAGCATGCTTATTACTCTTTACCAACAGTAGAGTCCCTGTTCCTATCACCACAAATATCAGTCAAGAAAAGGTTTGGCTCAATATACCAGAAAACAACACATGGTAACACCAGCCATTTTAGGAAAGCTTAAGTTAAGCAGTCCAGAGGTAGGCAGTTCATCACCAGTTAGAAAGTTCTATAGGTCTTCAGGAGCCTAAGATCCCTCCAACTCATCACTCTGACATCTCCATGGGGTGTTCTTGACTTCACTGATCCAAGATGACCAGTAGAACTTCCTCCAACACAGCTATGTTTCAGGCAGCATGGCCTATGGTGGCTATGCAGTCTTCCTTTGAAATGACCTTCTGAAATTGCCTCAACATTCTTTGTATTTATGTAAGTTATTTTCTGCTGTGTAATAAATTACATCAAAACCTAGCAGCTTAAAACAACAAATATTTATTATATCTCAGTTTCTTGTTTATCAGGAAAACATGCATCTTAGCTGGATGCGCCTGGCTCAGGGTCTCTCTCAAGGCTGCAATCAAGTGTGGCAGTCATTGAAGGCTCACTTGGGGAGGACATAATAGGAAATCATTCACAAAGCTGTTGGAAAGTCTCAGGTCCTCACTAGCTATTGACTGGAGACAATCAGTTCTTGCCATATAGTTTTCTCGGTCGAGTAGATTACAATATGGCTTCCCCCCCATCAAAAGAGGAAAAGAGGGCACCCCAAGTTGGAACCCAAAGTTTCTTAGTAACCTAGTCTTGAAAATAACATTCCTCACTTTGTTCATATTCTAGTTATTAAAAATCAGTCACAAAGATTTGTCCAAGAAGATGACTATAGAGAGGGAGAGATCATGGGGGGGGAGCCAATTTAGAAGCTGCCTATCATAGAATCTCATTACACTAAATCTTGCCATATGTACTGCCAGTGAGTCAAGGAAATATAGTGTTCAGTTATATAGCAATGTGCTCAGCTAAAATTCACAATTCTGCTACTCAACCAGAAGAGAGAAATAGCTATTTGGCAGCACCTAGCACTCTCTGGCACCTTTGCTAGTATTTTTCTCTTTCACTCCATAACCTGCATTTTTTTTGTCTCCAGCCTATCTATCTTGTCTTCTCCTGGTCTTTGTTTAATAGAGACCATCATATTTATCATTGCTGTATAAGAATATTGGGCCCAAACCACCATCTTCTTGACTCACAATTATCAGGATGCTCAAGAATTGCAAGTTTCACTCATTTTCCTCCCTATGCCTCTCTTCTAGTTTAAGGTCAAAACAATAAGCTCTTCCTTTTTAAAATCTCTCAAAGCCATCTCCTTCCTTTCATTTATACTGTAACTACCTTTAGATGGACCCAACATATCATTTCTGAAGATAATAAAACTGTTCTTGTTCCCAAAATGGGCTCCTTAAATACATCTTTTAAAAAATCCTGTGCAACAACTATTTCTATAGAGTCGCATAAAGGCACAACAAGAAGAAGTCTTGGGTAGAAATTTGGAAACTTGGGTTCTAGTCTCAGCTTTGCTCCTTACGAACTGTGCGACCCCAGGAAATCACAAACTCCTCCTAGATTCAGTTTCCTCACCTGTAATTTTAAGATCATTCATGACATGGCCAATCAAGTTCCTCAGTGAAGGGAGAGAAGGAGTATGCCTGGCAGCTTGCTCCTGCTCCCTTAGATTCCACAGTGGCTTAAGTGATAAGAACAGTAATCAGTGGCTTGAATCCAGGTGACATACACTCCTAGCATAGCAGTTGGTAAAAGTTAAAGAGAAAGGATTTCCCAATATAAATGTCTGGGTGTGTTGCACTTCACTACTTCATGATTCCTCTAAATCACACACCTTCTCAATTAGAGGCCATCAGTGGCTTCCCAATGTCCATTCATTCATTCATTTTACAAATATGTGAATACTTACCATAAGCCAAGGGCTCTTAGAGAAAGGTAAACATAACTAACATAGTTCCTGCCCTCAGAGAATATATTCTATAATACTATAAAATCATATTACTCCAGATCAAAAAATACATATCCTGAAATCCCTCTCTGCTTCATTACTGAGCCGTAGATAATTTCAAATAATATTTTAGACACTGAGAGCTTTTCATTCTGGCCTATTAAACTTTTGCGGCCATGTTTTTCCAGGCTTGTTTTCTAACTGGCTTGTCTCATTCACACCCATTTCAACCTCTGTTGTTCAGCCACCACTTCACAGCAGAGTGTAATCTATAAAGTAACATACTAGATTTGTTGTTCTAAGGTACAATCATTTGCTCCAAGGAAGTTCTACAATGGTTCCCTTAAGGATTCTGGGGATGTTTGAATTGAGATAGAAAAGTATGTTGGAGGCTTTGAAACATATCCTAATAACAGCATCTAGGTCCCTTGTTGCAATGTCAAGCATGGGTGCGTAAAATAGATTGAATCCAACTCAGCCCATTATGTACTTGTGCTACACACCATTAATGATGGGCAAGAAATTGGACCAAGTGTTTTCAGCAGGACTTCAACAAGCCATTCCACCAGGAAATCATCTTCTCCAGCCAATCAAGCACCGTGAAGTCATTTCAACTATTTCTATCATATCCATTTTAGCTATATGTTTGATATTCTTCTAGCAGTAGGATCCTTTCTGAAAAAAGTTTGAGATACAAAATTGACATGTGAAGGATTAGATGTTATTTGAACTATGTTCTTAGCTTGGCTCCTGCCAGCCATTTTCTGGGTGACCAGCACACGTCAGCTGTTCACCCACACCTGCTTTTCCATTGTGAACTAGAAACTGATAGTCTGAGGTAAGTATTTAGCTAAAAAAGTATCTGTAAAATCCATGAAATTCCTTAAAGTGATAGTTATGTCACTGAAGTTCATCCCCATTGATATTAATCTGCCTCTTTTCCTAAAACATTATTCATGTAAATTAATTAATATAATTAGTAGTATTCAACAATTTTGTCTTGCACAATGAGCACAACACCTCTTTTGTCTTTATTTTTTTCTTATCTGCATTTAGCCTTTCACTTAGCAATAAGCAACCATACACACTTCACTCATGGAAAAAACAATACATTAATCATCACTAGTCATTAAATATATTCCTTTATTTTTGAGAAAAAAATCATCCAAAAACAATATCTAATCTCTGTCATGATTTAATACACTGGCTGTTGATAATTTTCTTGTCATTTTTGAGCACAAAAAGCTGAAATATTACAAGTCAACAAAATTTGATCATCTTTTTCATACCTCATGCAAAAATTCATTCACTTTGAAAACATTAGCATTGGTCTCAGTGATGAACTGAAAGTTCTCTTCAGTACAAAACTGAAGTATAGACATGGCCTGAGGTTGTTTCAGAATTTGACTTGGTATTTACATCAAACTGTAGCACCATCATTTAGATGGGACTTAGAGAAATATTGAGCCAACATAAGGCCAAAATTACATAGAAGGCAAATTTTTTTTTAAAATCACACTTACCTTTTATTTTTATCATATCCCTGTATTCTCATTCTATCATAGTTCCTAATTTTTCAGCTCTATCCTCTGCTTGTCCTTCAGTCTTCCCCACTGAAAGTTCATTTCTTGATATATTAACAGAATCTTAGAGTCTCAGAGTTGGAAGAGAACATGCACTCACCTGGTTTTATCTACTGCATCAATGCTGTCTGCAGTAGTTGTAAGGGTTTTTTCAGTCTCTGCTTAAAATGTTCAAAAATTTAAAAATTCATTACCTCTGGATGTAGCCTATTCGGCTGTAAAAGATTTAACTGATTAAAAGAATTGTTTTCTATTAGATCAAAATCACTGTTCATCTCCACTTCTGCCATTTTGTTCATTTGTTTGTTTGCTAAGAAAGAGAAAATTATAAACAATATTTAAAGGTAATCTTATCTGAAGGTTTCCAGAGAAAGCAGAAAGAGAAACATATGAAAATGCACTGAAGGCCTAGCTGCTAGTCATTTAGGTTACATAGCTTCACCCTCTAGGAGCTGAGAAGCACTTAGATTATGAGGCCTGTGCCTTCATAAATGGGGTAGTATCCTCACAAAATAGGCCCAAAAGAGAAATTTGTCCATTTCCCATATGAGGATTCAGCAACAAGGCACCATTTATGAGTCAGGAAACATGTCTTCATTAAACATCAAATCTGCCGGTCCCTTGACCTTATACTTCATGGTTTCCCAAAATGTGAGGAACAAATTTCTGTTTATAAACCACCCAGCCTGGAGTATTTCATTACAGAATTCTAAGACACCCTCACTATCTATCTCTTTTCTGTTGTGGGGAATTCTTAAGCCTTTGGAAAAATTTCTAAATGCCTTTCTCCAAGGCCTTGTATTACCAGATATCACTTCTTATATCTCCTCTCTCTCATCTTTCCTGTATCCTTCCCATCATGCTTGAGTCATCCCTCACATAAATGCCTTCCATTAACCCAGCCTGGCCTCAAGTTATCACCCACCCTTTCTGTCTTATAAATAATTCATAGAAAGTGTAGCTCAAACTACTTAAGGTATAATTCGTGAACAACTCATACCAGTAATCCAAATCCTTGTTAAGTAAGCAGCCCACAGAGATCCAAATACAGAACTAACTGCTACTTTTTCTCTTAAAATAAAGTCACTCTAAGGATTGAGAACCATGGAGGTAGCCAGTATTTCCAGTTTCCTCAGGCCACTGTAGATAAGCTCCTGGCCCATCTGTTTACTAAAACTAATCCCAAAGGACATTATGATCTTCACACCGATGAATCCCAAAGCCTCTCCTTTGAAGAAATTCCCCAATCTTGAAGTTCTATTCTCTGGCTTTCTGAAACTACCATCCTTTAATGATTTCTTCCTTACTTTTGTCTAGCTCACACTGTACTTTTTTCTAACTCTTCATTTGCTCACACTTTAAATTAAATTGCTTTCTAGGCATTTTTCCATAATCAACCTGTGTTCCTTGAATTCTTCTAAATCGTGGCTCCAACTAAATCTATAGGTCTATGACCCCCAAATATACATATTCTGCTCACCTCTATTTCCAGTTTCTTTCTAGTTATAAAGAATCATCGAGGGCCGGAGTTTTAGCTCAGTGGTTCCGCCGCCTGCCTCGCAAGCACAAGGTCCTGAGTTTGATCCCCCAGCAACAAAAAATGAAAGAATCATCAAAGTCAACATTGTCAAACTTGTCTTTCCATTTTTGTGTTAAGAAATATCAATGAGGATGATTCAATTCTAACTAATAAGCTGGGCGTGGTGGTACACATCTGTAATCCCAGCACTCAGGAGGCTGAGGTAGGAGGATTGTGGCAAGTTGGAGGCCAGCCTGGGCTATATAGTGAGCTCAGGGCCAGCCTGAACCACAAAGCAAGACCCTGTGTCAACAAGCAAACAAACAAGCAAGCAAACAAAACAAAAATTCTAATTAACATAAAACCCAAAGTCAATTGGTTTGAACAGTAAGGAAGATATTATTTCACAAAATGAGAACTTCAGAGATAGATCAGTGCCTTGATTAGTTAAGTCAGAGGATAAATGACATGAAGCAAGACCTAGCTTCTTTCTATTTTTACTTCCTACTATTTTCAGCCTATTGGCTTAATCCTCATGAGGTGGCTGCTCTAGTTCCAGGCATCACAACCAGATAGGCCAGTGCCCACCAGTAAAAGAAAGAGGCTATTTCCTTTGTTATATAACTTCTTATCAGGAAAACTTTCCCAGGAGCCAAGATTTCCCTCATCCCATTGTGTGACATGCACTTTGCAATATCATTTACTATAAAATGGACAGGGAGGGGCCGGGGATTTAGCTCAGTGGTTCTGACACCTGCCTCGTAAGCACAAGGTCCCAAGTTCGATCCCCTGTAGCAAAAAAAAAAAAAAAAAAAAAAAGGACAGGGGAGACCATTGCGATAAGCCTGCCTCTCTTGCATCAGATGGTTGTTTTTGAGAAAGTTGGGTGTCTGATTAGAGTCAGAGTTCTGTTAGAAAAGATTGAAAGTAGTTGAATTATTGCAATTTAAATTGACTGGTATGAACAAAGATGGAACTCAAAAGTAGTTTAAAATATAGAAAGAATTCCAGAGATAGATAGCCAGGATGGTTGTTTTAGCTCCATGAAATGAAGAAGAATGCACATTCCCTCTAAGTTTTCTGGTCTTCTATATAAGGTTTGCATGCCACTGTCCAGCCACTGCATTTGTATTCTAGGCAACAGGATTAAGGAAATGAGAGAAAACAACTCCAGGGTGCTCTTTTAAGGAGACTTCCTGGATTTCCCAGCCAAGATTTCTGATTATGTTTTCAAGGAGGTTGATTAGTGTCATTTTCAGCTTGTTCAGGGATTTGTTACCAAGGAAGAAAGTCTACTCGGAGGTAACCAACACATCTTCTATGGGTTGAATAGTTATACAGGCAGCCAGTGGAGTTTGCTTCTCTCACCACTACCCCAAACCATCCAAGCAAGATCCAAACATCTTAATTATTTCCTCATATCTGTTGGCATATTCAAAAGGAGTCTAAGCTCCAATAATTTAGTCTGTAACGCATCTAGCTAACCTTTTCTTTTAACTCAATTCCCAGTGTTCCTGCCTTCAATCAGATCTTATGCCATTTGGATGTTGAAGCAATTCCCTGTCAGTCTCTCTGCTTCTGAAAACTTCTTACTTCAGTGTAGCCCTCACACTACTTTCAAGTTCTTCCTTGAACATTGATCTACTGGAACAACTATAGTAACACTCTCTTACAGAATAAATTTAAACTGCTTGGTATGCCAGTCAACCTGTCAGTGCTCTGACCTCAATCAGCCTTCCACTACTTCCTGCCCTTTAGCCACACCAGGTCAAATCCACTTAGAGACATCCAGGTAACACTGAGTCATTAAGTGATCTTTGTTTTGATAATATATTGCAGCATGCTATGAATATATCATTTGCCTCTTGCTCCAAAATCTGCCAAATGCTTTTGGCCAGTGAGATTTTAATATGATTCCCTAAATTGTGTATATTCTGCAACATGTATGGTTGATTCTATTGTGGCCTTTCTATTTGTCTTTTTTTTTTATGGTCTGCCGAACAGTTTGGATCTATTTTAGCTAATGAAAGGTATGCACCTTATGTTCTTGGACTGATTACAAATGGATTATATCTAGAGGTCCTCTCAGAGCAGCATGCACTCATAGGTGGGTATTAGAGAGGTGACTGGATCATGGCAGTGTGACATTCATCACTGGATTAGTCCATGGATGAGTTTATAGCTAAGTGTGTTGCTGATGGTACTCGCAAAGAAACAGGCCTGAGGATCAGTGGCATAGATTAGAAGATGCAGAAACAACTCCAGACACACTCAGCCACCTCATCTTCGACAAAGGAGCCAACCATCCTCACTGGAGGAAAAATAGCCTCTTTAATAAATGGTGCTGGAAAAACTGGATTTCAACTTGCCACAGATTAAAACTAGACCCGTATTTTTCACCACGCACTAAACTAAAATCAAAATGGATCAAAGATCTAAATAGTAAAACAGAAAAACTAAACTTGCTGGAAGATAGGGTAGGTAGAACTCTCAAAGACATTGGGACAGGAAAAGACTTTATGGACAAATCCTCAGTAGCACAGGAACTAGCACAGAGAATCAACAACTGGGATCTCATCCTATTAAAAACCTTCTGCACTGCAGGAGAAACCACCAACAGAGTGAAATAAATTTTTATCAGCTGTTCCTCAGACAAAGGACTATTATCTATAATATATAAAGAACTTAAAAAATCAGATCTCCCAAATTTAAAAGACCCAATTCAAAAATGGGCATCTGAAATGAACATTTCTCACACAAAGAAATAAAAGCAGCGAATACACATATGAAAAGATGTTCAACATCACTGGTCCTTTGAGAGATGCAAATGAAAACGACACTGAGATTCCACCTCACCCTAGAAAGAATGGCTGCTACCATGAAATCAACCTATAACAAATGCTGGCAGGGTTGTGGGGAGAAAGGAACCCTTTTCCATTGTTGGTGGGAGTGCAGACTGGAACAACTACTGTGGAAATCAATAAGGAGATACTTCAAAACACTAGGATTAGAGGTCCCATTTGACCCAAATATTCCCATGCTGGATATCTTCTCCAAAGAATTAAAAGAATTATACCACAGCGATATATGCACATCAATGTTTACAGTGGCACAGTTTGTCATAGCTAAAACTTGGAAATAGCCCAAATGCCCATCAACTGGAGACTGGGTACAGAAGATGTGCCTTTTTTTTTTAAATATAAAATAGAGTTCTACTCAGCCATAAAGAATGAGAAACCAGAGACATTTATAGCTAAATGGATGCACATTGGGGTAGTACTCTTAAGTGAAATAAATAGGACATACATGTGTAAATACTGAATAGTTTCTCTAGTGTGAGAAAGTGAAAGTTTAAATAAGAATAAAAATGCATAATAGATAAGGTGAAAAAGGAAGAAAAAGTCTAAAGGCAAAGAAGAAGTGGGAGTACTAGGGGAAAAGAAAGAAGAGAAAGGAAAAAATATGAGAAAAGGAAAAAATGGAAACAAAGTCTTTGTAAATAGGGAGGAATGGAGGGGTTGAAGGGAGGGCCGGGGAATGGGAAAAAAATAAGAACGAAGATACATCATGTAAAGATACAAATTCCCAATGATGAGCATCATCATATTGTATACCTAAAATGTACAAATATACTTAATGAAAAATAAATAAATAAATGTGATCTTGGGAGGTAAAGTCTGGTTGGAGGAGGTGGGTCACTATGTCATGGCCTGGAAGGGTGCATCTCCCTCCCTCCTTTCTTGATCCCTCTCTGCTCCCTGCCACCATACCATGAGCTCCTTCATGCCCCTCTGCCATACCACCCTGCCTTGGAGCCAGCCAACTATGGTCTGAAACCTCTACAAAGTATGAGCTAAAATAAACCTTTCCTTCTTAGAGTTGTGGGTGTGAGGTATTGTCTTAGTGACAAGAAAGTAAGACGGCAAAAGAGCAACAAGAGAGAAATTACTACTTGGACTTAAAATGTAGTCTCTAACAAAGCTCAAGGCACCTTTAAGGTGATACTGGGAAAAACTGAAGAGTTAAAAACCATCAGATAAATAGGGATTGGTGAAAATCTCTTAAATGTGAAAAACTCTATAAATACTACTGTAGATCAAGAGGGTTAACTACCATTATTTATTTATTTATTTCTTCTTCTTTTTTTTTTGGTACTGGGGATCAAACTCGGGACCTTGCACTTGCAAGGCAGGCGCCGGAAACAATGAGCTAAATCCCCGGCCCGATTTATTCTTTTATAAAATTAATTTTATTGGTACATTTTAGGTATACAATATAATGACAGTCATCATTGGGAATTTGCACCTTTACGTAATGTCTCTGGGTTCTTATATTTTCCCCCTTCCCCGCCCTCCCTTCAACCCCTCTGTCCTTCCCTATTTATAAGGCTTTGTTTCCATTTTTTCATTTTCTCATAATATTTCCAGTCCTTTCTTTCCTTTCCTCTACCCCTCCCACTTCCCCTTTGCTCCTTTTTTTCCAATTTCACATTATCTATTCTACCTTTTAGTCCTTATTTACACTTCCAATTTCTCACACTACAGAAACTATTTGGTATTTACATATGTGTCCTGTTTATTTCACTTAAGAGTATTGTCTCAATGTGCATCCATTTAGCTATAAATGTCTCTAATTTCTCATTTTTTATAGCTGAATAGTACTCCTTTTTGTAAACAAAACCACATTTTCTTTATCCAGTCTCCAGTTGATGGGCATTTGGGCTGTTTCCAAGTTTTAGCTATTACAAACTGCGCTGCTATGAACATGGGTGCACATATATCACTGTGGTATGATTCTTTTAATTCTTTGGGGAAGATACCCAGCAGGGGAATAGCTGGGTCAAATGGGACTTCCAGTCCTAGTTCTTTGAGGTATCTCCATACTGATTTCCACAGTGCTTGCACCAGTCTACACTCCCACCAGCAGTGGAGCAGGGTTTCTCTTTCCCCACAGCCCTGCCAGCATTGGTTATTGGTTGATTTCATGGTAGCAGCCATTCTTTCTGGAGTGAGGTGGAATCTCAGCATTGCTTTCATTTGCATCTCTCAAATGACCAGTGATGTTGAACATTTTTTCATGTATTTATTTGCTATTTCTACTTCTTTATCTGAGAAATGTCTGTTCATTTCAGATACTCATTTTCAGATTGGATCTTTAAATTTGGGAGGTCTGATCTTTTTAACTTCTTTATAGATTCGAGATAGTAGACCTTTGTCTGAGGAAAAGCAAGTGAAGATTTTTTCCCACATTGTGGGTTGTCTCTTCACACTACTGGTGGTTTCTGTTGCTGTGCAGAAGCCTTTTAATAAGAAGAGATCCCACTTGTTGATTGTTTGTGCTAGTTCATGGGCAACTGAGGTTTTGTTCATAAAATCTTTTCCTATACTGATGTCTTCAAGGGTTCTACCTAACCTCTGTTCCAACTGGTTCAGAGTTTCTATTTTCATATTTAGATCTTTAATCCATTTTGATTTTAGTTTAGTGCATGATGAGAGATATAGGTCTAGTTTTAATCTTTGGCAAGTTGAAGCCCAATTTTTCCAGCACCATTTATTAAAGAGGCTATCTTTCCTCCAGTGAGGGTGTTTGGCTCTTTTGTCAAAGATGAGGCAGCTGAGTGTATGTGGAATTGTTTCTGTATCTTCTAATCTGTTCCACTGGTCCTCAGGTCTGCTCTTTGCCAGTCCCATGCTGTTTTTATCACAGTAGCTTTGTAGTATAGTTTCAAGTTGGGGGTTGTGATACCCCCTGCCATGTCTCTGTTGCTTAGAATTGCTTTTGCTATTCTGGGTCTCTTCTTCTTTCAAATGAATTTTTTTATTGTTTTCTCAAGGTCTGTGAAGTACGCTGCTGGAATTTCAATTGGACTTGCTTTGAATCTATATAGCAGTTTTGGAAGTATGGCCATTTTCACTATGTTAATTCTTCCTACCCAGGAGCAAGGGATGTCTTTCCATTTTCTGATATCATCTTCAATCTCTCTTTTCAGAGTGCTATAGTTTTCAAAGAGGTCTTTGATTTCTTTTGTTAGGTTGATTCCTAGGTATTTCAATTTTTGGATGCTATTGGGAAAGGAATTGATTGACCCATTTTTCTCTCAGTGAGTCTGTCATTCGTGTAGAGGAAAGCTATTGATTTTTATGTGTTGACCTTGTATCCAGTTATTTTACTGAATTTGGTTATTAAGTCTAGAAGACTTTTGGTGGAGTTCTTGGGGTCTTCTATATAGGGTATGATGTAATCTGCAAATAATGAAACTTTAACTTCTTTGTTTCCTATCTTTATTCCTTTTATTTCTTTCCCTTGTCTAATTGCTATGGCTAATGTTTCCAAGACTATATTGAACAGGAGTGGTGATATTGTACAATCCTTGACTTGTTCCTGATTTTAGTGTGAAGGATTTCAGTTTTTGACCATTTAGTATGATATTGGCTGTTGGTTGGTTTTTCATAGATGGCTTTTATCAGATTGAGGTAGAGACCATCTATTCCAATTTTTTGTAGGGTTTTCATCATAAATGTGTGTTGGATTTTGTTGAATGCTTTTTCTGCATCTATTGAGATGATCATATGGTTTTAGTCCTTGGCTCTATTCATATAGTGTATTACATTGATTGATTTGCATATGCTGAACCATCCCTGCATCCTTGAAATGAATCCCACTTGGTCAGGGTGTATGGTCTTCTTGGTGATCTTCTGCATTCTATTTGCCAGTATCTTATTAAGGATTTTTGCATGTATGTTCATTAGTGAGATTGGCCTATAGCTCCCTTTTTCGATTGGGTCTTTCTCTGCTTTGGGGATCAAGGTGATGCTTGCTTCCAGGAATGAATTTGGGAGTATTGCTTCCCTTTCAATTTCATTGAAGAGTTTAAACAGTAGTGGCAGCAGTTCCTCTCTAAATGTCTTGTAGAATTCAGCAGTGAAGCCATGAGGACATGGGCTTTTCTTAGTTGGTAAGTTTTTAATTACGTTTTCAATTTCATTGATTGATATTGGGTCTTTTAGAATTTTTAGGTCTTCTTCATTCAATTTTGGTAATTCATATGTATCTAGGAATCTGTCCATTTCTTCTGTGTTTTCCATCTTAATGGCATATAAGTTCTCGAAGTAGGTATTAATGATCCTCTGGATTTTTGATGGGTCCATTGTAATTTCATCCTTTTCATTCCTAATTGCATGGATTTGGGCCTTTTCTTTCCTTGTTCTGATAAGGTTGGCTAAGGGTTATCAATTTTGTTTATTGTTTTGAAGAACCAACTCTTGGCTTCATTGATATTTTTGTATCATTCTCTTAGTCTCCATTGCATTGATTTCTCCTCTGATCTTTATAATTTCCTCCCATGTATGGGGTTTGGGTTTGTCCTGCTTTTATTTTCCTAGAAGCTTGAGGTTCAGCATCAGGTTGCTTAATTGGGCTTGCTCTGTTTTCCTAATATGAGTATTCAGTGCTATGAATTTTTCTTGTAATGCTGCTTTCATTGTGTCCCATAGATTTTGATATGTTGCATTGTCACTGTCATTTAATTAAGGGAACTGTCTAATTTCTTCTTTAATTTCCTCTGTGACCCATTAGTTATTCAGAAGTGTGTTGTTCAATTTCCATGTGTTTATGAAATTCTTGCAGTTTCTTTTGCTATTGATCTCCAATTTCATCACACTTTGGTCTGATAATACACAGGGGATAACTTCAATCCCTTTGCACTTACTTACACATGTTCTATGAGTGAATATATGGTCTATTTTGGAGAACTACCCATGTGCAGCTGAAAAGAATGTCCATTTGGGTTTTGTGGGGTGGAACACTCTGTAAACATTTGTTAAGTTCATTTGTTCAAGAGTTTGATTGAGTTCTAGTATTTCATTGCTTATTTTTTATCTAATTGATCTATCTATTTGTGACAGTGTGGTATTGAGGTCCCCAACTACTATTGTATTAGTGCTTATTTGAGTTTTCAGGTCCATTAGTATTTGTTTTATATAGTTGGGTGCACTAGTGTTTGGTGCATATATGTTTATGATCATCATCTCTTCCTCTTGGATTGTTCCCTTTACAAAGATGTGGTGTCCTTCTTTGTCTCTCTTAATCAGTGTGGGTTTGAAATCCACTTGATCTGGAAAGAAGATAGCTACTCCTGCTTTTTGGGGGGGTTTCTGTCGCATGGAGTATTGTTTTCCACCCTTTAACTTTTGGTCTGTGAGTTTCTTTTTGAATTAAGTGTGTTTCTACATATGCAGCATATTGTTGAACCTTGCTTCTTGACCCATTCTGTCAGTCTATTTCTTTTGATTGGTGAATTGAGACCATTAACATGGATGGTTATAACTGATACGTATGGACTTATCCTTGTCATGACTTTTTCTTTTTGTTTTATTCTCCCCCTTTGCATTTAATTTCTTGTCGTGCCTGATGGGTTCATTCTGCAGGACTTCCTGGGGTTGTGATCCTCATTGTCTTTTCATAGGATATTGTCTAAAATTTTTTGGAGTGCTGGTTTGGTATTCATGAAGTTCCTAAGGTTCTCCTTGTCATGAAAGTATCTTCTTTCTCCATTAGTTTTGAAAGATAGTTTTGCAGGGTACACCAATCTGGGTTGGAGGCAGTTTTCCTTTAGGGCTTGAAATACATCGCTCCAAGCTCTTCTTGCCTTGAGGGTTTGTGTTGAGAAGTCTGCTGTGATTCTGATGGGCTTCCCTTTGTATGTGATTTGTTTCTTTTCTCTAACTGCTTGTAGAATTTTGTTCTTCTGTTGGATGTCTGGAATCTTAACTATTATATGCCTATGTGTAGAATTTTTTGATCAAGGCTATTTGGAGTCCTATATGCCTCACTTATCTGTATGTCAAGTTCTTTTCCCCTGCTGGGGATGTTTTCTGTCATCACTTCTGTGAAAAGTTTTTTTATGTCATGTGCACTCTCTCCTGTTTCTTCATTGACTCTTACCAGGCTTATGTTATTCTTCTTTGCATTGTCTTGCAGCTGCTGGATTGATTTCTCTTGGTTTCTTACTATTTTAAAGCAATTTTTCTTTTCCTGGTCACTAATTGCACTCTTATGTTCTATATCTGAAATTCTGTCCTCACATTGGCTCATTCTGCTATGTAAACTTTCAATGGAGTTTTTAATCTCCTGGAAATCTGTTTGCATCTGTTTTATGGATTCCATTTGTTTTCTGTGTTGGGATTCCATCATGTTCCTTAGCTCCTCTATTTTTTTATCTGTGTTCTCTCTAGATTTATTAATCATGTCTTGTACTATGGGCACAATCTCTGCTGTTATGTGAGAAATTATTTCTGATTTCATTTTTCCCAGGTTCTCTTTCCTTGCCAGTTCAGGGAGTCCAGGTGGCTGAGTATCAGATTGCTGCCTCTCATTTCCCTTTGGGGTTGCTGTAGGTCATCTGGGAGTCTGGTTTTGAGACTTAAGTGTCTTCTCATTTCAATGGGGGGGGGAGATGTGTGCTGCTGCCACCCGTGCAGCTCACCTTCTCGGCTCACCTCCTCAGGTGGTATGGCAGCCTGGAAGGTTTACCTCCTCTCCACTGGGGGCAGCTCTGCTCCTAGGCCAACCACAATTATTTAAATTAGAAAATCCATAGGCTGGAATACATCATGACTCCGCTAATTGAAGACAATTAAAGAGAAATAACCCAATCATGATACTAGAAACTAATTCCTTGAGTTCATGCTGTAACAACCCACATATACTGATTTAGTTAAATGTTTTTATTCTTAGGAATATGCCTATATTCACCTAGAAACAGATTTATCCTAAAGCTCGCAAAGCTTATGTATAAAGACCTCCACCATTGGAAGTTCTTTCTGAGGTTCACAGAGGAGCCACAGCTATATATTCATGTGACTGTGTAGATAGTTTTAAATCATTTTTAAATGACAGAAAATTTTTCAAAAATAGATACATTGCTACTAGGTAATCCAAAGATCCCGTTTGAGTTTTAATGGATTTCCCAATAAAGTGCTTTATAGTAAAGTGATTCAATTTAAGATCAGGCCACATTTACTTTTCTGCCTTTTTAGATTCCTTCAATCTGAAACAGTTTTTTAGTCTTTTATTTTACTACCTTCAGAACTTTTGGACACTATAGACCAGTTATATTATAAAATGTCCATCAGTTTGGATTCATCTGGGGTTTCTTCATGATTAGATTTGCCTTGGGCACTTTTTGCAAGTCATAGAAGTAATACCGTGTGTTTATTGCACCTTCTCCAGAGATACATTATTTTCATTTATCCTATTACTAGTTTCACTAACTTTGATAATGACTGGGATGATGTTTTCTGGGTTTCTCTAGTGTAAGGTAACTCTTTTTGTAATAGATACTTTTTGTAAGGAGGTATTTTGAGACTGAATATTCTGTTCTTTGTCAACTTTTCCCCCACTAGTTTTAGCATTCATTAAAAACTTGAAAGAAAAGTTGCTGAGATGATTTTCTAATTTGTGTGTACATTTATTAATTGATGTTCCACTGTCAGTAAAATTTTTCCTCTTCTTCATTTATCTATTTATTAAATTAGATCGGTCTGAATTCATGATTCTTATTTTATTCAAAGAGTAATAATTTGTTATTATCATGGTTTTTATCACATGCACCCAAGCAGGAACTGGCTTTTTCCTTAGTGCATTTAGGCTCTGTCTGATAGCTACACTACCACCACCAAAACACACTCCAAGCTACCCAAATGCAGACTTCCTTTTTACCAGTCTTGGATTCCAACCTCATGAGCAATTCTTCATCCTTCTTGGGTTCAACAGTCCACATCTATCCTTTCCCTTCACTCCTTTGGGGATTTGCTACCCCATGCCCATCTGCTGCTACTGCTGCTCCTAACCCCTAACAGATATGTACTTTGCTTGGTCTCAAATAATGGTTTTTAGACTACATTGTTCAGGACATAACAGAGAGAGGGAGGGAGGAAGGAAAGAAGAAAAGAAGAAAGGAAGGAATAAAGAAAAAGATGGAAGGAAGGGATTTTGGGGTTTTTGTAAATAAAATTATTTGCATTTTGTTAAATTTGGAAAAGTTTTTCCTCCAGTTTTTATTTTTTGTTAGCTCATGTTTGCAATACATAATGATTGCATTCCTCATCAGGAGTTGGTACATGCACATAACACGACTTAATTCTTTTTAAATCTCCTTTTCCTCTGTCTCCCCTCCGTCCCTTGGCCCCCTTCCCTTTTGCCGAAGAAAGGTCTATCTCCTCCTTTCCTTTTATGTGTCTTTTACTTTGCTCTTTGTTTATGTTTTGGGTTTCTCATATAAGAGAAACCATGCAATATTTAAGGTTGTGTGTTGGATTTATTTCATTTAATATTATGGTCTCAAGATGCATCCATTTTCCTACTCAGGTTTATCCTTCTTTATGGTAGAATAGCATTCCATTGTGTATAAATACTATATTTTTTTTATAGGAAAAGATATTTTTAACCATAATATAATTTAAGAACCTTGTCTCTCACTACTGCTGCTTCCCTCTGTCAGAAGACCACTAGTATTGAATGGCACTGGATGACCATTAGCATTTTGGACTTACAGCTAAGAGATCTAATTGGGAGGTTATATTTAGTTTGGATATAGTATATGTGGAATATATATATATATACACACATATATATAAAATGCCTTTACATTTAGTTTTATTTTCCTAAATGAAAAGCAGTCATGTGACTTTCTTTCTTTCTTTTTTTTTTTGGTAGCAGGGATCGAACTTGGGACCTCGTGCTTCCAAGGCAGGTGGCAGAACCACTGAGCTAAATCCCTGGCCCACAGGTGACTTTCTTTAAAGAAGTGAAACAAATCTTTTTAAAAAATAATTTGCCATTAAGTAGCATTAACAATTAAAAATGGTGACAACTATTTAAAAGGTGAGACAAGGCTTGGGCTGAGTGATAAGAGAAATCAAAGATTCCTGTGGGGAACTTGGCTGAGGAATGAATAGTTAAACTGTTGGGTAAGAACATGCAGGCTCTGTGAGAAGTGAGTGTTAAACAAGAAATTTAGATTAGTGAGGCATGTTGTTGTCCTTCCCGTTTCCCAGAGAAAACTGTCTAGCCTTGAGACAGCTTCTTGTCAAACTGCTTTTCTTCTGTTGTTGTTTTTTTTCCTCTTACACAGATATTCTAAATAAAAGCTTAAAAGTTCTCCCGAAGCACCCAGTTGGGATAGGCCCTCTGAGTCCTCTCAGTGTTTGAACTAAGTCTCATCTCCAAGTAATCTTTCATTCTCCACACCATAGTAGTATTCAGCCACATACTACAACAGATTCCTGATTTGGATGTATATGCAAGTTTCCCCATTTTATTATCTTCAAGTCTATTTAATATTTTTAAAGAAACATAAAATATTCAGATAAGATCAGTGAAATATGAAACATGTTAAAGATGGGTGATCTATAGAAATTATTCTGGCACAGAAAAGTAATTTACTCATTAGAAGGGATAAATTTCAACTAAAATTAAAATTAATGAAAGACTTATGGATAGTTTGATAATCCAACTAATTAAGGGGAATGAAACGTGGGTATAGTGCAAATATTAAACCTTTTGCTGATTTGACACAAAATAACTGACGCCAAGGGAGATCAAATAAAATTCATGATATGCCAGCATAATGAAAATATTAATGAAAAGAAGGTAATGATGTCATTAATTCAGATAGAATTGAAGATTAGCCACTACAAAAACCTTTTTTTCAGGCTAGGGATTTAGCTCAGTGGTTCCACTGCCTGCCTCGCAAGCACAAGGTCCTGATTTCTATTCCCACTACCAAAAAAAAAAAAAGAAAAAAAAACTTTTTTCATACAAAAAACTTTTTTTATAAAGCTAAAAATGCTTTGAAATCTTAGAGTGTATGCATAAAATACATTTGATAATATTTCCTCAGATTTTATATAACTTAAAATTTTACATAGAAATACTAATGGTGAAATTGGAAGAAATTTTTGTAAATGGTACTAATAAAAATCAAATTTTAATCAACCTTACTGTTATCATATGAAGAGGTTATCAAAGACTATATTTCTCAAATATGTCAAAAAAGTACTACACAATTCCATTCAATAACTAATTAATACAGTACAGTAGTTGCTGTTTCTGGAGTATATATAAATATATATATCTCACTTGCAGAAAGGTACATAGTCACATCCACTCTAAACCCTAATAAACACAAACAAGTTCTTTGAAGGCAGGACAGTGCCACATTATTTTTCAGTAGCAGATTTAATAAATCCTGGTGACCAAAGGAATTTATGAATAAGTTGTAAAGTTATACAACAGGGTAAAATTGTAAGACTCCTGTCAAAAACCAGAGATAGTATGTTGTTTTGTTTGTTACCTCCTTACTTAGATTTCTGGGTCTTTTCCTGAGCTCTTTTGTGCCTATAATCCAACTCTTAAGGCAGAACTGTTGGTGAAGAAGCACTTCTGTTTTCTAAAGCTGTTGTTAAGGCTCCTCTTACAAATAAAACTTTGCTGGAGTGAGAGCTGGGAAGAGAAGGCAGTGTATTTCTTTATACTGTGGACAGAAAAGAACATTCTTCCACTTCCTGATCTATATAGCCATCTCTTAGCTTTCTTTTCTTCATACACAATGAGCTTTTTTTCTGCTTACTTTTACCTTTTTCTGCAATAGATTTCATTTCCCCTTAATGTTTATCACACTTGCTCTTTCTCTGTTTCAGCTCTCTTGCACTGCTTAACATCAATGTAAGCATAACTCCAGAAGCCATTTGTCAGGCCTGCCTGCTGCTGATATTCCTGTATTCTCATCATTGTTCGTGCCCAGGCAGATTTGCACAAAGCCATACCTGTCTTTACTCAGGTCTTTGATGTGTATTGTCCCAGAATGGATGTGTTATTGTGTCCATGACTCTCCTGTCCATCACCTGCTGTGTTTTGAAAAATTAACTGAAGACTCCATCACTCAGCAACAACATGCTCTGCACACTGTATATCTCAACCATGTTTACTAAAATAGGAGCAGCCCTTTTATCACTGAGTGGTTTCATTATTGCCTTGTGCTTGCACTCAGTTTTCATTCTTGCATTTATTTGTTCAGCAAACTATAATTGAGCACTTCATATGCATTAGTGACTATTAAATTATTGGGAATACAAGAATTCATAGGACTGGCTCTTTGTCCATCAAAAATTTGCCTGTAATTATAGGGTTATGGAAAATAGAGGGGCACTGGAATTAGAAAATCTTGAGTTTGTATCTTGACTCTGCCTTCAACTAGCCATGAAAAGATTTTAAATGTCCAGATTTAGGTTAATAAGAGAAAAATAATATCCATGTTCCTGCATTTGTATTGGGAATAAATGACAGAATTTTCAAATCATCATTAAATGGTAAGTTAGGGAACATAGAGTTAGGTCATGTAGGCATCACTGAGTTTTCTCTATTAATTGGAAATATACCTTTTTACCTTCAAGGAAATAAAACAGCTAGAGCTACAATGAAGCAACAAAGACAAACGTAGTGGTTTCAAGGCCAGGTCCCAGTCAAACACCAAAAAAGGCCAGCCCAACACAGAGCAGAAACGCCTCTTTGTTCCTTTTCAGTCCAGCATCAGGCCCCATACCAGAGCTGTCAATAGTAATGCCTCGCTCTTGATAGTGACCCTGACAGAGAGTATCAAAGAGAAAAAAATCAATGGCAGCAGCCTCCAGTCCCAGAGCAGAAGCAACACTAATAGCACCCAAGAAAGGATGATTCTGAAAGTGGAACAGGATTTCTCAGATTCCTGACTTTTGGACACCTAATGCAGTAAACATGACTTTGACCTTAGCACTTGGCTGCTGCAGGTAAAACCAATGACAAATGACGTCCTCTTCAATTCAGATGTAATAAAAGAGTCTAGGGTTGGGGCATAGGAGGGTAGCTGGACATCAAAATGATTCTTTTGGGTACAGCGAAGAACCATGGATGTCACTGAATTCTTATATTTCCTGTAAACACACACTAGTCTTTTCCCACTTTTGCAGTTAGGGTGTCACTCATTTGTGCAGAACTGCAAGCCTCATGTGTTCAATGATTTGGCCTGCCAGATGCCTTGTTAGATTTATATCGATCCTCATTATTCTTTAAGGTATCAGTATCTCCATTTTACAAAAGAGAAACCCAAGTTTGGGGAAAAGATCAAAGCCTTCTCCATGATCACACACAGGAAAACTTGGATTTCAACCTGGGAGTCTAACTCACATAGCCAGGCAGCATACACCTCCCACCCTGAAAGTGCTCAGCTTTTATGGAATGGATTTTGAATGAATATCAGGGCTGCTTCCTTCTTCATAGTGCCCAGGAGATTCAAATATGAGCACTTAAAGTTTTCATGGCTATTACTTACTTTGTCATCTCCAGAGGAGGGCAGTGGAATGTGGATTGTACCCTGGGGAATTGCTAGAAGTGCTGGTCAATGACCTTGCCCACTTCAGATGACTCCTTCTTCTATAGTATCTGTACTCACGCATGTGCGAGCACACAAATACATATACCTGACTGCTGTCTCAACCAACACTGCACAGAAAGGACTGGGACATTTTTGTCACAAATAAAATCAGAGAAACATTTTCCTCTGGTGGTTTTATCATCTCACTTCTTTGCAGAATGGACTCAATGATGTCTTCATAACACATGGTAAATAGAATGCTTTATCTCAATTTGTACTTCTTGACTTATTCTGCTTTACTTTTTAAAAACATATGCTGTCTCTCTAGCTAGATTAAACATTCTAAAGTGAAAGGCATTTTTGCATTTTTTTGGCATCCGTGCTGAATTCTGCAGGGGCTCATGAAGAATTATTACTTTTGGAGGCCTAGGAGTATGGCAGATGGAGAGAAGAAAGCAACAGAGGAGATAGGTTTTCTGAATGAAAGGGACTTTCACACATAACCTATATTTTTTCAGGCCATACCATCCCTGGGAAGCTTCCAGGGCAATAGGACCAAGAGATTTGAACAAAGAGGGTCTGTCTGATCTGGCTTCTCCTGATGAGTCATGGCAATGCCAGCCCCTTCCAGGCCTCCTGGAACAGCTGAGAAAATCCTCCCAAGCTGTATTTCACCATGGGCTCCAGAGTTCCTCCTTCTGCTCTGACTTGAGAAACATTGCCCTCCCTTTTTCCTACAGGACTTGCTTGGCGTCAGATTGCGCTGATACCCAGTGCCAGGTGGCCATGGTCCTTCTCTTTTTACTCGTATTTCTCTGGATAAGAGAATCCCAGCTGGCTGATCTGAACGGCATTTCCAGTCTGTAAATGCTGCAGCAGGTGCCAACCGCCTTCAGGCTGATCTGAGGAATTTACCCCACCCCTCATTTGGCTTTTCTTCTGTTACAAGCCAGAGCCCCACTGCCTGGTCTGTGTCTGACAACACTTGTGACCAGCCTCTTATCAGACACTTCCTCCTGGGCTCTGGCATCGGTCTCTGGATGAAACTAGGGCCAGGTGGAAATTTGAGCAACATAAACTTTGTTAACCTCCCATTGCCCCTCCCTCTGATAATGACCCATTGTCCTTGGGCCAAGTTTGCACACCTCCACCTTCTTTGAATGAATTCCTTCCCATGAGACTTCATGGTTCCTCTAGCAAGTAACTGCCTGGAAGGCAGGGCCACACTGCTGGTCCCTCAATGTGGTTGTTGCATAGCAGGTTCTAAAGCAGCTGCCTAGATCTGAGGTCTCACCCTAGGACCCTGACACACTTGGCTCCCTTTGGTCATTTCCAACAGTGAATTCTAATGAATGCCTGTGTCCACTTGCTGCTGCTCAAATCAAGTCACTCCCTGCTCCTCATGTCCACATCAGAGACAGAGTTGATTTGGAATTTTTCAGGTTATATCATGGGATCCTGTTTGGAAAGCTATTTTATTCCTCAGCTTTTATTTTTAAAAGAGTCCTAAAATATTTAAGTAACCAATCCTTGCTATTAAAGCCATTGAACTTGCTTAACTATTTTAGCACAAATTCACATGAAACTAGATATTAGTAAGGGTATCTCATTCATGAAAAAGTTGCTGAAGAATTGGAAGCTTGGCAGTTAGCCAGGATAGAGCAGTACATTTTAAGTCTTCTCTTTTTTCTCTTTCTTTTAAGATAAAGTCCATAGTACCGATTTCTAAACTCTGAAGATTTTCCAGAGGTCTACTTAAGGGAGTAGGTGGTATTATCATTGAGGCCAAAATGAAAATCTGAGAAGACATAAATATTTTTGAGAGTTTTTTGAAAGTCCTCACATTAGAAACCCTACTAGGCCAAAACTAAATTTCAATTGCTTGTTCTATAACTTTTATATCCTTCTTTCCACCACCAACAACAAGAGAAGTAAGAAAAAAAGGAAAACAAAAAGAAAGAAGGATCTGCCGCCTGCCTCACAGGTGGAGGGACCTGAATTCGATCCCTGGTATGGAAAAAAAAAAAAAAAGGAAGGAAAGAAAGAAAGATAGATTGATTTAGAATTGTGAAAGCTTGTTTATTTATTTGTCTTTTAGTCTGGGGCATTTTAAGAAGTCTGCTTCAATTTATAAAATATTTAAATTAAATAAATGGAACCTTGAATGCATACTCTAAGTTGTTAAATGTAGCTAATCTTGGTTAAGCTTGTAATGAGTGGTTTAGACAAAGACAATTTTATGTTCTTATTTCTTATCCTCAAGTAGAAGATTATGCATATGTAATCAGAAAAAGCCTGGTTAATAACTAAACCAGGGGTCTTCAAGCTTCATGATGCTGTGAACTTTCCCAAACTCTTTCACAGACTCCAGCAGCTCTATTAATTTGGATCTTGCCTCTTTATTTTGGATATTGAGTAAGGATATAGAAATAAATTGTGATATTTTGCCTATTTTTTAAAAACTCATTTGATTTATTTTTATTGAACTAAATAAAATAGACTAAGAAAAAAATTCAGGTAACTATGCTATTTCAATGGCTTAGTAGAAACAACCTTATTTAACAATGAAAAGAAGGGCAATTGCAACATGGTCTTAAGCTTGACTAACTTTGTAAGGCAGTAGAAAACAGGTAACTAGAAGTCAGAGTGTTACTTAGAGGCAGACAGAGGGAGGTGGAGGCATGCTGACAGCAGCTGATAAACATAAGTACTGAGGCTGCTAGGCAGACAATGTCATTTTGTTAAATAATTATTTTAAATAATTTATGCAAATTTAACCATGCTTGCTGGGGAGAAAAATAGATGTTAAAATAGCTCTTGCCAGCTTTCCCCTTCTGTGATCGTCCTCCCCAGAATGAGACAAGAAACATGAATCTGCCATGACCTAAGCCTCTCTGTTCCTTTGAGTCTTGTGGCCCCTACAATACAAATAAATCCTTTATCTGCTGCTTAGTCAAAGAAACATAAATCTGCTTCAATGCCAAAAAACAAAAACAAAACTTGCAGGGTTAAGCTTAAGAAGTACTGGTCAGTAATGTTCAGGTGCCAATGGGCACCTTCCAGAGGAATTTTCAAGGGTAATTTTGAAAATCTTTATTTTGCCTGGAGCTGATTTTAGAACACTACCCCTGAGTAATTTGTTACCCCAATGTACAATCATCTCATTAATATTTACCTCTATTCTTGTTCTCTTTATCTCTAAGGAAAAAATCATACAGAATTTCTCCATTCCATGCACACTTGTTTTAAAATATTAGACTGAGTTGGAGGGAAGGAGAGAATAAAAAATTGTTTGTCTACAGAAATCTTCTCAGCTTGTCCTTGGGTCTCCTATCCCACAGGAACCTGGATCCTGGCATATGTAGGTACTATGTGCTGCGTGTCCTGCTCAAGTATCCTCTGGCTGAAACCTAATTCCAGCTTCTCCAATCTGAGGCTCTGTTGTTACCTTCACAATGAAGCCTGCCCTGACAATGCTATGTAAAATGGGAATTCCACGTGCCAACATTCCCAATGCTTCTTACCTGGTTCTTTCTCTTTTTTTTAATCATGACATATTCATCTGGTCACTTTTTTAATTTGACTATTTTATTCTGACATACCTGAATTTTTTTTTTGGTGCTAGGGATCAAACTTAGGACCTTGTGCTTGCCAGGCAGGCATGGCACCACTGAGCTACATCCCCAGCCCCTGAATTTTTGATGATATTTGTTTGTTGCCTGCTTCCCCTACCAGAAGACAAAGTCCTCAAGGAGAGGGGCTTTTACAGCCTGTCAGGCGATGCATCTCAATCACAAAGAACCATGTCAGGCCCCCATCAGATTAATACATACTGGCTGAATGACTATGTGAGGCTTCTGTGTCTATATTCCCTGAACAGAAATCATTTGAGGAGTTGTTCCTTAAGTCTGTGCTAAATTTTCTCTTTATTATCATTAAAAACAGGACCTAGGTAATTAGTAAAATTTACTGAAGTTGCTGATCAGTTACATGAAGAGAGGTACAGTGTCCAAAACAATTTACCATTTGACAATAGATCAAATCTATTACTGTAAATAGATTTGGAGCAGAAATTTGTAAGACAGAAATGTCTAAATCTAGCCAGTGACCCATTTATTTTACATTAGGTTCTTATCCACAAAATCCTATTACACCAAAGTGATTTAAACAGATTCTTTGTCTTCTCTTTAATGTGACTTAACATGGGTATTAAGAAGATTTCAGTTAAGTAGTTTGATGAGGAATCTACATTTTCTAGACCACAAGAGTCATTTAAAGCAAATGACACATTTCTACAACTCTTTTTTACCAAACTCCCGATACTGTCTCTCTCTTCCAAAAATATTCTTACTAGTGATAGAGGCAAGGTTTAAATTTTAGCCAGGTGTGGTAGTGCATGCCTGTAATCCCAGCATTCAGAAGGCAGAGGCAGGGGGATCACAACGAATTTGAGGCCAGCCTAGACTATATAGTGAGTTCAAAGCTAGCCTGAACTACATAGCGAGACTATCTCAAAAAAACAAAAAAAAATTTTTTTTTACCTGAATAAGCTCCCAAAGAGGAAAACAATATTCATTTTAAAAAAGACTTTAAAACTTATTTTTTTAAAAAAATTTACATTTTGTAAAAATTTACCATTACCTGCTTACTTCAGATATAACTGTGATGCATCTGATGGAGATGAACATTAGCAAATCAATGAAATGCCCTTTCAGCACTGTGGGTCACATTTTTCTTTTCTTTTTTTTTTTTTGGTACTGAGGATCGAACTTGGGTCCTTGCACTTGCGAGGCAGGCAGTCAAACCACTGAGCTAAATCCCCAGCCCACATTTTTCTTTTTTTTAAAAAGATTCTAGTTTGTCTAGAGTCTCATTTTTTCTTATTCAGCCGCTGTAATTTGTAACAGCTGATTTGAACCAGAAAGGTATGGAAATTATATTTTCTGAGACTCAAAATAGGCAGCATGCTGTCACAGTTTTGGGAATTGGACATACATTGACTAGCATCCTGGACCCAAACCTGCACAGTTAAGCCTGACCTTAGGCAGAGACTCGGTCTCTTCATCCATAAAACAAGCCTATTAACACCTACTTTACAGTATCACTAGAGGTAAACTCACACAGTGCTTGGCTTGGAGAGGCAATAAATCCTATTTTTCACTACATATCTCTCTCTATATAAGTTAAAGCATATTGTGCCACAAATCATAACTAATTATGTGTCATGACTAATTGTAGTCATAACTAGTTATTGAATGATCATTCTTTTTTTTGATTTGGCCATTTATTTGGAAGTTTTATAAACATATAAAGCCTAATCTGTTTTAATTATGTTTAATTTTATTGAAAAAGTATTGAGTCAGTGTTATTCTAAAAAACCCTGGGGATTGTTATACAATCCCTGATTCTTGCCTGAGATGCTGGAAGTAATCTTGACATTTTAGGAAGCTCAAAAATCACTACTGGCCTTTGTTTAAGGGAAAGGACACATGTGGGCTAGGGATTTAGCTCAGTGGTGCCGCCACCTGCCTTACAAGCACAAGGTCCTCAGTTCGATCCCCAGTACCAAAAAAAAAAAAAAAAAAAGACACATGTGCCAGTTCCTGCATGCCGTGGGTTAAAATGTGTCCCTCAAAAAAATGTTGAAAGTCCCAACTCCAAGTACTTGTGACTGTAACCTTGTTTAGACATAGGGTCTTTGTAGGTGACCAAGTGAGGATAAGGTCACTAGCGTGGGCCCTAATCTCATATGACTCTGCTCTTCTAAAAGGGGGCAATTTGGGCAAAGACACACACAGAAAGAATGCCATGTAATGGTGAAGGCAGAGATAAGGGTCATGTGTCCAACCACAAAAAGTGCCAAAGTTGGCCAGAAAACAACCAAAAGCTAGGGGAGAAGCATGGAACCTATTTTCTCTTGCAGCTTTCAGCAGGAAATCTCACTGGAGACAGTTTGATCTCAGCTGTTCAGCCTCCAGAACCACAATACTAAATTTCTCTTGTCTGAACCACACAGTTTGTACTTGTTACACAGCCCTGCCACACCAATAGGCTCACCCACTACAAAGCAGCACATAGGGAGGAGGAAGGCAGCTTCACTCCTAGCGTTGTTACTTCATCAGGTGCTTGACTTCTAGGTCTGGGAGGGCCCCCAGAGTCCATATAGCATATTTTATTCGACAGTGTAAACATACCTTGTTGCCTGGCCACAGAATGGAGAGAGGGAGAGGCAGAGGGAGGAAGAGGGACAGGGGAGAGGAAAAAAAAAAGGATGGAGAGGGGTACAGGGTGGGGAGAAGAGGAAGTTGAAAACCAGCAGGCTTGCTGAAATGCTGCAGAGCAGAGAGTGGCCACATAGAGCTTTGAAAGTCCTTTCCCTGCCTCAGCTCAGTCCCAGAAATCTTGCCATCATCAGGGAGCAGATTTTTTTTCTCTTTGGCAAAAGGAAGAAAGCTTAACCATTCATCCTTCCCACTGGTTGTGTAATCTGAGCTGCCTCAGTGGCAGCTGAGTAATTGCTACAGTTAGACCCTCTGGCCAGCCTTAGCCTGCAAACCACCAGGGGTGCTAGAAGCAGATTCATCATTTCCCTCTTCCCCAAGCCAGAGCAGACCCCATTCAGGCTTGTCTGTGGCTAATGAGGCCAGCAGAGCCATCAGCTGGTGCTGCTTATCCTTGAATCAACCCAAGTAACAGCGGAAAACATCCATCTGCCCACGCACACACAAATGTGGACTCACTAAGCAATGTGGTTACTAGTAATCATCATTTATTGGCTAGCATATACCAATCTCTGTGATGACTTTTACATGCGTTATTTAACAAACATTCATTGAGCAATGAGTAAGAGCCTACTATGTGTAATTCACTGAACTTGGTTCTGAATATAAAATAAAAAAGATATAATCCTTGGCTATGTTTGACACTTTTTTTTTAACCAAACAGCCACTCCACTTTTCTCCCTCTGTTTGGATGTACAAAATCTCACTCTCCTCGGGAATTGTAGGCAACGCATTTATGGTCAAGGAGATATGGCAGATATGCTTATCCTGATTCCTTTTTCCTTTCTTCCAGACTTGATAAAGATGTGATGCCTGGAGCTGCAATGGCTATCTTAAAGCCAGGAAGGAAAGACCAATCAAAGAGACACCCTGACATGATTGAGCTTCTGAGATGTTACTAGCAAACATCACCTCTGAACTTTTCATTTGGATGAGGAGAGTGAGTCAGTATTTGTGTATATCATGGTATGTCTGGTTTTCTGTTATTTGTAGCTGATTGCAATTCAAAACAGATACACCTGCCCTGATGAAGATTATATCTATCCGGGGATACAGACATAACCAATTTATTTCACAGTAGTTATGTAGTTAGGATTATGACAAGTGCTATGAAGAAGTGCAGGACACTAGCAGCAAGATTAACAGGTGTATCTAATTCCAAAGTCCATTCTGTTTAGAAACAGGCAGGCAGGGGGGTCATCCAGATTCTTCCACTTACTTTGTTGTATAACTTTGGGCAAGTTCCTTAACCTTTGAAGCCTCAGCTACCTCTAAACTGTGCTAAATAGGTAATATAATATTATCTCTCATAATTATCATGAGGATTAAATGATGGAAATGCAGGTGAAATTGTTTGCAAGCTTCTGGTGCATATTAAACACCCAGTAATAAGTCACCTAGTCTCAAAGGAGTTAGGAATTGTGATCTCAGGGTAGGATGAGACATACCCAGAAGAAAAGGAGCATGGATTTGGTCAAGAATTAGTAGTTTCTACCACTAAGATTGTTAAATAATAGTGATCACTATGATGTACTGCCAAGTTAGTCTTCAACTTTGCTTTCCTGCTGAGCACTTTGATTTGATTATTTCAAAGAAAGCCAAATTTAATTGCAGAGGAGACACCTCAGAATTTTGTAATGCTGAGTCACTCATTCATGAGGCAATTTGACCTCTGCCTGGAATAGAAGTAACATTAAGGACAGTAATGCTCACTGCTAATTATTGCAATTCATAACCAAATGCACTTTCCTTTGCGCTTTGCAAACAGGCACAAATATGTTCCAATCCAGGTCTTATCTACTCCCCCATCTTCACCTGTGACATATGCTGGGGAATGGGAGAAGAGAACCTTCCCTACACATACCCTAGCATTTCCATACTTCACATCTTTTCTCCTTTAGAGGATTAGAAGAGACAACTCTGTACAGAGGACAGGTTCTTTAGCTATGGTTTAGTCAGCAGGCCAAGAGTCCTGCTCTCGGCTGGCAGTGCTCGAGGATTAGGTTGATCACAATGCCCATTTGCTGAGATGCCCCACAGATTTCAAGAGGATGGTTGTTTTGCAGGGATGTGGATACTGTAAATTTATTGTGTTCACAGAATAGTCACTCAGTAAAAGTTTACTGATGCTAATGATAGAAATAGATGGAAGATCATTCATTTTAAGAGAAGAGGCAATTTTTTTTTTACAGATTAAAAAAAATTTCTACCATAGAATCTTACTCATTGCTGTTTCCTCCCCTCTGAAACTATAGCTCAGCTTCAAAGGTATTTTTCAAAACATCACATATTTTGCTAACTGCATATAACTCCATGTGTCATTTTCTCCAGAAAACCTATTTCTACCATGCTGATTTGTCTGATCTCTAAACTGGTGATGCCACCAGGCCTTGGGGAAGAGTCTGCATCCCTGTAGGATTTCTATTGAGTAACAAAAGTTCCTGGATTCTGATAACATCTTTTATAAAGGAATTTAAAGCTTCTCCCCAAATTATAAGCCCCTCTTGTTCTACATTCCCACAGCAAGTAACAATGTTTAGTTATCTTTTTTCTTCTAAGAATATTTCTCAAATAGCAAGTTCATTTGATTTCAAGTTAACTCACCCCAATTAATGCTCCAATTTTCCACACACTAGGTTTGATCCATGCAGAGGCAGAAGGCTGGTCTTCCTAACTTCTAACTGGGGCAGTCTGGTTTCAGAAGGGGGATCATGAACTTATGGAATGACTCAAGGAGTGGCTAATCTACGGGCCAGAAAGCCTAAGAGAGATGGAGCATCATGCAGCATTTCCCAATTCCACAGGTAAGGAATAGAGCTGGGCTTCATTAAAGTAAACAATCATTCAGCCAGGAGCACAGCTATCAACTGAGTTAGGTCCCTCCTGACCAGACAAATACAAAGAAAGAATAAATCTTAAAAATCCATGGCAGGTACCTACCAGGATTTAGAAGGAGTATTTTTTCCCACTGTGGTTTGAGATTTCATCCAGACGCAGGATGATTTACTTCTGCTTGAGAACTAAACAAAGTATAATCTTGAGTTTTCATGGCCATTTCTAGTCTTCACAGATTGTTCACATCTTTTATCTTATCTCAAATATTCTCATAGCTGCTTATGGGAATAAAAATAATAATAGGAGCTTTATTATTGAATGTTTACTGTATGCCAGATTTATGTACCTACTCGTTGACTCTTTACAGCAATCCTAAGCAGTGAGTTCTATTATCAGCACCATTTTCCAGAAGAGGTTTAGAAGGGTTCACATTCTCAAGTTTACAGAGTGGCAAGGATAAAACCAGTTCCAGAGCTGAGACTATCTGGATGCAGAGCCCTGGCATTAAAGCAAGAGACCACAATGGACAGAAGTACTGGAAAGAAGACCAACTTATCCTGCTTCTTTCTTGTTTCAGCATCTCTCTGTTTGGAGTGCTCTTAGGCTTTGTGCTCCAGATGGACTTTTTTTGCCCAAGTCCACTCTGCCTATGGGTTCCCCCCACTGTGGCCACTCAGATGTCAACCTTTCTCCAAGCTCAAGATCAGAATTTAAAGCCTTTAATTTCCTGCAACTTGACATTTTACTATTTCATAGTCCTCAAGCCTCCTGCGATTTTTAAAAGAGTGATTTTAGATATCCACTCCCCACAGCCCCAAGAACAATTTATTTTAATCTTGGGACACTGCCTGGAATTCAGGAAAACTAGCATGATCCTTCCAGCCTGGCTTTTCATTCCATCCATTATCTAAAGCTCTGTCGACAGGCATCAACTACTAGGTAAATGGTGGGAAAACTATTAGTGTTCCAGATGCTATTTTTTACCTGGTACTTTGTCTTGTGTTTCTCTACTCATATAAATGTTTTATGCTCATGTGAACAGTAGAGAAATATGCTCCATAGAATCTATCACCATTTAAATAATAGTTGAACAAACCCACCTAGCCTAATCATAATAAAAGTCATATGATGAAACTAAAATAAGCCCAGGAAAAACAAAGAAATTTACATCAGAGAATGGTTTTAGAAGATTAATGTTAGAGAAGAATCTATAATGGTTTTTGGTAACCAAAAAGTATTCATAAATTGGTGACAACAAACATAATAGAAACATCTTCAGCAACTTAGCTTGGAATGAACAAAATTACAGCATTATCTTAGAGACTTATTCTTGATAGGGTGACTATCAAAGACTGTTTTGAAAAAATGTGAATGAAACTACTGAGATGAACATTTATTCTCTTTAGTTATTTAAATTCTGTTTCTTTATTAGTGGTGATTTTTTAATTAGCCAAAATTTGGAGTTGTCAACAGCCAGCCTAGTAAGATGCTTACAATTAAATTTTTTTTGTGTATCCTTTTATTAGTACATTTTAGGTGTACAATATAATGACATTGACATTCATCACTGGAGATATGCACCTTTACATACTCTCTTGGTTCTTATTTTTTCCCCCTTCCCCTGCCCTCCCTTCAACCCCTCCATCCCTCCCCATTTAGAAAGACTTTGTTTCCATTTTTCCATTTTCTCATATTAATTCCATTCCCTTCTTTCCTTTCCCCTACCCCTCCCACTTCCCTCTCCCCTTTGCCCCTTTTCTTCCTATTTCACATTATCTATTATACCTTTTAGTCCTTATTTACACTTTCAGTTTCTCACACTAGAGAAACTATTCGATATTTACACATGTGTGTCCTGTTTATTTCACTTAAGAGTATCGCCTCAATGTGTATCCATTTATACAATTAAATTTAATAATGGAGGTCTAGTCTAGTAAGCATTAGTGAAATGATCCTTTAAAAAAATTAAATCCCATGATTCAAAAGGAACAAAAGGTCTAAAGACTATTTTAGTAAAAAATAAAATGATTTTTTCAAAGTGATAAAGTGAAACATTATTTGCAAATTTAATTTTTCTTAGACATTATATAAAATTGTCACCAAATCCTTAGCCATCTACAATATACTTTAAATAGAATGGGAAAGAAGAAAGAAGCTCACAGTTTGTGTGCAATGTTTTTATGTTTAAGTTTAAGATTAAAAAGCCTAAAGACTTTTATAATAAACAAAAAAATGTTTAGTCTGTTGTATTCCCCCATTATCTGTTTTTATCTTCACATACTAAAATCCACAGAAAGCAAAGCCTTCCCTCAGCCTTAGCTACTCATGAACTTACTGTGTGAGGGAAATAAACTTTTGAAACAATACCTTGTTCTTTAATTCTCTGTAATTGGGATCTCTTGAAAAAGCATCATGAGTGTTTCCTGATAATAATGTGCCAAATAATTGCTTTAGAATGACATGCTTGCTCCAGCACAGAGGAATCAAACTTTTTGATATGTATCAGTAAGGCTACTTGCTTTTTGAAAGTCTGATGCACAATCCATTGATTGTATTAAAAGTCATGGAATAACAAAAACAAATAAAATTTTTGGACAATATAGCACCAACAAGAAACTCCAACCCAGTTCCCTTAATCCTGCTGTGATGGAAAGGAATTACTATAAGGAAGAGACTGGGCAAGGTATTGTAGTATTCTGACTCATAAAATTTTCATGAAACAGCTCTTTCCAAATCAAGTTTGGACGGGTTCAGTACCTGACTTTCTTGGTGTGTGACATGCTATTAAAACCCTCTAAGATTCTGCTATTCTGCAGTCTCTGTGGCTTCCATTTATCCAACCACCTCAAATGACCAAAACCAGTTTTTAAAAAGGGAGGAGGTATATCTAGTGATTTATAGTTTCTTTTAAATTTTATTTTCACAACAATAATTAAAGATAGCTAATATTTTTGAAGATGATAAGATAAACATTCTAGAAGAATGGGAAACTTGCCAAGAACCAGAAAACTGCAAAGAAATAAAACCAGGATCTAACCCAGGTGAGTTTGCCTCCAGAGCTCCAGGCTTTCCATGGACTCTTTCCTCTGCTTTATTTTGTGTGACATTGGCTCTGCTCCCCTGTTGCCTAAGCAAAGGATTAACGTTTAAGGCAGGTTTGGGAGGGATACCAAGGTGAGAGTACTACCACACATGCCTAGAATAGAGGTGTTTGTTAAAGAAACTTCCAAATGCCCAGTCAGTTCAGTGAGCTAGAAGACACTGTGCAATGGAAAAACAGAAGGTCCTTGAACTCATACCAATGCTCAGGTTCCATCTCCAACATTACTGAACGTTTATTGCTTAGATCAGTATGAGTACACATGACATGAGACTCATGTCACATGCCACATGATCCAGGGCCACAGTCTTTTTAATAAATCTATATCACCACCTCCCTCCACAACTTATGTTCCTGACCCTACTCCAATTTATCTTAAACCCGAGCCCTCTTCTGCATATTATATAGGTTATCAGGGACCCTGATTCCTCTCTCTTAGAGACATCTCTATGGTAGCAGCCTATTCCCAACCTAATTAACTTTTGGTCAAGATTAATTTTGGACTTGCCATGCCTTGAACTCCCAGTTTGGACTGCAGATTCCACCCTGGGATTCTACTAGCTCTCTTTCCATTTCCTCTTACCCTTCTCCTTCAGCAGCAGCTCGCTCACTCCTACCAGCCCTGGCAGGGAACTACTGGTAGATGACATCATTGTGGTAGCCTAGATTATTTCAAAGGTAGCCTGGGACTCCTGCTGGGCTGCACTGGGCAGATGGGATGTCCACAAGTTGCCTGCAGCCTGGGTCACCACATTCCTTTCTAGAATAAGGACAAAGTGGAGATTATTAAAAACTAATAGATAAATCGGCCACTATCCTAGAAAACAACTTTGTTCCCACACACCAGTCACTTGTTGTCTACATTTTAACACACCATACTATATTTTCTGAAACTTTGAGGGCAGAGCAAGGAGATAAGGTGGGTTGATAGCATCACTCCAATCTTATATAAATGGATCATATTTGATAGGATAAAATTTCTAGAATCACCTTCTTTCTTGACATTAGAGTTCCTATTACTTCTGCAAAAAATATTATTAAAATTTAAATTTAAAAACATTTTATTATGAAAAATTTAAATATATACAAAAGCATACAGAGTAGTACAATGAACTATCATGTACCCATCCTGACTTCAATAAAGTTTAACTCAAACCAATCTTCTTTCATTATACCCTGTCCCTATCATTCATGTTCTGGATTATTTTTATACAAGATTTACAGTCTATATCACTCCATCCATGAGTGGTTTATAATGTTTTTAGATGTAAGAACTATTTCTTTAAAAAAACAATATTATTATTATCCTAAAAATTAGTAGTAATTTAATGTTATCAAATAGTCTTTAGATTTCTTTTTCCAAGACAATATTTCTTTAAAACTGATGTGTTCAAATTAGGAAATAAAAAATATACATCATACATTAATATGTTTCTAAAGGCCCTCTTAATATATTTGACGTGTTTTCTTTTTTTGTTTTTCTCATAATTTGTTGAATAAATCAGATAATTTGCCCTGTAGAATTTCCTACATCTTGGGATTTTCTTTTCTTGTTTTATGACAATACCAAGGATTGAACCCAGGGACTCCATTTGAGCTCCATTCCCATCGCTTTTTTAAGAATTTTGAGATCAGGGCTCACTAAGATGCTAAGTTTCCTGGGCTGTGCTCAAACTCACCATCATCCTGCTTCAACCTCCCAGAGTGCTGAGATAGCCTAGCTTTTCTGAATGCATTCTGTGATATCTTCTATCTACTGTACTTGCTCCAAAATTGGTAGTTAGATCTGAAGGCCTTGATAGGAATCCCATTCTACTTTGATAATAATATTTCATAGTTAGTAGATATTTTCTTTTGCATTGTATGAGGAAGTATAGAGTATATAGTTGCTTCCTTTTTGCAGAGTTTAACTTTGTTTTAGTTTTTTGAGACTGGGTCTCACTTTATAGTTTAGGCTGGATTTGAACTCACTACATAACCCAGGCTAGCCTCAAACTTGTGACAATTCTTCTGTCTCAGCCTCCTGAATGCTGGGATTTTAGGTATCCACCACCATGCCTGGCTTTGCAGTGTTTAATTTGATCAGTGGATTCTGTTTTTTCAGCTTGATTGATTCTTTATAAACTTCTCCATTAAGTTTATACTTAATAGTTTAAAAGCCATTCATGGCTATTGCCTGGTTTTTTGTTATTATTTCATTAGGGATTACAAAATGGTAATATTAAAATTCTATTATCCCTTCTTCATTTATTAGCTGCAATTCATTAAAAACAAACAACAGCAACAAATCTTTCCTCATCAACTATTTGGTGACTCTGAGACATGTTTCTTAACAGAAAAGCATGATAAATGCTTGGTCTTGTTGTTGTTGTTGTTGGTTGTTTTTTGTTAACAGTATCTAAAGGTGACTAGTGAGTATTTTCAAGTATTATCAGAAACTCTTGCATTTCTTAACACATGTAATTCACTTCATCATGTTAGATGTTAATATTTCTGTGTTAGGTAACATTCTTTTTGCTTTTTTTTTTTTAACTTGTATTAGTACACATTTGCAGTAAATAATAATTACATCCACTGTAGGGAATTGGTACTTGTACATAACGCACTATAGATATGGATATGTAGACTCAGACAATGAAAAGGCGAGATCTATGTGCTGATATAAATTGAGGTTTTTCTTATTTTGGTGGTGGTGCTGGGGATAGAACCCAAGGCCTTATGCACACTAGGCAAGTGCTTTACCACTAAGCCACATCCCCAGCCCTGGGAAATTCCTCAATTACAAAAAGAATAACTGGCAGAAATTTGATCCAACTACCAAGAGTAGTCAGGAAACTCACACTTAGCATCTGAGAGGCCCTGTGTTCAACCCCCAGCACCCAAACCCAAACCAAAAAGACAAAAATGGTCACCAACAAATACTCTGAAAAAAGTAAAGCAGAGTATAGAAGACTGTCCAGAGCTTTGAAGGCAAATAGGGACCCATCTAGGGGGAAATGGAAGTCTGATGAGTCGTGGGCAGACTGAGAGAAGGAAGAACCACTGAGTCAGCTCTGAGGACCTGCAGGGAGAGGAGAAACTAAGGAGGAGCAGGGGAGGAAGCTCTGACCAAACCTGGGGTCCAAAGGGAGAATATGAACCAGCAAACACACAGGGAACCTTAAGGGACAGGTTTTGAATCAAGAGTAAAGACTTAAAGTAAAATATCCTGATTTAAGTAAGAACAATTTTGCATCTGTACTTTAACAAACCACATAAAGTATATGTGTTATGATGTGCTCTCATCTGTTGCTATGCTGTCTCTCTGACCAGGTATTATACCTCAGAGATAGCAACAGAAGAGAGTGGCAAAAAGACAGGAAAGGGGACAGGAAAAGGCCTTGCATCAAAGAATACAGTATTTGGAGGAGAAATCTTTCAATGAATCCTTTTCCCAGGAGGTAACACAAAGACACCAAAATTTTTTCTTTAGAGATTGCCTAGGGTCTATATTTTCTCTGCAGAAAGCTATACCTAATGTAAATAATTTTCATATTCATCATAGACCAGTATCATTATGTGTGTTATGTAACAATGATTATAAAGATTTTTACCATTAATTTTAAGAGAAAATTTACTAAAATCAGAGATTATAGAGTGGAAAGGACCTTAAAGGTCATATAGTTGTAGTTCTAAATGAGAATATTAAGACAAAACTCTCATTCCACTAAAAGAGGTTGACATTAAGATGAACAAATTCAACAGAAGGTCAAGCTCTTTTGCCTCTTGGGCATAAAAGAAATAATAGTTTTATGAAAGTGTTTTAGTAATAAAATGTAACAAGAAAATCAAACAACTCACAACCATTATAATTTTTCCTTGTAAGGTACATTCTTACAGTTTATGAAATTGAAGATTGCCTAGCCTATTTTCATTTTTTAGAATTGATAGTTTGAAGCCAGCCTACAAAATATTAACAATAAGATGAAGATTGAGCATAAATGTGGAAATTTTTTTAAAGATAGAAATTCAAACATAGGTTTGGGGAAGATTATATTTCCTTGATATTTTTGTTTTTATTAAATATAGCTTCCTTTATCTGTCCTTAATTTGAAGACAAAGCTTTTAATGTATTTAGAAGACATTGATTCTTGAACTTTTATCCTTCCTACTCTTGGGTAGTAATCTTAAGACCTCTGAGAAATAGGAAAAGTCAGAGACCTGCTGTGTTTCCACTTAAAATTTGTGACCCTGTGAGACGTGTTCTGGCAGTATGGTCATACCCTTAATTTAAGCCTATCTTTTCAGTATCTTTTCTAAAATTGCCTCCAAAAAGCCACATTTAATGGTAAAAAAACATAACTTTATATTTGAAAGTATTTCTACTTTCTTAACAAGGTTAATCTCATGAGGAATGCAGTTCTGAGTATTTTAGGGCAAGTTCACACATGATGTATAAGCTTTACCAATGCTCCTTTCTACAAGCCCAGTCCATTGTTCTTTGAGGAAAGGCTAGTCGACCATCAATATATAAAAACATAAATCTGAAAATAAAGATTTAAACATAACATATTGGTCAAGAGTTTATTTGGGACAAATTATTTTTATGTCTTCTAGGGCAATATTATTTCCTTCCATTTTGTATATTTGTTGTGTGTCTGTTCATCTTCAGATGATACCAGAATAACCATTAAAATATCAATTATTGAAGTATTATTTTGAGAACATAAATAACTTCATAATCAGTTTTTGTGCAAAATTTGGACTTAGGATCCTCTTCTCCCTTACAATACCTTCAACATATAATTATAATATCCTGTGCAGACACATATTGCCTTCAGACCAGATGATGTGTCCTTGTATTGAAGGTCAGAAGACTAAGCCACAAATATTGAATGTTCTGTTCAAACAGAACTAAGATTCAAACTCTGAATGTCTCATTTTTGTCATTTTAACAGAAATAATAATGTATTTTATTAAACAAGGCTCATGGGAATGGTGCCCCTCCATAGCCAATAATTTTGAGGTCACTTTTACATCTAAATAATGATTTGTTTACATATGAAAGAGCTTAATACAAGAGATATGACTACAAAATAGCTATACAAATTTATCAGTCAAATTTGAAAACCTGTCTTTATTATTGTAGTCGTACTTCTCTTTTTTTTTCCTTTTCTCAGCATACATTTTATCAGGAGTATTTTCCATATTGCCACACCCTTTACATATCACACATGTATTCTTTGATTTTTCTATATACATAATTGCTATCTTAAAACTCTAGAATAACTGGAATTTTTATTAATACAGGTTTGCAGTACGCAATGTTTGCATTCCTCATATGAAGCTGGAACAGGTACACAACACATCTCAATTCCATTTTCATCCTCTTTTCCTCTCCTCCCTTCTTCTCCCTCTATCTCTCAATCCCCTTCACATCTGTGAAGCATCTATGTTCCTACTTTCTATTATCTATCTTTTATTTTGTTCTTCATTTATAATTTGAGTTTCTCATATAAGAGAAACCATGTAATATTTAAGCTTGCGTGTCTGATTTATTTCCCTTAATATTATGATCTCAAGGTACATCCATTTTCCTACAAATGACTCCAATTTATCTTTCTTTGTGGTAGAGCAGTACTCCATTATGTGTAAATACCACATTTTCTTTACCCATTAATTTGTTGATGGACGCACAGGCTCCTTCCAAGATTTAGCTATTGTGGGTTGTGCTGCTGTAAACATGGTTATGCATATATCACTGTAATATAATGTCTTTACCTCTTTTGGGATGACATCTAGAAGGTCTGGATCAAATGGCCTTTCTAGTTTTAGTTTTTTGAGGAATGTGAGTTATTCTGTAACCACCTCCCTGCACTGTTGTAACCAAAGGAGCTAACATTCTTTAGAAACTGTTTACTCTTGGGAAAGATTGTTACATTCTTTGTCAAAGTAAAAAGAATGTGGATAAACTGACTGATCTGATTTAGATGAGAGTTATTAACTGTTTCAAAATTCCATCTTTTCTCTACTTTTATGGGCTTAAGCAAAATACCGAGACAGGATAGAGTAGGGTGATGGTGGTGAATGTGTTGTTGGTGGTGTGTGTTTTCCCGAAAGATTACTTTAAATTGGAGATAAAGTTAAACATTCCAAAGACAGTAGCTTTGTGTTTCTCCACGGTCATTTCTGGACTCTTGTAGCGCAGCTCCAAACATAAAAAAAATCAAGTTAGACTTGCCATTTATTCCAAAGTAAAACTGACTTTCAAATCATTATCAAAACAAAAACTCAGTAAACAAACTTCTGAACCATGAAATAACTAACTCCCTGGTGATATCTCCTGTAGTCAGGCAATTCTAGCATTCATTCTGGACAAAGGAAAATGTTCCCATAGAAGCCTGTGTCAGGCTCTCCGTTCTGTCACCTCTTTCTTCTCATCTCAGGTGTACAACAGTGTGATATCCAGGGCAGTTCCTAGACATTACTAAATCCTGGAAGACCCCTCTTCCAATGTTTGTGGTTGTCATTAATGCAGTCATAATCACTTCTAAATACTGAGGACTGTGCCGCAGCGATGTATGGTTTGAAGGACGTGTAAAGAAGAGGAGCACAGGAAATGTGTTTCTGTTGTCTGCCTTGTAGGCATGGAAGATGGAGTTTGAACCTCAAGCAGCTAGCCCAAATCACTTTCTCCCCATCAGGCCAGGTTTGTGGGTCTTTGTACAGAAATGAGTATTTAGCTAGCACATGAAGCATGGAAACGAGCTCATCCTTTTCAGTCTGGATCCCCTGCACCACAGGAACAACTTTGTAGGTGACTCACTGCAGAGGTAGAAATGGCCCCCGTCATCCAGCACAATGAAGAAAACACAATCAGAAAATGCACAACGGAGTGGGCTACCACTTCGCTGCAAGCCCTGATTTAATGTCATCAGTTACTATATTTTATTAGTACATCTACTTGTTTTGAAGCTTCAGGAAACCAAAGACTATTTTACTTGTGATTTCATAATAACCCACACCAAGACGAGCTTTACATAAATACTGTAGTGTTTATTTCTAATGTTGTCTGTGTGGTTGAATCTCTCAGTCCCCCTTCTATATATATATCTTGCCTCCCTAACTATGAAGTATATTGCTTCAGAAAAAATATAGGATTTATCATTCTTTAATAATTCATAAAGTACTTATGTCAGTGCTAGAAACCTCACAGACACATGACTGATTTATTTGTTTCAAACTTTTAGGCTATTTGTATAATTATAATGTTATAAAACTTTTATATCCCAGGTGTAAATTTGTGTAAAACTATTTGTAAAATGTTAACATCAGGTAGTTTATGGAGTACTTATTACTTTCTACAAATAAGTACAATTATCATTCCAATTTTACAGACAAGAAAATTGAGGCTCAACAAATGGCTTGAGCTTGTACAGATAGGAAGTGATAGAACTTGGAGTTTAATACAGTTCCATCTGATTCTGTGCTGCTTACCACTACATTATTCTTTCTCTCGTATTTATCCACTTAATGTGAGCCTTGTTATACTTAAATTTTTATTCCCCAACTTTAAGATTTTACAATTTAAAAAGAGGGTGAGTTGTTTTAAGAAATGATTTGTTATAGGGCCGGGGGTTTAGCTCAGTGGTTTCGCCACCTGCTGCGCAAATGCAAGGACCTGAGTTCGAACCCCTGTACCAAAAAAAAAAAAAGAAATGATTTATTATGGGGAAGGAGATGGCTGTCAATTATCTGCTTACCTTTGAAGGCTGAAGTATTTTCTTTCTTTGTACTGTCTGCACTTTCAAGGAAAAGAAAATCATCTCATCAGTGATGTCAGAGTAAACCAAGAAAGATTAGGTTGCTGATTTTCAGAATGATCTGGATCCCAGTAAATACCGATAATTTTTTATCAAAGAGTCAGGTCATCCACTGTTATCCTTGTCAGAATCAAATCAAATACCAAAGTTGCACATAGAACTGCAAGGAATAAAAAAGCTGTGCCTGACAATATTTTCTCCTTTTCACTGCAGACTCTGGATATTCATTTAAAGATCCAGCTGAGCAACAGTAGCCTCAGAAGATCTGTGAGAGATGGTGATAGTAGTAGAGCCCCCTGCAATACTAGCTTGGCTCCTCTTCCCCAGAGTCTTTCTGCTATCTATCCCAGGACCCAGCCCTCCCTTCACTGTAAGTCTGCCTTCTCAAAAATTCTATCTCCTGTTTGTACCATTGCCCAAGTCTCCTGGAAATTTTAACCCACCAAACTGGTTATTGGTTAGTAAAAATGTAGTTAGTAAAAATGCAATCTATCACTGCCTATACATGACTAATGCTACTAAGTTAATGTTACATAATCCAGCTGTGATTTACTATGAACTTTATGTATGTCATGCCTTGACCCAAAGCTTCACTTTTTAGGTTGGAGAACCATACTCTCTACAACAGAATGAAGAACCATACTACCATGTTCTAAAAGCCTGAGGATTAAACTTAGAAATAGTGAAAAATATTTCTCAGAAAGTATCACTGTTTGGTGCTTATGTAAATGACTGGGATTGATGAACAACTGAAGTGGAAAGGCCATAATAACACTTAAATCTCCTCATCCTACTCTATACTTTAGTTCAGTTTCCCTCCCTTTAAAGAATATATGCTATAGGGCCAGGGATTTAGCTCAGTGGTTTTGCCACCTGCTGCGCAAACACAAGGACCGGAGTTCAATCCCTGGTACCAAAAAAAAAAAAATACATATATATGCTATAGTGAATCATTTGCAAAGGTTCTTTTCTTCCCTCCTTTTGATGTCACAGTAGATCTATGACTATAGTATAATCATGAGCAAAAATACTTATTCTTGGTTTAATATATACAGATTAATAAATTGTATTTTTATGAGAAACTACTGAAGAGTATAAATTGCTAGTCTTCCATTTCACCTGAAAGCCTTCCTCAGAACAAGCTGTTAGAACATGTTCAGAGATGCCTATCACGGGAACATATAACAGGATAAATTGACTGTGGGAGAAGGCGGGTATTAGTCACTCACAGGTTGGAAGCAGGACAGGGTAAAGGGCTGCACAGCAAGCTGACAACCCAGATGAACCGGCACTTGGCTTTGCTTTGGGTGGGCACTTGTTTCCTGATGAATTTATGAGATTTCTTAGATTATGATAATAAAGCTGCAAAAGCAAAAAAAGAAGTTTAGTATATAATTTATTTTAAAAGTAATATACAAATTTAAAAATGAGATTTAAAGAGTTTCTTTATTCCAAGTACGATCCTTTAGGATTACTAGTTTCCCTTAAAGAAAATAATAATTAGTTGGATAAAATATGCAACTATGAACAAATGTATACTGAATATGACAAATATTGCTGTGACCCCCACAGTATAGGGCCCCAAGCCGAGAAGAGAGGTGGGAGATGAAGAAAAGACAACAAAGAGACCAAGATCATTATTTTTTTTTTTAACTTTCATTAAGTTTATTGGTACATTTTAGGTATACAATACAGTTACATTCATCACTGGGAATTTGTACCTTTACATTCTATATCTTGGATCTTATTTTTTTCCCATTCCCCTACCCACCCTTCAACACCTCCACCCCTCCAAGATTATTATTGATAGCTGGGACCAGGTGGGACCGTAGCCTGATGAGCTAATGGCCACCTGGTGTCCAGTGCGCTCTTTGTTTACAGTGTAGGAAGGTGGGGTAACTAGTGCCACGTGGTCCACCTGGCCTAGGCTGTGATTGTCTCATGATCGTGATCGGGGCATGCGCAGAAAAGGAATAAGGAAGAAGGACACATAATATAACTGTCTCCTGGAGCTGTGCCATCCAGGATCTACAACCTCAGAATAGACACAGTCTGTTTGACTCTCTAATCTATGGAGAAAAAGGGAGTAGGGAAGAGAAGAGGGCCATCTTCAGGGTTGGCCCGCAGCAGAGTATCAAATGCTAATTTTCTGAGCACATAACACATTTGTTATGCAACTGCCCTGGTGATCTCAAAAATATATAGTCTAGGGTAAATTCTTTCTAGACAACCATTCAATTTTTGTATATCCAATGAGAACCAAGTTACATAGAAAGTTACCTAGAATTTTATTTACTCAGCACTTTGGCCCGTAAGGCTTGTGCTAACAAATATTTTATCACCAGTCTCCCCTGACCTCCCAAGGCTTCCCAGGTGACCATGGATAGACTGAGTAAAAAAAAAGTGGTGAATTGGAAGTGATCCTATCTAACCACAGAAGGCAAGGGTTGGTCTGAGGCTCAAGGGGTTTGGATGCAGAGATGAATATTCAAACACAGCACTATTTTCTCTGTAGACTAGAGGTAGTAGAAGTAGATAAATGCAGAAATGGCTGTTCTTAAGATCAAATCCCTCCTCCAAGATTATTGATGTATATAATCACAACAGGACATATTCAGAATACAAAATGAAAATAACTTTTTTGTGGTACTGGACATTGAACCCAGGGTCTTCATAATGAGGTACATTACCAGCTCCTTTGCATTTTCTATTTTGAAACAAGGTCTCACCAAGTTGCTAAGTTGCTCAGGCTGGGCTCGGACTTGTGATCTTCCTGCCTCAGCCTCCAGAGTTGTGGTATTATAGGTGTCCATCACCACACCACACCACATCATGGTCTTTTCTGCTACCAGTTCTCCACCTCACTTCATAGCCTTGTTTATTCTAGCAGAATTGTTTCCCGAATCTTGCTGTTGGCATCAGCCTATACCCAACTTACTGCCTATTATTTGCATAAAGCATGATGATTTTCTGCACAATATGTAAAACATAACAAGCCCAAAAGAACCCTGGAAGAATTTTTTTTGCTACACCTAACATCTTGGCCCAATTTCATATTTCCAGATAAAGATTCTTACAAAATATGCAGATCTATCTGAATATTTCTGGTATTTTCTATTATGTCTCTAGTATTTTTTTTTAATTCCCAGAAAAGAAGATTCTGAAATACAATGGTTCATCTCTCAGACCTCATTATTCTGTCCTCACAACGTGCATCACAATGAAATGACTGAGTAAGGACTTTGAATACAAGTAAATATAGAAGCTCTATGTAAATATGCTTGTCAAATCAGGAGAAAGGAAGAAAAAGCTCTGAGGAATTGTTTATGCTTTCTTTCATCTGAAGTGCCATTTTCTCTGTACATCAGATAACATATTGATTTTAGCGTTACTTCAGTTCTCAATTTTCCATAAGCCATAAAAACCTTAATGACTTCTCCAAAGCTCAAGTGAGAAACAATCAATTAATTTTCCCAGTAGTTCAACTCTGTCAAAATTAAAGTACTGTTTTAATGAATTTTTTTCAGGTGTTTAGTCTCTACACAATAGCAGTTTAATGCCAAAAAGTCTTTCTTTTATTATTGCAGGAGAGTTGAAGTATATAATAATTAAATAGAGAGTTCACATATTTTAGCCTTTGTTGTAGACATGAAAATGAAAGTCACTTTACACGGTATTTTTCTAGGGCTTAATCTCATGCTGAGTCCACAGCAACTTTGGACAGAACTTTTGCAGAATCCTCCATTATCTCCATTATAAAGTGGTCAAACACATCAGCCTTACTCATATGATACCATTCCTCCATATTGTGACCAAAAATAAAAGCCCTAATATCTTACCTAAAATTCTCATCACTAATGCTGCCTCTTGAAAGGTGGCATTCGGTAAAAGAACACATTAACAATTCCCAGAGGGAAAAAGAGGATAGGAAACTAACATCCTTTCAATTGCATAGCAGTGACCCACAGCACTTTAGCATACGCTTACCTATCAGAGAGCAGAGATTACAATCAGGACAGGAGCAGTTTGGGGATGGAGAAGAGGAGTTAAGAAACGCTGCATCTTGAAGTGACAGTACGGGAGCCTCCAGGGAGAAGAACAAGCGAAGTGATGGAAAAGAGTGATGAGAAGGCTCTGACTTTGAAAAGGCATCAAAGTAAAATTTATTTCAGACTGCTCTGAATATGACTAAGACCAAAAACACCAGGATATTAATTGGAACCATGCATTGAATTAAAAGTAGAACTAAACTACAGGCAGGTAGGATACTCTTAAGTTTTGTTAGTAGAATATGGACCATACTTGTTGAAGTGAAAGTTCAGCCATTGCTTGTGGTAAGAAAACTCATTTTGTTTGGGGAATACGAGGATCCATTCTGAGTCCAAGAGGATCCCTTTATGGCATTTCTTGTACAGGGTGGTTAGGTTTTTTGGTCCTGTCTTTGTCTTTGTCTTTTGATTTCCTGCTTTGTTTTTTCACTTGAATTATAATGTAAAATTTACTTAATGGCAGTGAATGTAGAAAGTTATATTGAAGCTTCTTAAATTTGTTTATAATTTTCTCTTTTTACAAGATTGGGTCAGTCACAGTCCTTTCATGAGGAGGGGGAACTTATGTACAGCCATTAAATAGACTAATTTGCCATTTGACCTTGTTTTCTGTTAGCTTACAAGGTTAATGGAGATAAGTACATTTCTTGGTGCTCATCTGGTCTATTGTTTCTTAAAATTTTGCATTGATTCCATTTTGTACCTGTTGTCATTTCTAGGTATTTCTATAGTGTAGAACTTTTGTGATCTCCCACAAAGCCAACTGCAAAGTGCACTGTTAGGAAACCTCTGGAGTCAAGCCCTGAGACTTCCTCACTTGCAAAGAGTAGGTTGATATTTCTTCTTGGAAGCTGATCTGCTTCATGATTTCTAGGGTGGCTAGAAGTGAACGCAGTTATCCCCTTAAGCCTTCATTTCCAGCCACATCTAAAGTTTAGACAACTGTGTGGGTGGGCAAATGGAAGGGCTGATTATCATTCAGGACAATAATAAAAATCAAGAGGCAACACAGTCATCAAGTGCAAGAAAAAATATCACATCATAAATCTTTTAAGTTATTTTCCATTTCCATAACTTAGCAAATATCACTTGTAGTACTGAAATAATGTAAATACAAGCTAGGAGCGACTCTATCCATACATCTTAATGAAACATCATATATAATAAGTATGGAATAAAAAGGCTCATTGAACAGATTTTTAAAAGTCAAAGAATATAAACAAATGCTCATACATGTGTAATACATATATGTCAGACACTCCGTGTTCATTGCTGACATTGAATTTTGCAGGTTGCAAAAATAAATTAGCTTACAAACCCCTAAGGGACATTAAAAAAAATCTTCTGGCACATCAGACAGAAACTTATCTGAGGCTGCTGTTCCTGAGGATTTCAATAGATTGCCTGATCTGGGCCCCACAGTTAGTGTGGAAATGAATGTTGCTTAGTGATAAGTTAAAGGGGAATTTGTCTTCACAAAGTGCTTTGTTCATACTTTTTGCTGAGAGTCTCTGCAATTATGATATAATCTATTTGTTCCACTCCAGATGTTCACTCACTGTTACTTTGAAGTAGGCAAGTGAACATTATTGGATATTTCTTACATACGAGTCTAGCAAAATTCTAGAAAAACACATCATTTGGAAATGGGTACCTTGGCAGAAGCAAGAATAAAACTCAAATTTCTCTAATTTCTTAGTCTATTTATAGCAGAATTGCTGATATACCAACTCCAGAGTAGTTTGAAAAAAACTCAAATCTTTGTTTGTTCTCATTATTTTTTAGAAAAAACAATATTTACTAAATTTTTCCTTTAAAATCTAATATAACCAGGAGCTACATAATGATGCTTCAGTATATGACACATCACATATATGATGGTGATCCCTTAAGAGTATAATGGACCTGTAAAATTCTATCACCTTGTAACATTGCAGCCATTGTAAGACTGCAACACAATGTACTAGTAATGTGCTGATGCTGGTGTGAACAAACCTACTGTGTTGCCAGATGTATAAAAGTGCAGCACATACAATTAAGCATAGATTTCACACGGTATAACGACAATAAACCACTATGTTTTTGGCTCATCATCTTACTTATTTTTATTATTATTTTAGCATGTACCCCTTTTATTTATAAAAATAAAATCTACTGTAAGACAGGACACTATATTAGCCATCAGCAGCCTCATATACCCCATGTTTACCAAGTCTGTTGATTGCATCATTTTCTGTAATGTTTGTTTTTATCTTGTGTTATTTTGTTCATCATGGCCCTGGGAGCAATAGGCTATACCCTGTGTGTGTGTGTGTACACACACGCACACACATACCATTTAGCCTTGGTGTTTGTATAACTACTCAGTGATGGGCCCACATAATGAAACCAACTAATGATGCGTTTCTCAAAATGAATCCACATCGTTAAGCAATACATTGTGTTACTGCTTTTTTTAAAAAAAATGAAAAATATAAAAATAAATAATAAGAGAAGAAAAAACACAAATAATGCTATTGCCAGAAAGAACGTATTAGCTGCACTTTACTCTCTGAAAAAAGTGTGTTCATACTATATATACATATTGCTTTTCATTAATCTAAGAGGTCTTTTATATTAATACTCACCATTATTTTATGCACCAAGCAAAAAAATGAAATGAAGAAGGAGAAAACATTCTGGCAATACCAAGACACAATGCTTAACTACTAAGAATTATTTTATACTTGAAAGAAATCCTTTAGACTTCATTTTTATCAACTATCTTGACTTACATAACTAAGTAAATTTAATTGGCTAAGTATTACTAAAGCTTTTTACATTAAAACTTCAACATTTATGATTTTGAGTCTTTGATGACTGTGGTTTTTTTACACAATATCTTCTATCTCAGCCAGGCCATCATTGACGTAATATTTCTTTCCCTTTTGTTTTTTTGGTACCAGGATCAATCTCGGGACCTCCTTGCACTTTCCAGGCAGGCGGTGGAACCCCTAAGCTAAATCCCCAGCCCCGATGTAGTATTTCTTTAAAGAGCATCCTTCTCATGTGTCTAGAATTTGCCTGCAAATTGATGTCCTTCATCTGTAAGTGTTAATATAAATGGACCTAAAATTAAACAGAGAATATTCTGATTTTAAATATTTAAAGTATTAAAAACTAGGCCTATTAGAATTTATTAAATAGACTATATATACACTCTTTTTTCACTGAATTCTATATCATGACAATTTACTGCTGTCTTTTAAATTTATGACATGTAGATTTACAATAGTCAATGTAATATAAACAATTCATTATTATTAGACATTAGAACCTTTTCAATTTTTTGATATCATAAATAAAGATGTGATAAACATCTTTGATCAGAATCCCTAGGCGTACATTACATCTTTTGTAATTTCCTTAGAAGAATGTTCCAAAAATAACATAATTAGGTAAAATGATTAGAGTATATGATTGTATTAATCTGTGTAGAATATATGTGTGTAGATGGTTTTCTAAGCAGTTGTTTTCATTACTCTAAATCTTGCCAATACACACTTTCCTTTTGCTTCTTCTATTTTTATTTATCATCTGCCAACATGATAAATAATTCCTCTTCCTGTTTTGTATTTAATCCTTAACTGATTCCATGAATTTCTACCAAGAAAGCTCTTAGTCATTGTTTAGAGAATCTGTATGAGATGTAGCCAGCTACCTTAATTTCCTCTGAAGTCACTTTCCTTAATCACTTCATTGCTCTAATTTTTTAGAGACTCAAGAGACGAAACCTGGATCCATTATTAGTAACTTTTTCTCCTGATGGTAAGAGCCGCCTATTTAATTTTCCTGATGAAATGTTTATTTATGTCTAGTCTTCTATTCAATTAGTATTTTTTGCTCTTGTTCAGATCATCATCATCATCATCATCATCACCAACTTGCTGCTCTCCATTCTGGCTTAAAAGGTTACTTTTAGAAATACTGTCAGACTTTTTTGAAATAAGTGAATTTCCATAACTGGTACAATTATGGGTCCAGTATTCCTGATCACTGGAGACTTATTTGAGAAATTAAAACTCTTTTAATAGAAATGTAAACATTATGTACTACAAACATATACTAATAAAAATTTTAACAAATCTTAATAAAAAACTTAAAGAAAAATCACCCGTTTAGCAAGCATCCATTGGCACACACTACCTATAAGGTGCAATGACTGATGCCTGTGACAATCCCAGACAGCTTAAGCCACATTCCTAGCCCAAATATAATCATATTATATAAAATTTATTGGATTCTCCCTATGTATCAGATCCAGGTCTAAATGCTTATATGCATTTACTCATCTAGTTTACACAACAATGTCATAAGGCTGGTCCTATTAATGCTCCCACTTTCCAGACACAAAAACATAACCAGGGAGAAGACCAAGATCACTTAGATGGAGAACCTGAAACTTGACTCTAGAAGCTGTGACTTCAGGATTCACTTTGCTTACTGTACACTTTTCTATAGAACTTAGAGAATTTAGACTAGATCAGATCTATATGTCTACAATAAAATACTATAAACAAGAAGATATAGTAGTGTGAGGGATTGGGGAAATGAGAGACATCAAGATCAAAAGAAGAAATAGAGTAAGTTTGTTTGGTAAAAATGAAAGTTTGTTGGATAAAAAAATGGGTGTTGAAGCACCCAATTCATTGATACTCCACTTTACAGCCCAACACCCCTGGGTTCAAATTTTGGCTGCAGCATAGATAGAGGTAAGGTAACTTCTCTTAGCTTCAGGCACTCCACCTAGCTTAGTTCTAATGAGTAAGGATGTAAAGATGTGGAAGCACATACTGTATTTAGGGAATGGAAGTAGCAAGGTGGAGAGGGTTTATGGGCATTTGGGGAGCAGTTCAAGGAAAGAAGGAAAGAAGGGAGGATGGGAGAGAAGGAGGGAAGGGAAAAAGGAGGAAGATAGGGAAAGGAGAAAAGAGGGGAGGGGAGAACACAAGGACACTATGTGGAAAACAATTGAGGCAGAAAACAAATGAGATATGAGGATTTGGGGAAGACTTACAGACAGCAGAAAAATTGCCTGGTGTCTTACTTATAGGGAACAACAAAGTTGACAGTGCCATTAGGGATGAGGAGAGACTGAAGAAGTAAATCTAAGGGAGACTGTTGGATCTTCAAAGTGAAAGACAATAAGGGAACAAATCAGGACAATTTCATGAAGAGAGAGATTCCAGAATTATTCCAAAGGTAAATTTGAAAGAATTTAGTAACCAACTGGGGATTTGGGACTGAGTCAAAATGTTCCTTATGTTTTCACCCCAGGGGCCTGAAATGATGATAATGCTGTTGGAGAGAAATTACAGTTAGTTTAGGAGTGAATCATAATTGAAAACTTGGTTGTCAGCAGTACAGATGACTTTGTGAAAAAGTTTAAATGCAGAGAGAAAAGAGAGTGGGGAGTTTGGGTTTCAATAATTGTGAAGCTCGATTAGAAAGGCAAAGCTCTTTTGGATTAACCCTCTCCTTTCTTTAGCAAAACCAAAAGTTAATTATATCTTATGGAGTCTTCTTCTCATGTTTACCAGGCACCTTTATTCTTTTTTTTTTTTTGATCAAGTATTCTTTTGAGTTATGGACTTTATTTTGTTACCATATGTGCGAGACCATACGTGCACACAAAACTTTGCATAAAATCATAAGGAGTGCTTTTATTTTTGGAAGCTCATGAGTCCCAAGTCTACTCTGCATCACTTTTTTTTTTTAAAGCAAGGTAATAAATATTTTTCCAGCTATAATTAACTACACATCAGATACTGTGCTAACAAGTTATATTAGCTTACTTAACTCTCACAATATCACCATGAAGGTTCCTCATTTCCAACCATAAAGGAACGCACAATTAGACTGGCCTAGGCTCGCAGAGCTAGTAGATGGTAGAATTAGAATTTGAACACAGGTCTCTATATTAGGGTCTCTGTATTAAGGTTCTCCAGAGAAACAACCAATAGGATGGATATATATATACATATATATAGATAGATAGATAGATATAGATATAGATAGATATAGATATAGATAGATAGATATTTATTGTATATTTATTGTGATTATTTATAATCACATTTCATGTGATTATGAAGGCTGATGAGCCTCAAGGTCTGGAGGGTGAGCTGCTAAGCTAGAGCCCCAGGAGAGCTGACAGCTGTTTCTAGTCTGAGCATAAAGGCCTGAGAACCAGAAGAGCCAGAGGTGTAGATCCAGCCTAGAGGCAACAGGCATGAGACTCATGAAAAGGTAATGCTTCAGTTCATGTCTGAATGCAGGAAAAAGCACGTGGCAGGAGGAATTCTCTCTTACTGGCATGAAGATCAGACTTTGTTTTACTGAAACATTTACCTGACTGGGTGAGGGGCTCACCCACATTCGGGAGGGCAATCTGCTTTACTCTACTGTCCTGAATGTTAATTTTTTCCCCCCAAACACCCTCATAGACACACCAGAATAATGATTAGCCAAATATCTGGGTGCCTGGTGACCCAGTCAAGTTGGCACATAAAATGAACTAACTTTGACTCCAACTGTTGTGTCTTATATTGTCATTTTAAAAACACACTGTGATTTTGTTTTTAGGTGAACATTTGTTTTGCTTTCACATGGTGCCTTACTTAAATTATTCACGTTCTACTCCCGCATTTTCCTTTCCTCTGTTCCATTCTCCTAACTGAAGATTTTGAATGAAACAACTTGGCTCTACTCTGTTTGTTTTCTTGTTCTATTTTTTTCTCCAAGAAGATAAACTATCCAAGGAAACTTCTTTCATTTCAAATGTTCAAAGAAGATTTTGCAGGTACAAGTGAGTTAACATCTAAAAGATTCCATGGGTACCCACCAGGAGTGGATATTAGGTGTTTAAAGAGTTTTCAAATTCACTTCATGCAACAAAAATTAAGTGGTGGCCTTTGGTAGCAGTACTGAAACTTTTAGGTGCCTGTTTAGTAGGTAGCGGGTGTCTTCACAGTGTCAATGCACAATTAAAAAAAAGTATATATATAAAAATCCATCTATCTATCTATCTATCTATCTATCTATCTATCTATCTATCTATCTATCTATCTAGTGGGTGTTTTTAGGCCTTGGAGCAAATCTAAAATAACAGCTGGGATTTTACTTCTCCTGAGGGACTCCTCAAACTCATGAAATTCAGTCTCAAGAAGTCACAATACTGTTAAAGGCCCTGTGAGTAGGATATCAGAGGAAGCTCAGTTGTCAGAGTACAAAAGAAGTGAAAGGAAAACTGCTCCTTTCTCTCTACCACACACATTTTCAGTTCTCTGAGCATATCCATGAGGCTTGAAAAACATGATCAAACAGTAAAATTAAAGCCTTTAGTTTACAGGTACTCACCAGGTAAAGGAGGTACTAGAAGTAAAGGAATATGCATTTCCCCCTGTGTATAGAAAACTGTGTATAGAAAAGGAGATCAAGAGAGGTTACATTTAGAAGTATATTCCATGGCCTGTGAAATCAACCTTGCACACTGGTTAAGGTAAAAAAAAAATTAAATTAGAATTTGAATTCTTTAAATCCAGGCTATAAAGCCATTCAAACTTGAAAGACTGTGTTCAAATTAGGGCAACAAATTCATAAGTGAGATGATATCTAGAAACAATGGTTGCAGTCACATGGGCAGTCTTTAAAGGGCACTGATTTGGATATTTGGTAAAGAAGAAAAAGAATGTATTTTATATCCTACTGGCTGGTAGATATCTTTTTCCTAAAGATCTGGGAAGTGCTAAAATTTCTTTGGAATACATTTTTATAAATAATGCTTTGACTATAAGGTGACTTCAGAGAATGGAACTAAATAGATCAGATGAAGTTTTCAATGAAGTTTAGATTTTTTTTCTGGCTTGATATTATCAAGTGATCCCAACAGTATCATGAAGAGGTTTCTTTAAGGGCCTATTTCTCTGCAGTGATGTGCTAGGGGTGGCCCAAGAGAACTGAAATACCATCACCATCAGCGATCATTGAATACTTACTGTCTCTAGCTATGGGGACAAAAGAGGTTAAGCCATATTTCACCCTGCCAGAGCTTAGGGCCTAGCTGATGACTGAGTTCTACATTCAAAGATGATATAAAGCACTAACTCTTAGTGAACTGATGATTAGACAATAAGTAGTTTGAGTGGGGAAAGATGTGGATCCAGATTTAATTTCTTTACTGCTCTCAGGTGTAATCCATAAAACTATCTGACTGTAACACAGAGGATATGTATTAATTTGATCTTAAACTGCTAAGTAGTAATTTTTTTCTGGCATCCCTAGTTTTTAAAAAGCCCAGAAGCTAAAACTAACACAGAGTAGGAATTTTATCTACCTGAGTTAAAATGCAATTAACAGGTGTGAGCTGGAACTCTGCATCAAATGTTAATCTGTCACTCATCCTGGTGGCATCATTGTGCTGCTATTGTAATCATGAGTAAAGTTCAGTCTATACTAGCTGTTTACTGTCTAGGTCTTCCAAAATTATGCTTGTTGGAACAACCACACACATATAAAACAGTGTATAGGATTCTATAAAAACATATGGTCATTTCTATGTTATCAAAACCCATGTCTTTGCTTGTTGACATAACCAGCAGACCTGGTTGTGGATTGGCTTTATCCTTTTGGAGAATTAATGAAAGATGCCTTTCTCTACACAAAGTTGATGAGACAAGACCTTGTGACAAGACTAGGGGAAGACCAAAGTAGCCAACAATCTTGTTTTAGGAGGAGGGTGGGCCATTTAGGGTGATAAGTACAACAGTCATATTGATTTTCTGGATTTAACTTCTCAAAGAGTCTGGAAAGAAGGTTTGAGCAGTTGAGATGGAATTTCTAACAACCCCCTGGGATGGCTTGACTGTGCTTCACAGCCCTTTAGTTCCTCCACTTTTGAAGCTTCTGGACCTGGGCCTTGCTACTGTTCAGAAGAGATAGGTACTGGTCTTTGGCAGGGAGACACTTCCCTTTGGCAAAGGACAGGCACAAACACACCTGCTTGATAAGACTGCTCGTGGGATGGCAGAGGAGAAGAAATTCTGTCTTTCGTAGTTATGGTATTTCTCTGCCAGTATTATTTGTTTCAAGAAGAGGGGGAGGATGAAGAAGGAAAGAGAAAGAGTGGAGAGAAATAGAGGAGAAGGGGGGGAGGGGGAGGAGGCTGGTGTAAGGCAGTGTCCTCAGTTTGGGAGAGCAAACTGCAGTTCCTTCAGAGGCCAAAAAACCCGGCAGGACAGAGCCATAACAGTGCAGTAATGTTAGTCCCCAGTATGGTAGTTATAACCTCAGGGGCTACAAATTCTCCAGTTCCTATCAGATAGGAAGGGAGAACACAGGCAGTGTATTCTGCGGCCAGCCCCTAGCCTCGAGGCAGATAGATGTCATACCCACGCAGGACTTACAGTTACCAAGTAGTCCCATCCTAGCGCCACTAAAACGCAAACAAAAGCCCCCTCCTCTGGCCAGAATCTTCCAGGCTCTGCTGCGAAGCTTTCTGCCTCTCCTTTTATTCATTTTTTCCACTGATTTTCTACGGGCCCATGACAAGAGAAAGAAACTAATCATAAAACCTGATCGTAAAATCGCTCTTATACTTGAAGACAGCTATTAAATATTCACTTAGCCAAGGTCTCCTCACATCATTTAAAACAAAAGAGGCTCTCCACTCACGCCGTCCCCACCCCTCCAGGAATGCAGTCCCTAGGACCAGAGCTGACCATCCGAAAGTTGCTGTCTCCCTCAGTTGAGGCCGAAGTTAGCGAGCGAATCCGTAGCTGCGAGTCTCAACTTGGGGGAGGGGGCGACAGGCAGGGCTGGGGGGGGGGGGGAGAGGCGAGAAGGAGGGACTACAGGGAAGGACACTGCCCCCTACTTCCTCGAGGTCGTCGCCTAAGCCGGTGGAGCAGCCAGTTGGGTCCGGGGAGGGAGGCCGGAGGGGTGGCGGCCGAGGTGGGGCGGCGAGGGCTCTGCACCGCGGCCGGGTGCCAGCGCGGTACCTGGCGCGCCTCGCAGGCCGCCCGGGGCGCGGAGGGTGTGAGCGCGCGCGCCCCTCCGTGCCCGCTCAGCCTCGCGCGCGTCTCTGAGGAGGCTCCGCCGAGAGGCGCCCGGGGAGCCCGCAGCCTCAGTCCTGCCGCCGGCGGAGCTTTGTGCGGCAGCGGCGGCTCCGAGTCCCACCTGCTGGTGGCGGAGAGACGAGGAAGGGGAAGGAGAAGGAGAGGAGGAGGGGAAAGAGGCGGCGGCGCCAGCCCTCCGCTCACGCCGGCGCCCACCTCCCGGGCGCTCCGCAGTCCCCGGAGCTCGGCCTGCACCGGCCCGCGCCCCCGGTCCGGCCTCTGGGCCACACCGCGGCAGCCGCTGCTGCAGCCCCCAACCCTGCCCGGCGCGGCCCGGCGCGGCCCGGCCCGCCCGCCGCCGCCCAGAGCCCGGCGAGTTCGGGGCGAGCGCAGGGCGCGCGGCGCCGCCTCGATGTGTCCGGGAGCCGCGGCGCCCCAGCCCCACTGAACGGCCCCCGGCTCGCAGCCCCGAGCGGAGAGCCCGAGAGCCAGTGAGCGAGAGAGCGAGGGCTCGCGGGCAGCAGACACCATGCCCGGCTGGAAGAAGAACATCCCCATCTGCTTGCAGGCGGAAGAGCAGGAGAGAGGTGAGCGGGGCGCGGGGCGGGGAAGGCGAGGCAGGGGGTCCCGGCTGGGGCCGCCAGGTGCCTCCCTCTCCCGCAGCCGCTCTGACCTGGCCACCCGCCGCCCTCGGGGCCAGGCCGGCGGCGTCCGGCGAACTCTGAGGGGGTTGTGTGTGTGTGTGTGTGTGTGTGTGTGTGTGTGTGTGTGTGTGTGTGTGTGTGTTACAGAGGGGGAAGAGGAGTGGTGCCGCAGCGGGGAACTTTTCGCCTGGGGAAAGATTTTCCTGGCGGGGGTGTAGGGGAACTCCAGCTTCTCCAGGGCCCGCTCGGACTTGGGGCCCCGCGCGGCCGTGTGTGGGGTGGGTGCTGGGGGTGACGGCGTTGGGGGGACCCTGCAGTGCTTTACAATGACTTTTCAAACTTTCCTCCTCTCGTGGCAGCCTTCGCTGTGTCCCCGCCTCCGGCTGGGATACCACCGTGGTGCCGAGCCCAAAGTTGCTGGAGGTTCCTAAAGAAGGAGGAGGAGGAGAGCGGGAAGGAGTGCAGGGGCGGGCAGGGGGCGCTGCCGCAGGTCTCCCGAGGGGAGGGGAGGAAGGGGAGGACTGTCCCTTGGCTGAGGGTCTGGGGCTGGGAGTGACTGCCTAGGAGATGAGTTATGCCCCAGCGCAGTCCTCGCTGTCAAGTTATTACCGCAGGACTGCGGGCTTTTCATAATTACTCTTTTCTTTGTAAAAGGCTGCTTTTCGTGCCAGGTGGCTTGCAGACCTTTTCTGCTTCAGCCTGACAAGTGTGCTGGGCACTTTGCTTTTAAGAGACTTCCAGAGAGGAAAGTTGAAGGCCTTTTTCACCTTAAATGCGTGTTCTTTTGAGGTCATTTCATGGTGTTTGGAGTGTGCAGAGGTTGGTTGCGAGTTCAGCTCCATAATCGGGATGTGATGTAGAGTGCACCAGAATTTCCTATACAGGCCCCAGGGGACAGGGAATATGTAGATGGATGGTTGTGCTAGCATCCAGAGGGATCCTAGCTGTCAAGGTCCACCAGGTTTATCCCCAGGCTCCTTTGATCCCAGCCTGTCCTGGTTTCAAGGAAAATGCTTTAGAATTCAGGCTGCAGGGTCTGCACGGTTGTGGTACACAGTCGGTGCTGGAGGTTAAATGGTGCTGCATGGGTGGGTGGGAAACGAGGAAAGCAGGAATCTAATCTGGTGTGTGGAGAAGGCAGAGTTTTCAGGGGAGCGTAATGCTGGCAGCTTGATAAGCTTGTATGCACGGTGGCTTGGTTATTGGGCATGCCAAAAGTTTCAGGCTTTTGAAATAATGCTTATTACTGAAGAACCAATGTACAATTTCCAGTTTTTCTCTAGGTGGCACAACCTATCTTTGGTTTAAGTCCTGTTTAATGACTCAGGGAATTTATTCCCATAAACCACTTCCTTATTAGATTTGTGTATTCATTTTCTAGCACACTTCTGGTAGATGACCTATGTTTATCCACTCAAAAGGCACTGCTGCTTTAGAAATGCTTCTGCTTTTCTCTGTAGTAAATCATATTTCAGAAGTGGCGAATAGCTACCGATAATTTATAATTAGATAAAAGCATTAAATGAAAGCATTCTGTTAAGCACGGAGGCCTGTCCTATCAACTAAATGCCACAAAACTCTTAATGTTAAATGTACCCATTTGATAAAAAAATAATAGTCACAGTGCTGCGAACAAGTTTTATCAGAATGCTGAAGTGGGTAGATTTTTGGATTGCGACAAAATGTACTTGTATGTCTCTTAGAAATATATGGTAACTTTGAAGGGTGATCTGCTAATCTGCTTGGTGGAGATAAGACCAAAATTTCTCCAGAACATAAAAATCTGAGTGAGAAATTTGGCTGTCTTAGCTCCACCCACAGGAGGAAAGAAAGAATGTTTGTTACTAGGTGTCTTTTCACTGTAGAAGTTTCTTATTGTTTACATTATGAGATACTTTGCCAAACAATATTTTTTGGTTGTGATTTTTTGAACTCCTGCTTTATTGAGAATACACAAATAGGTGTTCTTGTTTCTTAAAACTCTCCCTATTTATCTAGTATTTGTGTTTGTCTCTGTATGTGTGTATTTAAGTGAATAGAGAGACATCTGAGTTTTAAGACATCTGTCAGAGGACACTGCTTAAGCTTGGCTTATCCTTTTTGAAGAATTTTATTGTAAAGTGTCAAGCAATGTTTCCTATTTGCATTTGAAGTCAGGTTTTATACACTTTTCTTCCTTTGGAACTTAAGATTTTAACCATTTCAAATAGTGTTGGATTAGGTTCTTTTAAAATATAAACAGAAAGATTAAAGTGACAGCCCTGTTAGGAAAATAATGAACCTGGAATAAATACTTTTAAAATTTTGTTTGGGGATATCATTGATCAAAAGGTGAAGTTTTATATTTTACTATTAAATTCCAACGTTGGTTGTGCTCATATAATCACTACTTTTTCTATATTCTCTCAGTCCCAGTTTACATCAAAACATTCTAAAACCCATTATGGAGACTACTCTAGCATAACATTTTTTCATGTAGATTTTATTTAGTTAAATCTCCTTCTTAAATGTAATGCAGATTAGTACAAGATGGTAGCTTCTTTGAGGACCACATATATGAACAAGTACATGGCCTAGTATTATTCAACTTTAATTCAAACATTGAGGGAATATTCTTGCTTGGTATCATCACTTAAAAAAGAGGGCTTGCTAATCTGTATAATTTTATGTTATATCCACACACCATTTATATATAACTCAGGTTCATCTTGAAGGCCTCTGTTAAGATGATATTGAATGAACTATTGCTATTGCATGGAGTGCTGAGCATAGAAACTGTAACTTATGGGTTGTTGCTGTAAATGCAGTCACTTTCAAAATGACATGTTAAGACTTACCTAGGTGACATATACTATTAAAATTCAGGACACATTTCTCTGTCCTCCCCCTGATTTTCTGCTTGAGCAGCTAATCCAAATCCATTAGAAGCTACCAAACATATTTTTGGGTTAAATGTTTGAGGAGAAAAGAAATGATTCTGAAAACTGCAGTATTTAATATCCCTTCCAATCAAATTAAATTAAGCAATTTATTGGTTGTTTTACATCTGCTTATTAACTGATCATGTGTAATGGGAACATTGCTGTTGAGGAAAATCTCAGCACAAAGGAATAGATGCCTCAGTATTTAACAATGCTTTTTTTGTCTTATAGCTTCCCTTCTGATTTGTGCACCTTCCATTATTAGATGTTTATTGTATTTTAATAATGTATAGTTAGGATATGAAATCAAGCATACTGTTTAGGAAGATCATCATTTATCTATCACTGCAAGCATACTTATTGCTATTTTTATTTGGGGAAATAGAAAACTTAATTAATTTCTCTTATTTCTTTCAGTTTTATATTTAGACAATATAATACATGAAAATTATCTAATTATAAAGGTGGGATAAGTGCATTGCTCATCAGTATATCTACACACCAGGGGGAAATACATGAAATTTTTTATAGTTCTCCACCTCCCCTCATAAGTTTTGGAGGTTTACAAATGAGCTTGAGAACATCGCTTTGAATTTCTGTTACTGTGTTTGGGGTTTTGTTTATAGTTCAGTAAATGAGAGTATTTGACTCTTTAGATGTAAATGGCCTTTACTGCCTCCCCCCCCCCCGCCCCCGCAGAACTGGTGATCAAATCTAGGGGAACTCTACCAAAGTACTGGTCTTCAAGCTTTCTAAATTATGAGGCAGGGTCTCACTAAATTGCCCAGGCTAGCCTCAAACTTGTGATCCTTCAGTGTGAAGGCAACTGGATTTAATCATGAGTATTAAAAAAAAAAAGTGTGTCTTTATTACACCCTTTGTTTATTTCTTTTTCTGCATTGAAAGGAAATCTGCTGACCATACGCCACACCCTAAATAATAAAATGTTTCATTTGAAATTTAAATTATAACTGAGGAATGCTGTGTGGAAGAGGGAAAAAAAATCAAACAAATCTAGATCTTTGTATCAAAGTGTGTTAGATGTTATAGTTAGGTCTTATTAGTTCCCTGGTAGATGAGGAAACTGAGGTTCAGAATTATGCTGAATGTTACAGAGCCAATCTTAGGGCACCAGTGTCTAAAGAAATAATTAAAAAAAGAAGTTAAGTTACATTTCCCGAAAGAAAGTTTGTAGTGTTTTAGTATTATGACATTTATTTTTTTCCCCTTTTGGAAAGAATTTTAATGCTAGCATTAAACTTTTCACTAAGAATTGGTCAGTAGGTTGGGGTTTAGCTCAGCTCAGTGGCACTGTGCCTGCCTCGCAAACACAAGGTCCTGAGTTCGATCCCTGGTACAAAAAAAAAAAAGAATTGGTCAGAAGAATTTTCTTAGTTACATATACTGAGAAAATATTTCTAAAATATATTTTGGGCTTTTGACAAACTGACTTTGCAAGATAAATGTGTTAACTAACAACAAGGGCTGACATTTCAACATATTTCTAAATAGAATTATTTGACTAAAAAAAAGCAACTCATTTAATTGACCGACTTTTTCCAAGGAGGACATGACATTATTATATAACTTTCCTTCTTGTTAAAGAGTATTTGACATGAAGGCAAGAATTAACAAGAGTGTTGATTCTCACTGTGATGAACTGGTAAATGACTATATTGTCAGTAGCCACTGTGCATTTGTTCTGTTGCTAACATTTTATTTAATTAAAGCCTTATATCTAAATTTTCCCAGCTACCAATAGCCAAACAAAGAGCCTTCAGCTAATGCTCTCATCTGCAGCAACCTGATTTTTCTTGCCTGAATACAAAGAAATATCAGCTTATATGAGTAAAGAAAATTGAGAATTGAATGCTTTGGGTATTAAAACTGCTATATTGAATGCTGTATGATAGCAGACTGTTTAGGCATTTAAGATTTGATTTATTTATTTCTAGTTAAATGACAATAGTAGTACTGTAAAATATAAAACTAATAGCAATACAAAGAAACATATCTAGCTGAGAGCACTATTCAAATGCAAAGCCAAAACTTAGGTTCAAATCTCTGGTGTTATCATTTATTAAAATTTAATTCTTCTTAGATTCAAAAATTTCCTAAGTATAAACATAAAAAGGCCAATTTTCTTATTCAATGAGTCTAGTTGCTTAGGCACATCAGTGGTTAAAGGGTGCTATCAGTTTTATGGGAAAGTTAATGTTATCTAAATGTATCTACCAATTAAAATGCACCTGATTTAATCCCTTAGCTACCTTCATTTCAACAGTGATTAAACTTTAAGCATCAAATGAAGAATGTGAAGAAGATATGGCTTGTATCCTACAAGAATTCCTTAGCTTCAGCACAGCAGTTGATAACAAGTAATTTGAAGTCATTAATACCATTGAGTTTAAATCTACTCCATTCCTTATTAGCTTGGTGGTCTTTTAACTTCTCAAAGCCCTTGTGTTCTCTTAAGATGAGGACAAGTAATATCTCTCTTTTGTGAGTATTAAATGCAATTAACAAATGTGAAAGAATTTAAGACTGTTTCTTACATGTAGTTGAGGGCTCAGTAATGGCAACTGTCATTACTTTTATGATATCTTGATATAGATCTGTACCCTTAACACCTTACAATATCCAGATGATGAAATGATAAGAATTTTAGTCTTTAAAAACCTCATAAAGGGCTGGGGATTTAGCTCAGTGGTGCTGCGCCTGGCTCCAAATAAATAAATAAAAAAAAAAAAAAAATAAATACCTCATAAACTAGTAAGGAAAAAAAGTCCATTGTTCTATGAAAAGCTACACTGAAACACAGGCCTTTCCGAGACCAAGGTCTTTGATGTATTGTGGTTTGGCTCACAATGGTGAAGAAAATCTAGTGTAGAAAGGAATGCACCCAAAGCCACATATCATAACCTTAGCAAATGTTTATTGAACATTACTGGTTATAGTGGGTGCCAGGAATAAGAAAATCATGGTTCTTATTTTTCGAGATTATTAAGTGTAGTTGTGGAGGTGTGGATATGAAAGACAGCATCTGTCTGCTCCTGTATAAGTTAAATGTTAAAGGAGCAGAGAAGAGAGATTGATTATGCTGAAGATGAGTGGAGAAAAAAAGCTTCTGAGGACAGGAAATATTAAGACTTGAAGAGAAGGAAGGGAGCAAGGAAGGCTTGCTGGGACATAAGGAAAATATTTCAGTTAAGAGGGACATAGTGTGTTCCAAACAGTATGGAATGAGATATTCCAAGGACCACTGCTGGTCTCTGAAGAGGCTGAAGTGTAGAAAATCAATATGCATATGGAGTAGAGAATATGAGTATTCATTTCTCACATGAGCTGGGAAAACTGGGTGGGAGGGCCAGATTTGAGAGAGCTTCATATTCCAGATTAGAGTTCCAACTGTATCCACCAAGCAGTGAGTTTATTGAAGGGCTTCCAGAGGAGTGACAGAGTTCTCTTGTTTGTTTGTTTGTTTTGTTTTAGAAAGCTCACCTGGGCAGCCAGGGGGAAAAGGGAGGAACTTGGAAGGACACAGATCCGCTAGCTGGCTACTGCCTTGCTCCAGACCTGCAAAGATGCTCAGGACAGGGTCTTAGGGACCAAGTAAATGTAGGAAATATGGAAGGGTAGGTTTCTGGGTCAGGTACTGATTTGAATTAAGAGTTGTGTCTTGAGACACAGTATCTTGGTATGATATTCTTTCTGCCACATCATCACATATTTCTTTTCTTTACCTACCCCCTTCCTAGTCCCCACCAAATCTGTGTACGGGAAGAAATTAATATGATCTGGTACAGTAATGTAAAATCAAAGGGTCACCAGAGTGGTTGGTTATAAATTTAGGTAATGATGGGCCGGGATTTAGCTCAGTGGTTCTGCCGCCTGCCTCGAAAGTGCAAGGTCTGGAGTTCGATCTCCGGTACAAAAAAAAAAAAAATTTAGGTGATGATGATACCTTTTTGTGCATTTGGTTTTTCTCTTTTAATATATAAAATTCATATACTCTCTCATCCTAAAGGAAAAATAATTATTGTCCTGTACATATATGTCTTAAAACTAATTTGGAATTTTAAGTAATTTTTTAACTGAAAGAGAAAATAGTAGTAGGTATTTTATTGAAACATCTTCCCTATTGATAGAAATTGTGTAATTCTTGGTATTATTATTTTCTGAAACCAACTGAATGCTCTGTGAATATTTTTAATGAACTTCTTACACTGGATTCTGAGTCAGAAAATGAAAGTTAAAATTCTCTTAGTCATTTTCTTGGCTATTTGGTCTGGGCATAGACAGTGCCTCTCTTTTTTTTCCTTTAGTGGTATTGGGGATTGAATCCTAGCCTTTAAAAAAAGCTTTTTTGTTTTAAATTTTGAGACAGGGTCTTGTTGTCCGGGCAGGACCTGAACTTGTGATCCTCCTGTCTCAGCCTCCCTTTAGTTTGCTCACCTGTAAAGCAAGGATGATGCCTATGATCTTGGCATACTGCTTTTTAAAGGTTATATTAAGAGCCGAAAGCTATTATAGTGTTGCTCTATTACAAATGTGAGATTTTAGTAAAAGAGTGAGAGTCTTAAAGTACATTTATCTATTTATGTGCCATCACTGAATTGAGGTATTATTTCCATTATTTTTATTTCAGAAAGTGAAAATTTTCATTTAAAAATCTTAATTCCTTGTCTTTCAAACTGAAGTTGAAATATGAGGTTTTCTTCCTTGGACTTTATAATATTTATAACAAAAATTGCAAAACAACTCACTTTTGACAAAATAAAATGATGGACTTAAGTTACAAGGCATACAGTGTTGGCAATTACTGCCTGCTCTACCTCCTCCAGCCTGGTTCCTAGCTATGGATGGAAAAGTCCAGCTTAAAATGCTGGCTGGACTTTGCCACTCCCTGTTATTAATTTTCTGATTATTTCTAGTCCAGGATTCAAACCTCAACCCAGTATCCAAAAGTCATCATTTTCCAAACTGAAATTATATCTGGAACCTTTGTAAGGGAAGAAAAAATTTCTCATGGGTCTACACTGCCAACTTCATTTATTTTTATTATGCTACTAAAATACTTACTAACGTAAACCTAGGTGCAAACTCCTTATGCTTATAATACTCAGAACCACAAAGCCTAGCAGATTTTACAAATGAAACACAAGCATTACTTCCCCCCAAATCAATAACTTCCTCATCAACAACATTAATTTCATGTGTCTTGATAATATTTGTCTGAAACGAAATTCCTTCTTGCAGCATAAATATAGTACTTGCTAGTAGGGAAGTGATTTTCCCACTTTTTTTTTTCTAGCCGAACTCCTATGGAATATTGATTTTAACAGCCTGATGCCACTTGGTCTTTTCTGGGAATGAAGTCATCATTTACCTGTGAAGTCCTCTGTTCTCATTGTTTTACTTGGCACCATTATGATCTTAAATGCAAAGCCAAGTATCAGTACTTAGGTTGGTGGCAGATTTAGGCTGCCAGGCTGATCTACATTTGCCCTGCTTAAACTACTTGTGGTGAAAGACTGTTCTTTCCCAGTTAGTCACAGGCTGATTTGTAATCCTACAGCACAGTGCATTGTTTTAAATCCACCCACCCTAAATTAGATCTCACCTGTTCTTGTGTCTACCCTGTTCAGTGAGATGAATTCACTAATCATGGACTTGCACATGGCCATGTCAAATTGCTAGAGGGATTTCTATACAACTACCTTCATTTTCACCTACTTTATTAACCATGGTCAGGTAATATGGTCTCCTCACTGGCACAGTCCACAAACCACACTTTGAAAGTACTAGTTTGGAATATACCTAACACAACTGGGATTTGAGAGAAAAGTTTAGAGGGTGTGTGTGTGTGTAAATTTACATACTACATTTAAGACATACAAATGTAACATTTTCTGGAGCTGCTTTTACCTTGCCTTTAAGTTACTGTTCATACTGAAAATGGATAAAACATCTGATCTTGTCAATTAAGAGCACATTGATCTCCAGTCTAAAAACTTTCAAGGGTTTTACCTTCCCTTGTCCCAAGATAGTATTCATGTGAAGGAGAAAGCTTCGTATCCTCCTGGCTCGGGATGAAAGGCATTTTGTTCATTGTGTGAACCTCTCCGTGTCCCCTGCTCAGGAACTGGCATGATTGGTGACTGGGCGTTGTCCCCTCTGCCCACTGAAATGAGACTGTTCCTCTTTGGTCTAGTGACCTATTCCAAGTATCTTTACTCAAAATCCAAAGTACATCAATATTTATTATAAGCTGCACACTGTAATTACATTACCAGCTATGAGAAGAAATTTGTCAGTTCTCATGTTCACACATTTGTTGATGAAATATAAAGGGCAGATTTCGATAAAACTACTAAGTAGAAAAGGTTTGTGTACAAGGTAGACTAGCAGATAACATTGGCTGAAATTACTTGGCAGCTTCAAGCTATATCATTTCTGGGCTGTTGGAAAATGTTTATCTGTTTCTGTCTTCCCTGACAGTTGGATCCTAAAGAAAAGTGCCCACTTTATACAGAGTAGAACTCTTCCCTCTTATCGTTCATTCACCTTCTGTTCCCTGTCCTTTCCAGTTTTAATTTTCAAGTCACTTAAGTCACTCCAGAAATTAATAAATCTTCTTTTGTTGACATGTTAATTCCTTTTGTTTTCATAACTGTTGAATATAGAAGACCATATGAAAATCTTATATATAGTGAGGCAGAATAAATTATTGGGATTTATGTCTTTTTGGGGTACACTTTCGTCATTTGAGAAATAGGAATGAGTATGTTGTACTTGTTGGTACATTAAAAGATAGCAACAAAATAATAGAAAATAATGTAGGTAAACATCCAGATAATGATGTGGTAGGTGTTTATTTATTCTGGCATACAATCTGTGAATAGGTTCCTTTTATATATATATTTATTTATTTGAGACAGAGTCTCACTGTGTAGTTCAGGCTGGACTTGAACTTACTATGTAGCCCAGGCTGGCCTCGAACATGTGGGAGTCCTCCTACCTCAGCCTCCTGAGTGCTGTGATTACAGGCATGCCCCACCACTCCTGGCTCCCTTGATATCCTCTGATGTCTATTATTTATATCTCTAATTACTGCTATTCACAAGTTCCACTGAAAAGATAGAGAGATACACAAATCTCATGGAATCAAACTTCCTTAGTGGTAAAGATTTCTACATTGCCAGCATCAGAAGTGTGAGGATTATTGACTAAAAGATGGTGGCATTTAACATTAGGTTTTTCAGAGGAATTCAAGTGTTACTTTTTAAGTGCATAATTTTATAGTATGTGCAGAGCACATTTTCATTAAATGAAAACCTTGAACAAGGCAATATAAATTTAGTTTCTTTGTGACCATTTCACTTTTCCTCTTATAATTTCAGTTATGAGAATGAAAATTTTCCAGACTAGTATCAGACACCTGTAGTGCTGCATCTGCTAAGGAAAAAAATCTCATCTGATTTTATTAGTGATCTTGAATTCTGATATACATATGAGAGCCTTGCCACAAAGGAGTAGCCCTATTTTTCCCCGAAGCTATCATATAAAATCAAGTATAATCTTGCTATACATTCAATAACTTCATTTACTCAAACTCTTTCCCTCCAAGATCCTTAATAATTTAGAGACCTCATCTCCAAATATAGCTACATTAAGGAGTTAGGTTATACGTAAGAATTTTAGGGAAACACAAATATTGAATCAATAATGGACAGGAACAGAATAGTCCATGGTCCATATAATGTTTCTGTAAATTTCATTTTTTGGCCTCTGAATTGACCAAAGGAATGTAGCTTAATAATCTGGCAGTACTAGAGGCCCATTTGAGATTAAAAATCATGAAATTAAAGTGAAGCCAGTTGGCCTGGTTGGTGGTCAATTCATTCATGCCCCTGCTTTCCTAGGTGACTGGTACCTTCAATGCTGATACCTCTTTTCTCAAATGTCTGACACTCCTCTGCTGCCCTTATCACTTTCTATCTAAAGATTGTGCTTCTTATTTCAGATACAGAAGTATTTAAAAAAGAACCTCTGCTTACAACTGTGCACATATGCAGTACTCTGTCTTCTCTCCTGTCACTGTGGTTGAACTTCTGCCTTCTGCCCACTCCACGTCATACCTGTGAAATCTCCTTCCAGCATCATCTGTGTCTACTTATCACTGGATTATTGTCATTGGCATTCAAACGTGGTCCTTCATCTACTTTGTAGCATAACCCTCTCTTGATCCACATTCCTTCCAGTTACTATTTCACTTTTCTGCTTCCTGCAGTAACAAAATAACTTGAGAGACTAGTCTATATTTATTCTTATTCTCTCTTGAACCGAGACCAGTCAGGTTTTGTACACTATGCTTTATCCTTCTCCCAAGATAAATAGTGACCTTTCTTATTGCTAATCCTAGGAGCCAATCTCAATCACAAATTACTTAACCCGTCAGCAGCATTTGAGATGATGAATCCTCTCTTGGAAATATTTTATTCTCTAGTCTCTTATATTATTGTGCTTTTCCTGTTTCCTCACTGGCCACTCTGTTTTCGTCTCTTTTTGTCGATTTTCCTCTAATTAGTGGAGTGTAACAGGGTTGGGCCTTGTACTTCCTCCTTTTTCATGTTCCCTTGCAGTCTCATTAATATGCTGGTGTCTCCCAAATTTATATCTAGAGCCTCATCCTTTCCCTGAATTCCAGACTCCCTTGTGTGCCCAGCCACTTCAAACATGCAGGTATCTTGCACCAAAATCCAGCTCCCGATTTTCTCCCTCAAACTCACTCTTCTCTGGTATTTACCTGTCTTTCTAAGTGGCAAATCCACTTTCCAGCGTTGATGCCAAAGCCACTAGTGTCTTCCTCTATTCCTCCGTTTCTCTCACACTGCACATCTAATCTGTCATCAAGCCCTATTGATTCCACTTCCCAAATAGCACTGTCACTCACCTCTACCACTTGCAACTCAGTCCAAACCAACATCTATATTTACTGGGATTGTTGTATTTAATTCCTATCTGGTTTTTCTATTTGTCCCTTTAACCACTGTTCCTGCAGCTGTTTCTGAAGTATTGCCACAGTGACCATTTAAAAATATGTCAGATCTGTTCAGAATACTTCAGTAGCTCCCATCTCATCCAGAGTCAACATCAAAGGCCCTACATGACCAGGGTCCCTGTTAACCCACCATCCTTATGTCTCTATAATCGCTTCCTCACTACACTCCAGCCGCACTAGTGTTAGAAATATCCAGCTTCCTTCTCCTTGCTTTCTTTATATTTGCCCTTTCCTTTGGCTGTATAACTTGCTTTCTCATTTTCTCCCAAGTGTCTGCATAAACGTCACTTTCTTAGTGAGGTCTTCTTTACAGCCTTATTTGAAATGATAACCTCTCCAATGCTTTTTCTCTCATTTCCTGCCTTTATGTGGTTTCATAGCACTTAATAATATTTTATTTTACTCTGCATTTGTATATTGTGTGTGCCTATGTTTACTGTTAATGGAAGCTCCCTAAGGACAGAGATTTTTATCTGTTTTGTTTTAGCACACAGAAGAGTACTTGGCTCCTAGTAGATGCTTAGTAAACATCCCTTGAATGAATTAAGGACATGAGATGTTGTTACTAAAACAGTAAGAGAAATGATTTGCAGATGATGGAGTGGTTATGTTCACAATCAGGCTTCTCATTGCGTTTGGGATTTATGTTTAAGGTTTAAGCATCTTCATTCCAGTGGAAGAACCAGGAACAGTTTTGGTAGCATATCATCCTTGGTGTTTCCTTTGGATTTTAAAAAGAATTGGAGACCTAAGCAAACTCCCCCCACAAGGAAATTGGCAGATGACAAGGGAGTTGGTCACCCATCGCTGGCAATCCACAGGCTGGACCCTGAAACTGCTTTTTAATGTCTAGAGCTACAGATATTTTTGCTAAAATATACTTTTCTTGATAATATCATCATGATGTTTAAAAAAAAAAGAGGTGTTTTACAGTGAAAATCTTTTCCTTGATTTTTATTTTGAGATATGGTTGTTGTGTCAGTGATTGTGCTGTAGTCATCTTATTTGTGTTTACACTGCCTACCATGATGAAGGCACAGTGTAGATATTTAGTCTTTGTTGAGTGAATAAATAAATGAGTCAGAATTATGAAAAATATTGGCAAGAAAAAAATAGGGTTATCTTCTCTCCTATGCAGGTAGTTTAGGAAAATTTTTTTTATTTATATATATGTGATGTTTTAAAAATTATGCGAAAAGCAAAGCAAGGTGATTTTTAGAATAAAATAGTTTACATATTTTCTTATCTAGAGTACTTTTTCCTTCATCCTTGATTTTTCAGAAAAGAATTAAAGACATTATTATTATTTTTTTTAAGAGTAGGAAGAATTTATTGAGAGAAAGAAAGCTTCTGTTTTAGAGAGACAGCAGGGGGACTGAAAAGTGGTTTGCCTCCCCCCCCCCCCTTTTGGTACCAGGGATTGAACTCAGGACCTTGCCCTTGTGAGGCAGTCGTGGTCCACTAAGCTAAATCCCCAGCCCTGAAGACATTATTATTATTATTATTATTATTATTATTATTTGGTACTGGGGATCGAACTCCGGTCCTTGTGCTTGCTCAGCAGGCGGCGAAACTACTGAGCTAAATCCCCAGCCCTGAAGACATTATTTTTTAAAAGCCCCCTCCTGGTCCCCACTTTGGATTAACCAGTGTATAATAATATGCCAGTTAAATGAAGATTAGTATATTTTACCCTATTTTCCCTAAGCCAATTCATTCTATTTTAATGAAGTGCAATAACAAATAGCCTTTAAGTGAATAATTTATTGTGCCATTTGTTTTTTTTTCTGAATATCAAACACAGGAAATAAGTACTTAATCAATTTTTCTGCTTATTAGCTAACCCAAAGGATAGCATAGGAATAGGGAAAATATAAAAGCAGATATAAAGAAAACACTTAGAATGTTATTATATAGCAATGTCACTTTGTCTTGAGGTTGTATTTCATGTGTACATGCATGCTTAACCACGCATTTCTTTCTTTATATATGTTACATTGTATGGTGGATAATCTCAAATTTCAGCATAACCATAAATCATACTTAGATTGAGGCAATTGGTTTAATGCGATATTTTTTTCCCCTCAGCATATCTTTAACAGTTAATTTTCACAGGTTCCCAGTACATTTAAGCTGTCATTTTCTTGTGTACAGTGCTTCCTTATCCTCACATTTCCTACTCTATTTCTTCTCAGTTTCCTACTCTTATTTCTTTCTGAATTTCCACAGTATGTACTTGCTTGCCTCCTTGGCCCCCCACATTGGAATATCAGAATAACAATCTACTCTACTCCTCCATCATGTTTATATGTATGTATTTATGTATGTATGTATTTATTTATTTTGGTAATCTCTAGTACATCAGGTCTCAGGCATTCTACAGACACTTGTTGACTAATTGACCTAATCTCCTACCCTTTTTCAGACTGTTAACCATAGGAAGACTCTTGAATGAATCAAAGTCCTCTCATGGATTCTTCATCATGTACTAGGCAATAGATTTGGAATGAATGCAGTGGGTGGAGAATGAATATTTACTAACCAAAACTGTGCTTTATATTATAGGAAAATAATCTAGGAAAGTTCATTTTACTTCAGGATAGAGATTTGAGCATTTATAATCAGAATTGGATCTGAAGACTAACTCCTATATTAATTGGCTGTATGGCCTCAGACAACTGACTTCTTTGGCTTCATGAAAAGACCTTAATAACACATATTCTTTTTTTTTTTTTGGTACCGGGGCTTGAACTCGGGATCTTGTGCTTCCGAGGCAGGCAGCAGAACCACTGAACTAAATCCCTGGTCCAATAACACATATTTTTCAGAATGTAGTAAAAATTTTAAGAATACAGTGTCTATAAAAAATACCTGAGTGGTGAACTCTCAGTAATGATAGGCAAGCATAGATCAGTGACATTTAAATAAGACAGAACTAATTGGAAAATCATACATAAGGTTTTCAGGTTACTGTATGTGTGGAGATTCTTGTATCTCATGAGGAGTCAGAGGGCATTTTCACAAATTCTCTTGCCAAAATAAAAATTTGCTAACACAATGACTAGTTTTTAAAAATGATTGTGAATTCAATCCAGAAACTCCTATAGGCTAATTTGTTTCAGGCTTAAGGGCCCCAAACTCATTTTAGAATTGTGCATACCTGGGTACAAGGATTGACTTTAAGACCATGTGCCTCCATTTATTTTGTTGCTGATATGTGGTGCAGCCTGACAGCAAGCTCTTGACTCACAGTTTCCCAGTGTTCTTCCTGTCAGTGACTTCATTTGAAGAATAGCTTTGTGCAATGTGAGGCTTTTATTGTATGTTAAGCCAAGACAATAACGATACCAACTAAACTATTAGCTTTCACTATAGAGAACCTGTAAAGGTGCAATGATTTGGATTTTTTTTTAATGATTTAGATTTTGTTTCAACACAATTAATGGTTGAAAACAAAACAAGCTAGAAAACAGCCAAGCTCCTTTCTGATCTGAGGTTGTAGCAAACCTAACCTGGAAGCTGAGGGAATTCCTTTTGTCAGTTCAAATATTCTGTGTGCTGAAACCTTGCATTATTTATAGTCATTAGGAGCTTCCTTGCTTCCCAATCCAGTGGCAAGTAAGTTTATCTCATTTGCCTCACTAGGATCATTTTGTAGCCCAGTTCATTTAGTCTCTCAATATAAAATGTGTGGGGACCCTTTCTTGGGAGAAATAGAATTGCTATTGAGATCAGCACTGATGACCACATCCACTTGGTACTCAGTCTCAATCACAGTAGGATTAAAGAATCTGCTGCCAGTTTATTTGAGTGCTGCACATCACTAAAATCAATCAGAATAATGGTGCTAATTAATTCAAGTCTTCACATATCACTCCTTTTACTGTAGCAGACAGATCATTAAGTGAAAATTTAAAAAAATCCCTCTACAAAGTACATTTGCCATGCCCTAAGAAACAAATGCTGAGTGAGCAGCCTATTTAGGAAGCAAGTGGTTAGCATCCATTGGGATCCCACTTGCTGTGGTCCTGCACAGATCTTGGTGGTTGGGATTGACATTTCTATCAAGATCTTATAGTCTGTCTTCGGCCTCTGCTTGGATCTGTGCCTCCTGTTCCTGGTGCGTAGTCCGTGCTATCACTGAATCATTTACTTCTTGACCATGCCACCAGATAGCCTGACCCTATCAATATCCTTGAATGTTTCCTACCTGACTTGTGTCTTCCAGAAATTGGAATTTTCCAGTGTTTCAGGTGTATCCCTTGTTCTATATCCATTTGGTTAATGTTGATGCTAGCTGTTTACTAGAACCTGACATTTTCCTGGTTCCCTCTTACATGTATGAGTATCCCAAACTCTGACTTTAGCTTCCTGTCTGTCTCCTGTGAAAACTGGTACCTGCAGAATTTCTCAGCATGTTGATGCAGAAATTTATTGTGCTGTGGTATATATATGAGTTGGGGAGAAGGGAAGAAATGTGTAGTGGTTGCCAAATTTATTTGATCATAAGACTCCTTTGCAGTTGGAGAATCTTGTAAGGTAATGTAGTTCAGAACACATGCAGAGAAGTGCTGCCAAATAGAGTGGTAGTGATATTTGGAGCTGAAAGAAAAAATCTTAAGAGCAGGTGTTATCCTTCAACAACAGAAGAATATCGGTGCTGTAGAATTGTTGATTCTGAACTTTCTCAATGTTTTCTCTGTTATTCTGTAGTGTCACTCTAATTAAAATCTTTCCTTTTAATTCTGAGTTTTAGTTACTGAGTTTGCCCTTCCTGAAAGCTTTTCTCTCTAATTGAGCAAATTCAGCATTTATTGATGACCTACTACATGTCATGTGCTATGTTTTGCTATGCTACTTGCCAAAAGCACAAATATAAATATGATAGGTCTTCCCTTGTTCATTATAAAATGAACATTTTATGAAGCTGGTCTGTTATCAAGCCAATTATTTTGTTTTTGTTTTTGTTCTTTTTTCATTTCAGGTCTAAAACTTATTTTACAGGGCTTAATTCTCATTCTATTCCAAATAATAAAGACTCCTCAAGGGTAGAGAAGAAATTTCCAAGCATTTTATAAAAAAGTGAAAATAGAGTAAGTTGCATGAAAATTTAATGGTTCTATATGTAAAAACTTACCAAAACAGAATTAAAAGACAATTTGTAAATTAGAAGAAACATTTGTAACATAAAGACAGAGGTTTCATATCCTTAATAAAATGAGCATATACTGGTTTTTAATGAATCATTGGATGAATGAATGAATGAATGAGAAGCAATAAGGAAAAAAAAATTTCGCCTGGAAAAATTGTGAACATGTGGCATAGAGCACCTCTCTCTCTCTCTCTACATATGTGTGTGTGTGTGTGTGTGTATATATATATATATATATATATATATATATTTTTTTTTTTTTTTTTTTTTGGTACCGGAGATCAAACTCGGATCCTTGCGCTTGCGCAGCAGGCGGCGAAACCACTGAGCTAAATTCCTGGCCCAATATATTATATATATTTTAAAAAGCAAAGAAATAAAAATTACAACAAAATAACCTGTTCACTTGTTTACTAATTTAACCCTTATAAAGCCTTTATTATCACCATACTGTTAATATCTTATAAATTGTATTATTTCATGTAATTTAAATAATAATCCATGTGGAATGGGTATTGTTATCTTAATTTTACCAATGAGCAAGGTGAGTCTTAAAATATAGTTAAGGGGCCGGGGATTTAGCTCAGTGGTTCCGCCGCCTGACTCACAAGCACAAGGTCCCAAGTTCGATCCCAGGTACCAAAAAAAATATGTAGTTGAGATTTGAACTCATACCCATCTGGCTTCAAAGTCTGCTCTTACCTACTGTGGTCTTCTGCTAGCATTAAAATGTCTCAGAGAGTATTGGATGATGTGGCAAATTGTTTATTTATTTATTTATTTATTTATATTGAGGATTTATTTATTTCTGTATTTAATCTTTTTGGGAGATAGTTTCATAATGTAGCTCAGGCTGGCCCTCAAACTTAAGGGGACCCTCAGCCACCAAAGTGTCCAGACACTGGACGTGTTCTACCTTACTTGCCAAGAGTCCCTTTATGTTCATTGCTTGACAATCTATGCAACACTAACTTCAGACAAATGCCCGTGAATTCACTATTCCATCGTTACTGATACACTTAAGACAACCCTCACAATTTTTAAAGAGGAAAGGTTAACTTGGTCTTATAGTTCATTTCATAGGTTGGCATGGCAAAGGGAGATAAACATAGGTGAGAGACAAAGCCTTCTAGGCCACACCCCCAGTGACCCACCTCCTCTGACCTCACTTCATTTCCCTGCGTCACATTGAGCTGTAGACTCAGTAGAGAAGTCCGCTGATGAGGATCGGGCACCCATGATCCAGTCCCTTCTAAAAGGCCTACCTGTGAGCACAGGAGGCTTTGAGGAGACCTCTACAGAAGAAAGATATGGTCACCAAGCAGGGGATTCACACAACTGTAACATCTAAACCAACTTCGATAGCGATACTCTTCTGTGATTTCCCAGTTCCCACTGGGCTCCAGCGTATACAATTGGCACACCATGCACCAATCACAGGAGTAGGTACAGATCTGAACCAGAAGGGATGACCTTATATCCATCAGTATTGGTGAGTGGCAAATTGTTTATGAGATAGAGTTAAGTTAAAAAAAAGTACAAAACAATATCTACATATGATTCCACATATGTTCTTTTAAACGTATATGCAGAGAACAAAAATTGGCAATATGTGTACTAAAGTATGAACAATGCTTACCCATGATTTTTCAGAATAACTTTCACTTTCTTTTACCTTTATTTTTTTTGTTTTTCTCTGTTTTCTTTTTGTTGTTATTGGTTTTGTTGTTGTTTTCATTTTATTTTTGGTGGTGTAGATTGAACCCTCATGCTGCTAAGCATGTGTTCTACCACAGATCTGCATTACTAGCCCTATTTATCTGTATTTTAAATTTGTTCTGCCATATATATATACGTATTTATTTATTTTAAAACAACATTAAAAAAATCATCAGCCATATCAATTTGTGTGTATGTGTATATGAACCTGACTAGATGCTTTGAAATTCATAGGGAAGCACACCCAGAGAATAGAACAGTGTGTGCTGCTGGTACAAGGAATAGACTGAATGAATAAATTGATAAATGACACAGGCAGGCAACTCAGAAAACAGGAAATACAAATATCTAATGCATATTTCAAGAAATAGTCAATGTTAGTAATTGAAGACTTACAGATGAAAAGCATCATGAGATAACTATTTTTTCACCTTCGTGGTTAGGGAAGTTGTTTTTTTTTAAGAGACTTCCCAATGCTGCTTCCAAAAGGTGCTCTGAACCAGGTATCCAAAGGTATAGAAAGCAACTGTTTAAGCACTAGCCAGTCCCATTATTTAAATACAAGATAACCAAAAATTGCATATTTTTTCATTAAGTTTTATAAGATAACAGGAAATATAAAAACAACAGTTTTATCAAATTTGTTCAATACAAGAATCAACTGGTTGAAATGATACCTACCTCAGTGACACTCGAAATACGTAAACAATGCTCTGACTGAGTAATGCTCTGGGTAAACTATTAAGTGGCTTATACAAGTCTAACCTAATAAATCAGTTCTGGAACTTGATCCTATGTAAATAACTCCAAATACTAAAAAAGCCTTATCCACAAAGCTGTATGGTCTTATAATTGCGAAAAGATGAAAACAAACCACATATCCTGTGCTATAATCATGGGGTAGTAAGTGATAGAATAAATCACCTGTTGATGCATTATTCAGTAAACATTCATGGAGCGCCTGTACAGTGCAGACATGGCTTTGGGTGATGAGGATGCAGCAGTAAACAAAATAGGCAAAATATTTTTCCCAAATGATTTTTTTTTTTTCTTTTTTTTCCCCAAATGATTTTTAAAAACAGGATCTGCGTAACAAGAATGATGCTAAGGTTTAAAATGTTATATGTAAAGAGAGAATATTAAGTTGTGTATATATTAACCTCAACTATGTGGAAAAAAGAGCTTGAAAGGAAGTTCATGAAATATGTTGGATCATGGTTGAACTTTTAAAAAATATTCTTTCTACGTCTCTAATTTTCCATACTAAAACTGTATTGCTTTAAGTTAGAAAAATAAACATAAAACTTAATTACCATTATTTATTAAATACTTGCAACATTCTCTTTACATGGAAAATTGGAACTTATGTCTAAGCAATGATGAGAATTTAATAGATATAATAAAACCTACTAGAATTTCTGATTTTATTGAGCTCCTAAAGCATCTTTACTTTTACTGATATGTTTAATGCCTTTAAGATGCTGTTTTCATTAAAACACTTTTGTAGTAAATGGTAATTGTGTATTGAACAGTTAAAAACTTACATTCAACAGATCAAAAAGTCCAACGCAATGTCAGTTTGATTAGGTAAATGCAAATTTAACTGCCTACTAATTCTTTAGACTTTTTATTTTACATGCCATAAAGAGAGCAATAATATAATTAAAATTCCGAAAATGGCTATTTAGGATAAGGGTATTTTTCCCCCCTTTTCCTCTTTTAAAGTGAGATGAGGGAATTTAAATTTCTATTCAAACATTATTTCCTACAGTGAAGGATCCCACTACTGTAATTCTAAGTAAACTTTAATTATGTTCCATACTTATGTGCAAATTTATTTTGTGTAATTGGATAGTGTTTTGAAATGTTTTAGATAATTTTCTTTAAGTTTAGGAATTGTTTTTTTGCTTTGTGCTTGAAAATTAGTTCTGATTAAAAATAGTGCTATTTTAAATTTAATTTAAAATTATGAAAGAATTTTGTAAAAGCTTAAAATGGTAGAAAATTCTGTTTTTTGTTGTGTCAGGGATTTTGCCCTGTATTGTACTATAAATGCATTGTAAGACTGAAAATCCAAGGTTCAAAATTACTACAATTCACATGAATTTAGTCAGGTCAGAGTTTACTAGTAAAGCAAGAAGTCCAGCTAGAAAAGTGAAGCAGTGTCTAGAATGTCGTGTGGACCAGAATCGCTATGATTTAGGGACTGTCTGAATTATTTTTCACATGAGATTTGATCACTATGGTAAGTGGACTTTCAAAGTCAAGTCACAGGGAGGAGAAAACCGAGGAACACCCTCCCTCCACCGTGAGTGTTCATTATACCAGATGACAGATGTTTCTACCCTTTCCAGAGGGACAGGAGTAAAGAGCACCTGGCCTTGAGTTCGGGGCTGAGGCTGAGGCTGAGGCTGAGGCTGGCTAAACTGGGGTTTACCAGTTGGGAGATTGAGCCCTCAATTGAAGAGGGCTAAGGTGGTTTTCTTCCCTGTTTTATCAGAAAATAGTGGCCTAGGCCCCCACCCTCATCTCTTCTCTGTAAAATGTTCTTCTCTTTATAGTGCTTAGTAAAGACTCAGCATTGGAGTGTGCTGCCCACCTCAAAGTGAGTATCCTGGAATCGGGAGGTTTGTTGTATGCTTTAGGTTATTATTATTATTATTTTTTTGTGGATTCCATCTCTGCAGGAGCAGAAAGTGCAAATGCAGTTGTCCCCTCTAATTTTTGAGAGTCTCACAACAGTCAGGGCGTGCATTGAGTTGCTGACAGGCCTGGCACTGTCACCAACATTTGGCGCTAGTGATAATGGACAAAGTGCTTGGTCAGCATGGGGTTTACTTTATGCCAGCCCAGTCTGCAGCAGTGATCCACACTGCCATACTGCCCTTAGGAGCATCTTTTTGATCTTTTTGCTCAGGGTTTTTTTTTTTTTCATGTAGTTACAACTGTGAGACGAAACTTGAGACTCAGTTCTTTGTGTGGTCAGAATTCTGGGAGGTCTCACACTGGCTCATTCTGATATTTACTTCTAGTATATTGTCTTTTCCAGACTCAAACAGTATACAGGTGACTCCCTTTTGCCTCTGGGAGCTAAAGTGAAGGATCATGGCCTTCACTGTAGACCTATGGGAAAGCTGCATCTTGTTTTTTTTTTTTTTTGGTACCGGGATCAAACTCGGGACTTTGTGCTTGGTACCTTGTGCTTGCAAGGCAGGTGCTGGAACCACTGAGCTAAATCTCTGGCCTGCATAAAGCTGCATCTTGTAACAGACAGGCTGTTGGGATAGAAGGAGCACACAGCCAAAAGAAATTTTCTCAAGCAATATAGCATTTCCTGTTAGCTTTTGAGGGCTCTGAGTTACAGTAGGGCAGTCAAGATTTTCCTGCTTCCTTAAAATTCATCAAAAGTCAATACAAGATCTCTTTCTGTGTCTCTCTTCCAATCTCTACCCCTACCCTGCCCTGTCCCTATCTCTCTTCCTTGACACAGGGTCCTCAGCTTTTTGTGTGCTAGTTAACTGAAAGAAGATCAGATAATATAATGACTCACCCTTTCCAGTGTATTTAACACATCTTGGTAATTTTTTCTAAACAATGCGACCTTAAATCTTATTTGTCCCATGCTGTGTTTATTTCCTGGAGCATCACTAAGGTAGGGTTGGTTGCACAGGCTCTAGAGATGACCTGTTCCATTTAGATCCTAACTCCACCAATTATCAGTGGTGTGACCTTAGGAAAGTCTTTTAATGTTTCAGTTCCTTATCTTGCTATATTTAAGATGGTGATAGGTATCATTAGGTTATTAAACGTATTAACGTATATAAAATTCTCAGTACATAGGTAAGTACTAAATATGAATTATGATGCTAGCCAAGTCAGACTCTTCTGGATTAGTACATTGCAAATAGCATCCAAAAATATGTACTCAGGGCATGGATTTTGTTATATGAATCTTTCAGAATTTTTTTCATGATGCATAATAGTATATTGCATGATTCTGGATTAGAATCTGTTTAAATTCTAAAACAAACATTTTGACAGTCACTAGAGGAGAATTAAGAGTAGTTGGTGTCAGCTCACCCTAGCAGAATGAGATAAAGAGCAATTTTGATACACAATACACTCCGGGAGTCAACAGAAATTTTACAGTAATTATGCTTATGACAACAGTTGTACTAGATTTTCACAGTAGCTTTTTATTTCAAAGATTTATAAGGAGAATGTATAGCCATTTAAAACAACCTTTAAGAAAAAAATTTTGCCACTTTTATTTTCTATAGAAGGAGAAAGTGAGCAAGAAAATGGTTGAGTATGTTCCCCTGGGGATAATACTAGATCAGTAAGTGGCAAATCCAAGCAGTTTAATTTCTGATTTGCTTTTTTGTATCTACAAATCCTAGTTCTCTCAAGATGGGAACAATTTGCATGTGAAACTTAGGGGGAAAATTATTTGGATTAAACTCCTTAGGTAAATGTAGCATGCTTTTGCAAAGATATTTAACTGGTAGAAGCAGTGCTCCTAACACATACATACACACACACACACACACACACACACACACACGTGCCCAGGAGTGAACTTATAGAAGGAGCTCTTGGGAGAAATTGGAAGCATCATTAGCTTTTCTCTAAGCATTAGTGTGTTTTTCTAGTTCTTTTTAGAGTTGAATATTCAGAATTAATAGGCAAGTCTCTTAAGATTAAAACTAACTGCTGTATTAGAAAAGGTCCTCTCAGGGTCAATCGTACCCGTGGGTGGAGTAGGCCCTACAGGAGTTATTTCAGTTAAGCAGCTGAGAAATGCCTTTGAATTCCCTTCAAATAGCTTCTTTATCTATTCACTCTTTGAAATTTCATATTAGTGATTGTGTCCTTTTTAAAAAATACACTTAAGGTTTCAAATCATTTGTACAAATGCAAGTATCCCAGGAATAACTCATCAAAAACATGTTGAGCAATATATTAGTAATGTGCAGTACCATACAGAAATGTGTTAGAGTCCGTAGACCATTTTGTGCATCGTGAAACTTTTCTTTGCTCTTAAGTGCTATTGATAAGGAAGAGAGCACCATCATTCTTAGTAGCTGGAGGGTTGGGAGATTGAAAGATGATTCCTCAATGGTGGGAATGAGGCTGTGAAAGAACAGCTGGGTGAGCAGAGGCCAAATGTCACTCAAGTCTTTCATTTTCTTTCATGTAAACCTTCTTTCATAATGTTTGAGTAAATGGTAGAAAACATTTTTTATTTTATATGTCAAACTTTTAGGGGGGATATATTGTGCTTTTAAGAGTTTGGGAATCCGTCTTGTTTTTGAGGAGAAAGAGAATTTTTTGGAAACTGAACAATTAAACTTTAGTGAAACTGGGAAGATTTTCAGATTCTTTCTTTCTAAATCCTTATATGACAATTTGGGATATTTCCCAGAATTTAGCCATTTCTCCTATATCCTGAAGAGAATTCTGTGTAATAAAGATGAATACTTAATTTGTGGCTCTTAAGAAGATGAAAACCAGGGTCCGGGATTTAGCGCAGTGGTTCCACCACCTGCCTTGCAAGCGCAAAGTCCCAACTTTGATCCCTGGTATCAGGAAAAAAAAAAAAAAAAAAGATGAAAACCAAAGGAAGAGTATATGCTGTATCAGTTTCAACGATGGCAACAAAACTGCAAAGGGTTTCCTGGAGGACCTTACTCTCAGCTGTTGCTTCTAGCACCTGCAGGGCCAGCCTTGGCATTTGTCAGTGACCAGCATGCACCTGCCAGCCCTTATCTAGCCACACTAGTCAGGCCATTTAAAGCCAGATGGTGCTGCCTTGTGATCCTTTGTCATTCCAAATTGTGCAGTCATGTGGACAAGTCCATTTGCCCCATAGGATGCTCTTCTCTGCCTGTAGTACTTCTTTGCACCTTGTGAGAAAGATGTATTTTGCTTCTGCCCGTATTTTTCCTCTGGATGCTGACAGTTCCTTTTAACTCACACTTAGAGTCTACTCCTTGTGCTTCCCTCTGTTCCAGCTTCCTGGCTCTGGCTGCAGTCTTGCCCTCATGATTCATGGAATTGCCCCTTTAGTCTTTGCTTCTGCCTGCTACTGTCCTAATTGTTCTCATCACTATATTGTCCTCAGTCCTGGCCTTCTCTCAGAGCTACGTTTCTGATGATTAAAGAAGTAAAGCTATTTAAAGCCAAATGCCAGATAAGAGATTGAAAATTTAGTACACATAAGCTATAAGATATGAACAAGTAAAGAAATAAAATGCCTAGCAGAGAAATAAAGATATTTAAATCTGTGAGTTGAAATATAATGAAATTACAGGGTTTTGAGATCTCCTTTGACCCTCTGCTGCTAAAGAAAACTATGAAAAGAGATTATGGAAAATTTCATACTTCAAAAATATGAAGCTACTTTATTTTATTACCTTATATAGAAAAAGGGATTTCATTTTAAGATGGTTTCATAAGAAAAAACTGGTCTGATAAGCATATGCTTAAAAAAATCAGTAGGCAATAGATGGGTAATCCTGTAGTTAACATTACTGTAGATTTTGGTGGTGGAAAGTTTTAGGCCTTGTATATGCCCTCAAGGAGCTTGTAGTCTAACAGAAATATAACACTAAAACATATAAAACAATTCATTCACTAATTGCAGATCTTTTGCTTTTTTTCAAAAACCATAGAAAAGTTAAAATTGTCAGATTTATCTGCAATAAATGGGTTCATGGTGATATTTTTTTTCCCATACTGGGGACCAAATTTGAGAGCTTGAGCTTGCTAGCCAGGCGAGGTGCCACAGACTGAGCTACATCCCTGGCTCCATAGTGATATTTTTGATACCAAGACCTGCTTCTATGCCATGTGAACTACTCTGGTGCATCTAATTAAAGGTGTCTGGTTTGGCAGAGGAGGATCACCCCTTCTTTTTTGATCAAAGAAACGTGAGGAAGCAATTCTTTCTTCCCATTTCCTTTGCAGTTAAAATTAAAGACATTGGATTTAATAGTATAAAAATGATGATAATTATAAATAATAATAAAAGTGACTGTATTATAGCTCTCCAAGAGTAACACAATGAATGCGGGGGGTGGGGGGGAGGGAGAGAGAGAGGAAAAGGAGGAAGAAGAAGAAGAGGAGGAGGAGGAAGAAGAAGAACAAAAGGAGGGTGGAGATGATGGATTTATCCTGGCCTGCAGGATAGATGGATAGATTATAGAGTAGAGGTTTAGTGACCTGGTGAATCTTGCAGGGTAGGCTGGCAGTTGGCCTCTCAAGGAAGAGCTGTAGTTTGAATCCAAAGACAGAGTGCTGGCAGAATTTTCTCCTAGTTGGGGAAGGTTAGTCTTTGTTCTGTTAAAACCTTTGACCTTGCATGAGGCCTGCTCACATTGTCAGTGGTAACCCACTTTACTCAAAGTCTACCAATTCAAATGTAGCTGCAGCCAAAAATCACATTCATAGAAATATCCAGAAAAATGCTTGACCAAATATCTGAGCACTGTGGCCCAGTCAAATTGACCATCACAGTAACTGGCATTTGCTGAGCATGTGTTGAATGTTATGCTCTGTGCTAAATTCCTTCTCGTCATTATTTTATGTTTCCCAAAGTGGAGGACACCTGAGGGATGAAGCAGGCCAGTGACCTACTGAAGGTCATACAGAAGGCAGTATTAGAGCTGAAATTCATGGTTTTTACCTGTTTATATGGACTTGAAAATGACAGTATGTTGAGAACTGTTTGGGGATCCCTTGAAGGGACATCTAAGTTGGGTTTCCAAGTTGGTGTCAGAGGTCGGGACATTTTCTCCATTTTTGAAGAGCCCAGAATTCTTTCAGTTTTCTGGAACAGGGACTGGCCACATGCTATTGGAACCATGCTAGGGAGGGGCCTTCCAGGTTCAAAACCTGCATGCACATCGGGAACAACTATCAGAAGCTCAGCTAATAACCAGAGAGTATGTGATAAAGGCTGGTAGGTGCCATAACGTTCGTGAATTGTGACCCAGCTTGTGTGTTCCTACCTGAAACCTTGGTTTCCAGGATGAGAGCAGTGTTCTGGGCTGTATATTAGTGAGGGGGAGAAAGGAGAGGTTTGCTAGTGGGCACACAGCTTGGAAGTAGTGAGGAATAATGGCTGGTTGCCTTAACTAGGAGGAGAAAAAGCTTAAGAACATAAATTACAATGGGATCCATTTAGCGTAAGTTAAAACATCCTTTCACACCAAAGACTGTTCTACACAAGCTAGTAATTGTCATTCATAACCAGCCATCAGGGGTTCAAATCAGAGTTGAGCCCTTTAGTTAAGAAGGCTTTGAACTGCACAGTGCATTCTAGAAGGATCCTTTGGAAAATCAGTTAAAATAATTTTAGTGCTTAAAGGTTAATACCTCATTTATTTAGAAAAATATTCTCCCCAGTATTTTACGCTTCCAGGGTTCTGGGTAACTGTCTTTAAGAAATGATAATTATTATCATGAGATCCTTTTGAGTTCATCCTGTTGCTGCAGAAAAAGTGTTGGGTGGCACCTTTTGGAAACGTTTCTGGCCTTACTTCACTTTTGACTAGCACCTACACTTGCTCTAATTTAAATAGAGTTAGAGAACCCCACTGAACAGAATTCATTTCTAATGTTAGAAATTCCTACTGACTGTGCATCTGAGCTGACTGTCTTTTATTCTATCTGAAAGTTTAAAAAAAATTACTATTATATATACTCTTTTTGTTGTTTTGAGACAGGGTCTTGTTATGTAGTTCAGGCTGGCCTCTGACTGTCAGTCCTCCTGCCTCAGGCTCCCAAGTATGCTTACTTTATATACTCTTAATGGAAATGTCACTATTTAGAATTTATTTTTTGTCCTTTCCTGCTACTATGTGGCATGTAAAAAAAAAACAACAAAAAATCCAGGCTTGTTCCCTTTTGTTTAAATGTGCTTCTTAGATGTCTGAAAGTAAGTGTGGTGTTTAAGCTGTAACTGAATTCAAACAGTATATTTTCTAGTTGTGCTTGGGGGAGCTTCTCAGTCAAAAATATAATATTCCATTTGATTTCAAATATAAATCTTAACTCATATTTTCAGTAAGGTTATTTATAACCTTACATTTTCAAGATCTGATTTTTTTCCATTTTAAAATTGTTTTGGGAATAAGTGCTAACTGTATCTGTATGTGCATATGTATAGTTTGTGCTTCTTCTTGTTACCTGTTTGGAGGGATTTAGGGGTGAATTTGGTCATGTTGCTATGGTACATTTGAAAGTCTTGCCTAAATATGTGTGCATATTGATCTACAGTGTGTATAGAGCCATACTACATTAAAGTATCGATTGATCATATTTTTAAAAGTCCATACTGGATCATCTAAGTTGAAATGTGTATTTGTGGTAATTGAGCTAATTCCAAGGCAAGAAAAATGCCCATTTGATTTGTACACAGTCTGCCTTTGCTAAGGATGGAATGGGTAGATGCAGGAGTGATAAAGTTTCTGGAATTTCCTCTGGAAGCTTTCCATTTCAAAATCATATTTTGAGGTTAAATGCTTTGGTTCAGATATTGTATAAATTGATACTGAAATATATAGCATGGTTCTCAAGACAGGCACTATCTCACACGGTGTTAGTAGATGTTATGCAAAAGAAATTCTTTCAAAACCACTGTGATAGTTTTCTGCTGGCTTTATATTAAGTACATTGTGAAATCCCAAAGAGAGAGTATGCGCTTTTATTCTAAATCACAGACACCAACTGGAATTAAGTTCAAAAGAGAATTTATTATAAGGATTTAGAGCTATCTCATGGAACATAAAGGAAGGACTAGAGCTTCTGGATCCTTTCTTTTTTTCCTTATTCCTGTTTGTCTGTGTCTCTGCTTAATTTCTCCCCCTTTTCCCCTTTCTTAATCTCTCCACTTTCTGTAATGACTCTTTGGAAGTGCTTCTGCTTTTAATAATAATGTGAAAAACTTTAAAAGTCGTTGGTTAGTTCTTCATGAGGTGGACATATTATTGGATAGGCCACTCTTATATAAGAGTGCCTGTGTGGATTGTATCCATGTGTTTACACTTGTCCTGTACTTGTTTCAAGTTGATAAATAGTTTTTGACAGTTTCATTGTATTTCGTATAATGGTTGGTTTAAAGTAGTTTTAGTGCTATTAAATCCTTTTCTGTTAAGATTACAGTGGTTAAAGAAAAATCTGTGTTAAATTATAGATGACCTAATATTTAGCAATATAGATTAAATAGGCTGCAGTCAAGACTAATGCTTGCTGATAGACTGAACTGAAATCTGAAATAAAATTAACAGTAGCTTGAGAACAAAAGGCCGAATAACCTTTTCTGGTTCTAAGCCATGATAACTGCCATTATACTTTTAGTGATTTAGGATTGAGATTTTCTCTTTCATTTGTAAAGAAATAATAAATAATCTCATTTAACTGCTTTTGGTGGAAATTAAGCTCATTTTCTTTGCATTTGTTTTTGCTTCACTGTGATGAACATCATTTATTCCTTTTTGTCAATATGTGATGAAGTTCCATTTATTCAGAATCCAGGAGTTTAAATAATCATGTTTTCATTTATAGCAATGTATATACAGAATGAGTGTTTAGAATAATGCCTTCCAGGGACAGTAAGAATTGGATTCTTAAACTCCAAAGGAAGATTGCATTATGTTGGTATAACATTGCATAAGAACATTTTATTCCTAAAAAATCAGTATGGGTTCTAAGTGTATACTCTTATTTCCCAAATACTGGCTTTCATACTTGTCAAAGATTTTATTGCATTTTCATGCTTCTGGAAATAGGTATAATGTTTAGTTAGTGTCTTTATATCTTTGGAGGAAGTATAGGATCAAGAGGTGGTGGTAAGAGAGGCTGGAAATTTTGTTGAGAAGTCAAGTCCTCAAGACTGGAAGTCCTAAATAAAAACATGGATTATCTGGTTTAGTAATTTGGAGCTACAAGATGAGGGTAAGTTTTTAGAGGTGAGGAAAGGATGAAAGGTATTGAATATATCATAACAAACCATGAGTTCTGTGAAGATACAAAAATAAATTCTCCATTATTATGATTATATTCTTTTAGTACAAAAAAGGTAAGTAAGAAAGAAATGAATCTGTTCTCAGTATGGTTACTGTCATAGAAGTAAATAGTATAATAAAATGGAAAGTTGCCTACTAAGGTTTTTTGGCTGAGTCCAGGGTAATTAATTATAAGCCCTTGAACAGGTGACTTAGCTAACACAGCCTTGGGTTCCAATAGTGAAGAAATGTTATTGAATTTGATGTCATCTACTCATAAGTATTAAATAATTTTTATGAAAATTTCAAAGGGAGAGAAGTCATGTTTACCTCATCTTCAGTGTCTGTTGCAATTCATTTATTTCCGTCTGTTTATTTATTCAGCAAATATTTTTGAGCATCTGTGAAGTAGGTGAACTGGGTACTGTTCTGGAATTGAGGATGCAGCATTCTCTCTGCTCTCTCATCACTTGTGCTCTCTTGGGAAAGGAGGCATCACATATACAAGTTAAGAAAAATACAGTATCTATAATTTGTAGAAAATGAAGATGAGATGAGATAATAGAGGAGAAGCTATTTTAAACAGTGTGATCAGGAAAGTTAGTTTCCAGTTTCCAAGTGGACTCCAATTTATTCACTCTTTCTTGTGTTTTTATATTTGTGATGCTCCTTGGCAGCCTCCTGTCATTGCTAACCTCTCCACTCTGTGGGATTGCATTTTCTAAAATGCACACCACGAGCACTTATTGAAATGCCTAATCATTGGCAGAAATGCAGCTGTGTTCATCATTGTCAGTTCTTATTTGTATGATGTTCCCATCCAAACATACCTCAGGGTACATTTGCACATCTAATTACAACATTAAAACTAATAATAACCCGATAAAGTACTACTCAGACAAATGTCTAAGCAAACAGCTGGCTGTTTCTTTGTGCCCTGAAGGACAGGCAGTTTCAGATTTTGTTCCCTAACTCTAGGGCCTGAATTCCAAACTGCAAGTCCTCCTCTATGAACACCCTGCCGAGGGAGACATGGGCAGGAAGTTTCAATTCAAAGGAAGTGATTAAATAAAAGAGCTTCCATGAGGCCTGAGCTTCATGGAATTGCATGGAAGAAAAGTGTGTGTGTGTGTGTGTGTGTGTGTGTGTGTGTGTTTTCATTTTTTCTTTCCAAAGTTAGACTGATGAAATTCAATTTGGCCCAAAATACAATAAAATATTGGTATAGCCTATTATTAATTAAAATTCCAACCTTTCTACAGCAGCCAGAAAGTTAATATATATAATTCCTAAGGAGATAAGGCTTGGAATAACTTACGCTTTTCAGGCATTTGAAGAAGTTTTGTTGTTAAGGGAAAACAATGGCAAGTTCTGTTTGCCAGAGTACTTTTCAGTTGTGCTTTTGAGAGAGAGAGAGAGAGAGAGAGAGAGAGAGAGAGAGAGAGAGAGAGAGAGAGAAAGAGTTGATAAATTGGTTTTATCCTACCAGCACAGTAAGACTTCCTGTTATCCAAAGCAGTATAGGTGTACTATCTAGGAAGTAGACATAAGTTCATATTCCCATGATAAGTTTCAGTGCGGGAAGTGAGTTGTGACTCTCACCTGTTTAGGGAGTAGGGAATTCTTCCTCTGGAATGACATGTGTCCTCTGGAAGATTAGTCCAGGTGGACTGAAAGTAATGATTAAGCCCAGTTGCTTTTTGAAACATTGACTAAAAAAATGCAGACTTTTGGAAAACTTTTGGATTAGAAGAGCTGTCCCTTATTGAAATGTATTGTTAGCCACAGTCATAAAATATTTTCTTTAAAGCCCTTAAAAACAATTTAAATTTTCATTTTCATCAGACTTGATTCATAAAGAATAATACACTACTCCTGAAGAGTAAGAATAGATTAAAATAAATCTCCAAGTTCCTTCTTACCTTCTTCTGATTTTATTACTTGCTACTGTTTTCAACAAGGACTCTGCCTGATATTTTATATTAATTCATTTAGAATAACTCTCACAAAAATGTAGATACCATTGTTTTTGTTGCAGGTAGGAGGAAATCACTAGTCCCGGTGAAGTTATATATTTGAAAGCTGCCCAGCTGGGATGGGCTGGAGGACAGGGCTTGGACCAACACTCCTAGATCTTGTATTTTGGCTTAGTCCGTCGATGAGCTCTGAAATCTCAGGCCAATTTCTAATTTTGTCTGGACTCCTTTCTTTATTTGTAGAGTGAAGGGGTTGGAATGAAAAGACTTGGAATATGTTTCTCTCCTACCACTGTAGTGCATGACTCAGGGGAAACTTGAACAAGATCAATATTTAATGAACATGATTTTGTTTTTGTGCATATTGCAAAACTCCTTGTATAAGATATATAGATATGTGTTGTTCTTGGGGTGGGAATTTGGGGTATAGACAGTAAGTAAAATCTGACATCCCTATATTATCCTAATGACCTGCTGAGCTGATACAGAAGCAGAATTCTTTTATAGTCCCTTCTTGAACTTTCTTATTTTTTTCACATCTACTTGCCTATCCCAGATCTCCTATCATCTACCACATTTGAAATTTTCTAAGTTGGTCTGATTCTGAACTTTATTATATTTGATTATATCTATGAAAAATTAGGGAGCAAGAGAAAAAGAAATTTTCTTATTTTTCTTTAGAAGTGAGTTCTCAGCCCAGGGAATGTACTCTAAATCCGAGCTGTCTAACCCAGTACTGGCTAGCTGCCTGTGGCTAAGAAATTAAAAGACAACTAATGCTGTACCCATAAAATACACCCTGGATTTTAAGGACTAGTAGAAAAAATGAATATAAATTACTTCATTAACCATTTTTATGTTGATTGCATGTTGAAATGATAATATTTTGTATTTGTTGGATTAAAATATATTATTAAAATGAATATTTTTATTTTTAATCTTATTTAATTTTTGAAATTAAATAAGGTCTCACTGTGTTGCTCAGCCTGTCCTCAAACTCCTGGGTTCAAGCATCACCCTGCCTCAGCTTCCAAGTTGGACTACAGATGTGCATCACTGCTATGCCCAGATTGTTTCTTTTTATTTAATTTTTAAATTGTAGCTCCTAAAGTGTTTAAAATTACACATTGCTTGCATTTTAAACTTTCATTGTGTTTCTGTAAGATAGTTCTGGTTAAAATCAGTGGGTGTATTAGTGAGTAGAGGCTAGAGATGCTGCTACATGCCAGGCAATGCATAGGACAGCCCTTTCTCCATCCACAGGGAATTATTTGGCCCAAAGTGTCAATAGTGTGAGGTTGATAACTTCTAGATGGTTCAGAAGGAAGGAATAGAGAAAAAGAGTAGAAACTAAAGCTACTTTTAGGTTCATTTGATTTGAAATGTAAGAATGAATGTTTAGCAACATCAATGAAGGGCTATTATTACAGGTAAGAGCAAGTAAATTGGAGATGGTTAGAGTAAAAGCAGAAAAGCAACAGGCATTTTTAGTCATTTCAACAAATATTTATTGAATGATTCCAGTTCTTTTTGGGACAGGATGAGGGGAGAATAAATACATATACAGATATACACAAGTATTGCATCTTGACTATTTGCAAAACCTTCATGGGGAAAATGAAAATAAAGAAAATGATTCTCATTTCCAAAGCCTGCAGGCTAGTAAGGGATGGTAAGAGAAGTTGATTGTTTCATCAGCATGTGATGTTGGAAGAGAAATATGGGAGAAACAACAAAAATCCTATGGCTTTCAAAGGAAAATATGTTTGGCTGGAGAAATCAGAAAGAATTCATGGAGACAGTCCTATTTGATATATATTCCTAATGACAGGTAGGATGGCAACCCACAGAGATGACGGGAAGGCATTTGAAACAGAGGGAAGGGCATGGTCAAAATGAAGAGGAAGGAAAATGGGTTGTGTTTGGAACTATTTAATAGTTCAGCTTTATCAGTGAGTAAAATTCCAGTGCCAAACAGTGAGACTATTAAATAAAAATGCTAAATGAAAGAAAACATACAAAACCAAACAAGTTGTAGATAATTTATAATAGAATGACAAGGTGAAGAGAGAGGGAGGGAGGGAGGGAAAGAGAGAGAGGTGTAGCTCTAGGCAATTGATTTCATGTAGGTAGAGGAAATAATTAAATATGATCTTGAGGTGTCTGAGGATATTAACAAGGATAGAGAGGACAGATTTGGCAATAATGGGAGAATGATGAATTCAGGAGCCCCTTGTTGACTATGGGATAATTGTAAGTTATTCAGGTGGTAGAGAGAAAGAGGAAGCTACTAGGAATCAGATTTGGAGGCTAAGGGCAAGCGATTTTGGAGCCATCTCCAAGTAAAGTGATCATTGAAGTTACTGCAGAAAGATGGTGTCTCACAAGAAAGCCGAGGCACATCGGCTTAGTGTGACTGTCTTTGGATTATAAAGGAGGAAGGGAAACCAGTGAAGGAATTGAAGATATGACAGAAAACACAAGAGAGAGAATGCTGAAATCAAGTTTCCACTGGAGATAGTCCACTGTGATCAAAAGTGCACAGTGGAGAGGATAAAGCTATAATATCAAGTCCTTGGATTACACCATTAGGAAGATGTTGGTAGCTTCTAGTAACTGGAGTGGAAAGCAGATTGTAATTAATGAGGCAGTGGACAGGCTTATTCTTGTGGATCCACACTTTCCAGGAAAACTCTGTTGGGAGATTGGGCACTAATTTTGTGGGTCTTTCTCTTGTGTCTTTCATTCATTCAACAAATATTCACTAAGCGTGAACCTATTATTTTACTTCCTATGAGATGGGTCATTAGGTGTGTATAAAGAAAACTAAAACTAAAACCTCTGTCATTTCCATCTCTAGGCTCAAGACAACAGAGTAAGCAAAGCTATTGCTTGAAATAAATGACAGGAGGAGATTTTTAGTAATTAGCCTCCTAACTTAGACTTTGTTGCTTCCACTTTTTTTTCAAATCTCTGACAGTCTGATGGTTGACATCCTAAGTAAGGGATTATGTTTGATTCTGTTAAGACAAAATAGAAATGATGGAGGGTTAAAGCTAAATAAATAAACGCACTCTAGTACTGTCTTTTTTACAGTTAGAAGCAAAAAAATTAAGTTTTGAAATTTTATCTTCTGTTTTTAGAAAAGTTTGATGAAGCCAAAGGCTTAATATTGACTTACTTTATTATTTATTACTGAGTAGGTATGGGAAGTAGTTGGACATATTTTTATAAATCAAGGAGAAAAATACTTTGAAAGTACATTTCCAAGTTGGAAACTCTTTGCCATCTGGTTATATCAAGCTATATTAAATAGCTAGTTTCATTCTTTCCTACAGAAACCTCAGGCCTCTGCTCTTAGCACAAAGAGATGGGTCCCTCTCAATGTGGCTCTGCAGAGGTACATTTATACTTTACGTTTCTATGCATGTTGATATCTTTGACAACTTTCATTTTCCTACAGCAGTAAGCCTTTGATGTCTTAGAGAAAATTTATAATAAGATTCTGAGAAAGATTTTGATTTTTTAAAAATTATTTTTATTGAAAATAAGTGAATAAATAGTTCGAACAATTCACACTTGAAGAACTTGAATGTTTTAAAATACAAAATTATAAAACATTCAAAAATAGAAACTCTATTGGTAGATATTGCCAGCAATGCAAATGGTTCACATTTCAGTCAGCATACTGGTATACTAGCACATGTCAGTTTCTGCTTTTGAGGAACTTTTATCCTAAAAGTAGTTGGAAAAGTCAAAGCAGTGTTATATGGTTTTCCAGAATTTTAGTTTGGTAATAACTTGTTTCTAGATTTGCCAAAGATTCATTATTTGGCCTTGATTACATTTTATGTAAGCTTATTTAATATTTAAGCCCAAAATTCCATGTTTATAAAATGAGAATATTAATGAATCATTAACTTCACAGTGATTAAGTCTCCAGTGTTATCCTAGGAACAGCGATAAATAACAATTATTAAGATTTGAGAAATTCTATAATAAATTTTTTCCACAAATACAGTCGACTAACTTAAAAATTGATTTATAAAGTACTGGTACAATGAAATTTAAAAATTACATGTATTATGACTGTAGAAGCTTACTGCAGAGATTAGTCTGAGTGCTTCTTTGCTCTCTGCTTTTGAGATATATTATTGCTTAAATTATTGTCATTAAAAACATGATGTAGGCTGGGGATGTGCAAGGACCTGAGTTTGATCCCCAGTACAAAAAAAAAAAAAAAAAAAAAAAGATATAAAGAAAATGGGGAAGTATTCATAGCATTTAATTTTATTAGTAAAAAATGTTGAAGAGGTGCAAACTGTTTGAGTTAAGAGTTCAGAAATGTCTGCCAGCCACACTAGCTGAATTCTAAATGATAGATAATAGGGACGCGGATAGTGTTTCCATTTCCAGCAATCTTTTCACAATTTCTACTTAAATGGATACTGAAAGTTGATATAAGTAACCAATCCAAAATATGCTCATGAAGAAACTTGTAAAAATACATCTATTTAAACATGGTTCTAAATCCAAATCTAGATCTTGTACAAGGAATTATAAATAGACAAACCCTTAGCCAATCTTTTTTTTTTTTTGGTATCGGAAATCGAACTCAGGTCCTTGCGCTTGCGAGGCAGGTGGTGGAACCACTGAGCTAAATCCCCTGCCGCTTAGCCAATCTTAACAACAACAACAACAAAAAAAAAAAAAAAAAAAAAGGAGGAAAGAAAAGACACAAATCAATATAATTAGAAATGAAAAAGATGCAATTGCAATGGATATGCCAAAATCCAGCAATATGAAATAGGAAGAAAAAGGGCAAAGGAGAGGAGGAAGTGGGACGGGTAGGGGAAAGGAAAGAAGGGAATGGAATTAATATGAGAAAGTGAAAAAATAGAAACAAAGTCTTTGTAAATAGGGAGGGACGGAGGGGTTGAAGGGAAGGCAGGGGAATGGGGAAAAATAAGAACCAAGAGAGACTATGTAAAGGTGCAGATTTCCAATGATGAATGTCATTATATTGTACACCTAAAGTGTACCAATAAAAGGATATACAAAAAAAATCCAGAAAATTATTAGCAAATATTTCACAATCATATATGCCCCCAAAATTGGAGAATTCAGAAGTGGAGACATTTCTAGGTACATATGAATTACCAAAATTGAACTAAGAAGATTGAAAAATCTTTATTAATTCAGTAACAGGCAATGAAATTGAAGCAGTAATAAAAAAAACTACAAATTAAGGAAAGCCTAAGACCTCATGGATTCGTAGCTGAATCCTATAACAACTATAGGGAAGATCTAACACCAATACTCCTCAAACTCTTTAATGAAATTGAGAGGGAAGGGACACTCCCAATAACATTCTTGGAAGCCAGCATTACCTTGATTCCAAAACTAGACAAGGATCCAACTAAAAAAGACAAATACAAGCTGATCACTCTAATGAACATAGATTCAAAAACCCTCAACAAGATAGCGGCAAACAGAAAGCAACAAACCATTGAAAAGATCATATACCATGATCAAGTAGGCTTAATTCCAGAGATCCAAGGATGGTTTAACATATGCAAATCAATAAATGTAATTCATCCCATAAACAGAGGCAAGGACAAAAATCACATTCACATGATCATCTCAGTAGCTGCACAAAAAATCTCTCTCTCTCTCTCTCTCTCTCTCTCATCTTTTCCTCTCTCTCCCCAAGGTATTGCTATGTAGTCTAGGCTGGCCTCAAATTTGTGGTGATCCTCTTGCCTCAGCCTCCTAAGTGCTGGGATTACAGGCATGTACCATCATGCCGGACATAGAAAAAAAATCTTTTGACAAAATCCAACATCCATTCATGATAAAAACCCTGAAGAAAATAGTTGTAAAAGGGCCTTATCTCAATCTGATAAAAGCTATTTATGACCACTCTATTTTTTTAAATTAGTTTTATTGGTACATGTTAGGTATACAATATAATGACATTCATCATTGGAAATCTGCACCTCTACATAATCTCGCTTGGTTCTTATTTTGTCCCCATTCCCCTGCCCTCCCTTCAACCCCTCTGTCCCTCCCTATTTACAAAGACTATGCTTCCATTTTTTAATTTTCTCATATTAATTCCATTCCCTTCTTTCCTTTTCCCTACTCCTCCCACTTCTGTTCCCCTTTGCCCCTTTTCTTCCTATTTCACATTATCTATTATACCTTTTAGTCTTTATTTACACTTTCAGTTTCTCACACTAGAGGAACTATTTGGTATTTACACATCTGTGTCCTATTTATTTCACTTACGAGTATTGCCTCAATGTGCATCCGTTTAGCAATGTGTCTCTAATTTATCATTTTTTATGGCTGAGTAGTACTCTATTTTATATAAAAAAACACATTTTCTTTATCCAGTCTCCAGTTGATGGGCAATTGGGCTGCTTCCAAGTTTTAGCAATTACAAATTGTGCTGCTATGAACATGGGTGCACATATGTCACTGTGGTATGATTCTTTTAATTCTTTGGGGAAGATACCCAGCAGGGGAATAGCTGGGTCAAATGGGAATTCCAGTCCGAGTTCTTTGAGGTATCTCCATACTGATTTCCACAGTGGTTGCACCAGTCTATGCTCCCAGCAGCAGTGGAGTACGCAGGGTTCCTCTTTCCCCACAGCCCTGCCAGCATTTGTAATTGGCTGATTTCATGATAGCAGCCATTCTTTCTGGGGTGAGGTGGAATCTCAGCATTGTCTTCATTTGGATCTCTCTAATAACCAGTGATGTTGAACATTTTCTCACTTTTTTTTGCTATTTCTACTTCTTTGTGTGAGAAATGTCTGTACATTTCAGATGCCCATTTTTGGATTGGGTCTTTAAATGTGGGAGGTCTGATTTTTTAAAGTTCTTTATAGATTCTAGATAGTAGACCTTTGTCTGAGGAACAGCAGGTGAAAATTTTTTCCTACATTGTGGGTTGTCTTTTCACACTATTGGTATGACCACTCTATTGATAACATCGCACAGTATTAAATGTGGAAAAACTGAAAGCTTTCTTTCTAAAATTAGCAACAAGAAAAGGATGTCCACTATCATCATTCCTGTTCAACATAGTCCTTGAAACATAAAAGCAATCAGATAAGAGAAATAAATAAAAGGGATATGTATAGAAAAGGACAAAGTCAAAGTATCATTACTTGCAGATGACGTAATTCTATACCTGTAAAACCTTCCATCCCAAGATGGCCAGAATTAATAATCAAATAGCAATGTAGCAGGATACAAATAAACACACAAAAATTGATAGTGTTCCTATATGATAATAATGAGCTTACCAAGAAATAAAATAGGATAACAGTACCATTCACAATAGCATATAGGTAGCCCTATGTTATTGGAGTGGCTCCAAACTAGCTCCACTGTCTAGAAATTCTTCTTGCTCCTCTTTCTCAGTTATAATCGTATTCACAATGTAACTCCATAGCTATTTCTATAGGACTTATTGGATATATATGCTATCTTGAGTTCTTACTTTTATGGCCATTTGCATGATTATTTTCTCAATATTTGTCCATCCTGTTAATTGTGAGCTGCTTAAGGGCAGAAATGGTGCCTGCTTTTGTACAACATTATAGCTCTATCATTTATTCCAGTAAATATTTATGGAATGAATGGATGGATGGATGGACAGACAACAGTGTTTGGTATTCTACAGCTTCATAGGGTGCTGCTGCTGTTCACTTTCTGTGCATACAGCCATTGTAAGCAAAGAACCAGTGTATTGATATGATAGCTCTATGTGTTGCTCTAATTGTGTCTGCCCTATCAGACAGAGGTTCTGGAAAATGGAGCATTGCCCCAAGAATAGGATACTCCTTGGAGGTCCAGAGATGCTCACTCTACTTCCTTTACTGTCCTTACTAACAAAATATGGCCACCCTTTTTTCCTCATCCCTCACCTGACCATTTTTCTTTCAATTCAGACAAGGATGTGTCTCTAGGAATTCTTTGAATGGGAATCTCTATAAATTTCATCAAAGAGCTGCTCAACACTTATTAGGATATGATTTTATCAGAAAATAAGGTTCTTTCCTGGTTTTTATTAAGATGTTCTACAATTCAAAAGATAAGAATCACCATTTTCCTAAAGCTTCAGAGGAGCTGTTTTCCCTGTAATAGATTTACCATGAGATAGGAGATGATCTTAGAAAACATGTTGTTCTGCTGTCAGCAACACTTGGAGAATGTTGCATGCTTGCAGCTTTGTAGAGAAGTGAATAGAAAACAGGACGCTGCAGAACATAAAAAACAGTGGAGTAAACCCAGTGTGCTGGTTACATGGCTGTAATCCCAGCATTCTGGGAGGCTGGGGCAGAGGATCTCAAGTCCAAGTCTCACCAAGGCAGTTTCGTAAGGCTCTGTCTCAAAATAAAAAATAAAAAGGAGTAGGAATGTAACTCCATGTGAAAGATGTGGGTTCAATCCCCAGTATAGCCAATAAATAAATTTTTAAAAAATGAAGTAAAAAGCAAACTTAAAAGAATATAAAGATAAAAGAAAAGGAATGAAAATGTAGGGCATGAGAATTCTAGGAAAAATTATAGTTGTTTTAATGATGACTTTAGGTGGTGAGATGAAGCATGATTTTTATTTTCTTTATACTTTTAAATATTTTAAAATAGAAACTTTAAAAAATGTTCTTTTAACAAAGCACATAGTTGACTGAAAGCACTTAAGGTCTTCAATTAATAATCTCAAGTACTTTAATGAAGCTGTATTCAGAAGTTAGCAATAGTGAAACTGACCACATAGGAAGTAAACCTTCTACTGGGGAAAATAGAGCAGAGAGATGCATGCTGCTAAAGGAGCACAGCTCATAGACAACACAGTTGACTATGTTGTCCCACTCTTCCAACTGGAAAGAAAAAAAAAAAACACATGCACAACAAAAGCTAAGGAAAACAGCACCACTGGCCAGTCAAGGATACTTTAAGAATTCAGATTAAATTGCTGAGAAGCACTGTTATGCAGAATAATTAAGAGATACTGAATAATTTATGTTATTTTAATTATTTATTTTCAACAGAATGTGCATTATTGCCTGAATCACATGTGATTTCATATATCCACACCCAGGGGTACATCATGATCCAAGTTACCACCTGGTGGCAGGTATGGAGCTTGCAGGTTAAGCCCTGGGGGGAAATAAACTTTTCCTGATGGTCCTGTCTTTGAAATGCAAGTCTGGGAGGAGATACTAAAGGTAATGAACTTTTGGAAGTGCCAGGACTGAGTTTGTAATGTATACTTCTTTATTCTATCTCTTATTTTTATCGAAATAGAAGGCTAAAGTGTAAGCTTGCCTAGAAGAGGCAATTTCAAATGGAATGGAACTTAAAATTTCTTGTTTTCTTAGTTTGTAATAGCAGTCTCCTGTTTTCTAAATTGTAGTTTTATTCATAATCTACTTTATTTTTTTTGCTTTGTCATTCTTTTTTTTTTCTTTTCTTTTTTTTTTTTTTTGGTACTGGGGATCGAACTCAGATCCTTCTGCTTGCAAGGCAGGCGGCGGAACCACGTGCTTTGTCATTCTTACAGAAAATATTTTATACTTTTTACTTGGTAAAGGATTTTTTTCAAAAATTGGTGTAGGTTCTCAATAACATTTTTGGGGGAGGGATCCCCTGTACTAACTTATGGAAAAACAAATGGCCTTAAGAAAAGTCTCAAGATTTCTTTACAATTAATTCAGTTTTCAAACACTCTTAGTGGGAGAACCACTGACTAGGAATTGTGTGAATAATAGATTATTGTAAAGATCTTTTGATTAAAATGCATGTGTATTAATCATTTTTTGTTATTAAATTCCTTTAAGTCTGTTTCCTTCCCAGAATATACAAGAATGATCAGTTGTTTGGGCCATCATAATTCAAATCCTTTGTTCTTATCTTTCTCAAAAGTCATTGAATGTAAAGAAAGGAAAGTTGATAGACAATGGGAAGAAAGCTTATTATTTTTGATGATGTGTAATTATTTGTTACAAAAGAGCCCAAAGATTCCCAATTGTGGCTGTCTAAAAAGGCTTTTGCTTGCTTTAGGGATCTGAAAGCTGAAAATAGTAGCTGTGAAACATTGAACTCTGGCTAGAAAGTGTTGTATTGACAGAGGAAAGGGAAGCAGGGAGCTCATCTGTAACACTCTCAGATGGAAGGAAGGAAGAAAGGAGGAAATGAAGGAAGAAAGGAAAGGAAGGGAGAGAGGGAGGGAGGAAGGAAGGAAGGAACAAAGGGAGGGGCAGGGAGAGAGGGAGGGAGGAAAAGAAGATAGCAATGAAAAAAGGAGCGAAAAGGTGAAAGTTGAAAGTAGCTTTAGATCTCACAGAGAGATTTTTTGGCAAAAAATGTCTTGTCTTGAATTCCAGTAGCCTGCACATAATAAAAGGAAATTGAGGCTTTGTGGAGTTAAGTGACTTGCCCACAAAACCTAGATCTGTTTGCTGGTATGGTGACCCTTGGAGGGGGATCTACCTCTGGTCTACCATCAGCAGAGATGTGACACATGAGGTAGATAATTAATGCAAGAAAAGCATTTAGGGAGCACTGAGGAGCAGAACTGCCCCTAGCCCCAAGGAAGAGCCTTCCGGGCTGCCATACCACCATGCCCAGCACCAAGGAGCAGAGCCGCCCCCAGTGCTGAGGAGGAGCCTTCTGGGCCACTGTACCACTGCCCTCAGCACAGATGAGCAGAGCCCCAGGGGCACCAGCAACATGCACCAACCCCCCCACCCCCATCCCCCCACCCCCACTGAAATGAGAAGACATGTAAACAAGTCTCAAAAACAGACTTCCAGATCACCTAAAGCAACCTCAAAGGGAAAGGAGATGGAACACTCTGATACTAAACCACCTGGACTCCCTGAACTGGCAATGAAAGAGGATCAGGAAAAAATGAAATCAGAAGTAATTTCTCAGATAACAGTAGAGATTGTGCCCATAGTGAAAGACATGATTAATACATCTAGAGAGGACACAGATAAAAATATAGGGGAGCCAAGGAATATGATGGAATCCCAAAATAGAATCCAGAAAACAGATGCAAACACATTTCCAAGAGATTAAAAACTCCACTGAAAGTTTACGCAGCAGAATGAGACAATGTGAGGACAGATTTTCAGATATAGAAGATAAGATTGAAGTTACTGACCAGGAAAAGAAAAATTTCTTTAAAATAGTACAGGACCACAAGAAATCAATCCAGCAGCTGCTAGACAATGCAAAGAAGAATAACATAAGACTGATTGGAGTTAATGAAGAAACAGGAGAGAGTGCAGATGACATAAAAAAATTGTTCACAGAAGTGATGGCAGACAACTTCCCAAGCAGGGGGAAAGAACTTGACATACAGATAAGTGAGGCATATAGGACTCCAACTAGCCTTACTCAGAAAAAAATCTACACATAGGCATATAATAGTTAAGATTCCAGAAACCCAACAGAAGAACAAAATTCTACAAGCAGTTAGAGTAAAGAAACAAATCACATACAAAGGGAAGCCCATCAGAATCACAGTAGACTTCTCAATGCAAACCCTCAAGGCAAGAAGAGCTTGGAGTGATGTATTTCAAGCCCTAAAGGAAAACAGCTTCCTTTAGATTGATGTACTCTGCAAAACTATCTTTCAAAACTGATGGAGAAATAAGATATTTTCATGACAAAGAGCACATTAGGAACTTAATGAATACCAAACCAGCACTCCAAAAAATTTTAGACAATATCCTATGAAAAGACAATGAGGATCACAACCCCAGGAAGCCCAGCAGGATGAATCCATCTGACACAACAAGAAATTAAACACAAAGGGGGAGAATTCAACAAAAAGAAAAAGTCATGACAATGATGAGTCAATACATATCAGTTATAACCATTAATGTTAATGGTCTCAATTTACCAATCAAAAGACATCGACTGGCAGAATTGGTCAAGAAGCATGATCCAACAATATGCTGCATACAAGAAACACACTTAATTCAAAAAGAAACTCATAGACTGAAAATTAAAGGTGGAAAACAATATTCCATGTCACAGGAACCCCAAAAAAAGCAGGAGTAGCTATCCTCTCTGCATATCAAGTGGATTTCAAACCAAGACTAATTGAGAGACAAAGAAGAACACTACATCCTTGTAAATGGAGCAATCCAAGAGGAAGAGATGACAATCATAAATATATATGCACCAAATACTACTGCACTGAACTATATAAAACAAATACTAACAGACATGAAAAATCAAATAAGCACTAATACAATACTAGTGGGGGACCTCAATACCCCACTGTCACAGATAGATCAATTAGATAAAAAATAAGCAACAAAATATTAGAGTTTCATCAAACTCTTGAACAAATGAACTTAACAGATGTTTACAGAGTGTACCACCCCACAAAATCAGACTACACATTTTTTTCAGTGGCACGTGGGTCATTCTCCAAAATAGACCACATACTTGCTCATAGAACATATTTAAGTAAGTGCAAAGGAACTGAAGTTATCCCCTGTATATTATCAGCCCATAGTGCAATGAAATTGGAGATTAATAGCAAAAGAAACCACAAGAATTTATAAACACATAGAAATTGAACAACACAATTCTGAATAACCAATGGGTCACAGAGGAAATTGAAGAAGAAATCAGACAATTCCTACAATTAAATGACAATGCCAATACAACATATCAGAATCTATGGGACACAATGAAAGCAGTTTTAGGAAAATTCATAACAGTGAATACTCAAGTTAGGAAAACAGAGTGAGCCCAATTAAACAACCTGATGCTGAACCTCAAGCTTCTAGAAAAAGAAGACCAGAATAAACCCAAACCTCATACAAGGGAGGAAATTATAAAGATCAGAGCAGAAATCACTGCAATGGAGATTAAGAGAAGATGAAAAAAATCAATGAAGCCAAGAGTTAGTTCTTTGAAAGAATAAATAAAATTGACAAACCCTTAGCCAACCTTATCAGGAAAAGGAAAGAAAAAGCCCAAATCCGTGCAATTAGGAATGAAAAGGATGAAATTACAATGGACCAAGCAGAAAAGCAGAGGATCATCAATACCTACTTCCAGAACCTATATGCCAATAAGATGGAAAACACAGAGGAAATGGACAGATTCCTAGATACATATGAATTACCAAAGTTGAACGAAGAAGACCTAAAAATTCTAAACAACCCAATACCAATCAATGAAATTGAAAGCTTAATTAAAAACTTACCAACTAAGAAAAGCCCGGGTCCTGATGGCTTCACTGCTGAATTCTACAAGACATTTAGAGAGGAACTACTGCCACTACTGTTTAAACTCTTCAGTGAAATTGAAAGGGAAGCAATACTCCCAAATTAATTCCTGGAAGCAAGCATCACCTTGATCCCCAAAGGAGAGAAAGACCCAACTGAAAAAGAGAACTATAGGCCAATCTCACTAATGAACATAGATGTAAAAATCCTTAATAAGATACTGGCAAATAGAATGCAGAAGATCATCAACACGATCATACACCATGGCCAAGTGAGATTCATCCCAGGGATGCAGGGATGGTTCAATGTATGTAAATCAATAAATGTAATACACTGTATCAATTGAGCTAAGGAAAAAAACCATATGATACCTAGGAATAAAACCTAACAAAAGAAATCAAAGACTTGTTCTCTGCAAACCATAGCATTCTGAAAAGGGCAATTGAAGAGGAGGTCAGAAAATGGAAAGACATCCCTTGTTCCTGGGTAGGAAGAATTAACATAGTGAAAATGACCATACTTTCCAAAACTGCTATATAGATTCAATGCAATCCCAGTTGAAATTCCAGCAGCATACTTCATGGACCTTGATAAAACAATCCAAAAAATTCATTTGAAACTAGAAGTGACCCAGAATAGCAAAAGCAATTCTAGGCCACAGAGACATGGCAGGGGGTATCATAACCCCCAAGTTGAAACTATACCACAAACCACTGTGATAAAAACAGCATGGTACTGGCAAAAGAGCAGACCTGAGAACCAGTGGAACACATTAGAAGATGCAGAAACAACTCCAGATACATTCAGCCACCTCTTCTTCGACAAAGGAGCCAAACACCCTCACTGGAGGAAAGATAGCCTCTTTAATAAATGGTGCTGAAAAAATTGGATTTCAACTTGCCAAAGATTATGACTAGACCTATATCTCTCACCATGCAATAAACTAAAGTCAAAATGGATTAAATATCTAAATATGAAAACAGAAACGCTAAACTGGGTGAAACAGAGCTTAGGTAGAACTCTTGAAGACATTGGTGTAGGAAAAGATTTTATGAACAAAACCTCAGTTGCCCGTGAACTAGCAGGAACAATCAACAAGTGTGATCTCTTCTTATAAAAAGCTTCTGCACAGCAAGAGAAACCTCCAGCAGTGTGAAGAGACAACCCACTATGTGGGAAAAAATTTTCACCTGCTGTCCCTCAGACAAAGTTCTACTATCTAGAATCTATAAGCAACTTAAGAAAACCAGACCTCCCAAATTTAAAGACCCAATCCAAAAATGGGCATCTTGAAATGTACAGACATTTCTCAGAAGTTGAAATAGCAAATAAACATATGAGAAAATGTTCAACAGTACTGGTCATTAGAGAGATCCAGATGAAAATAACACTGAGATTTCACCTCTCCCCAGAAAGAATGGCTGCTATCATGAAATCAAACAATAACAAATGCTGGCGGGGCTGTGGGGAAAGAGGAACCCTGCTCCACTGCTGCTGGGAGTGTAGACTGGTGCAAGCACTGTGGAAATCAGTATGGAGATACCTCAAAGAACTTGGACTGGAAGTCCCATTTGACCCAGCTATTCCCCTGCTGGGTATCTTCCCCAAAGAATTAAAAGAATCATACCACAGTGATATTCATGCATCTGTGTTCATAGCAGCACAATTTGTAATAGCTAAAACTTGGAAGCAGCCCTATTGCCTATCAACTGGAGACTGGATAGAGAAAATGTGGTTTAAAAAAAAATAAAATGGAGTACTACTCAGCCACAGAGATGAGAAATTAGAGACATTTATAGCTAAGTGGATGCACATTGAGGTAATACTCTTAAGTGAAATAAATAGGACAGACATGTGTAAATATCAAATAGTTTCTCTAGTGTGAGAAAGTGAAAGTGTAAATCAGGACTAAAAGGCGTAATAGATAATGTGAAATAGGAAGAAAAGCAGCAAAGGGGAAGTGGTACGTGTATGGGAAAGGAAAGAAGGGAATGGAATTAATATGAGAAAATGAAAAAATGGGAACAAATTCTTTGTAAATAAGGAGGGATGGATGGGTTGAAAGGTGGAGAGGGGAATGGGGACCAAAGAAGAACCAAGAGAGATTATGTAAAGATGTAGATTTCCAATGATGAATGTCATTATATTGTATACCTAATGTGTACCAATAAAATTAATTTTTAAAAGAGATATCTTGCCTCTGGTTTTTCTCACTCTCTTGCCTGGGACTTCTGGGTCCTCAGGTATTGGAATCTAAGTTACTGTCATGTAATTGAGAATGGCCAGGAAGGAGTCTGAAAGGAATGATAGTGGATGTTTTGATTTTCATTGCTTAATATATAGCTTCAAAATTATCCCAGTAAGATTGTCAGCAGACATTTCTGTTTGGATAAAAATTAAACTGATCTGCAAGTCATATGAAAATGCAAAGGACTTAGCCAAGACAACTACAAATGTATAAATAGACAAATAAATATTAGGTGGCTAATACTGATCCCGGCATATATTACAAATTCATGGTAGTGTGGTATCAGTATTAAGGTAGATGAATATATCAATGGAATAGAAAGGAGAATTCAAAGACAGGTCACATTTATGGACAACTTTTTGATAAAAGATCAAAGGAGGGAGGATAGTCTTTTTAACCAATGATGCTTAAAACTTGAGTATCCATATATAAAATGTGTACTTCAATCAATACCTTATATCAAAAATTTTGTTGAAAGTGTGTTACAGAACTAAATGTAAAACCCAAAACTATAATACTTCTGTAAAAAAATAGTAGAAAGCCTTTGTGATTTTGGTTAGGAAAAAATTTCTGAAGTAATTCTTCAAATGTACACAAGTGTGCACACACGCACATACAAACATATACCACGCATATTAATAATTTTGGTTTTTCAATGTTAACAATATGTGCTTTTTTGAAAAACATTGGTAGTAAATAAAAAATCACAAATTGGGGGAAATACAGTCATCGTGAAGCATGTATCTGATCTGATGTCTGGAGTGTGTATAAAGAACTTGCGAACTCAATACAGTAATAAGAAATCAGACAGACTAGTTTTTAAAAATGAGTGAAAGATTTGAAAAGACACTGAAGCAAATGAGATATATTATGAGCAAATAAACATTTGAAAAGATGCCCAACAGTTTTAGTCATTAGAGGAATGGTAATTAATTCCACAATGAGATACCTGTACACACCCATTATAATATTTTAAATTAGAAAGTTTGAACATGATAAATGTTGACAAGGATGTAGAGGAACTGGAACTGTATATACTTGTTGGTGAGACTGTAGACTGTTATAAACATTGTAGAAAACAATTTGGCATTTTCTTAAAAAGTTGATTTCACCCACCAAATCATTAAGCCATTGTCATTCTAGATATTTAGCCAAGAGAAGTAAAAGCATATGTACATACAAGATTTGTGCATGAATTTCATATAAGCTTTATTTGTAGTCATCAAAACTGCAAACAACCCAAATGGGCAGCAACAGATAAATGGATAAACTGTGATATTTTATATAACAAGTGTTATTCAGTGATATAAAAGAATGAGCTGTTAGTACACCCTACAGTGTTGACAATCTCAAAATAATTATGGTGAGTCAAAGAAGCTAGCCACCTGATTACCAGTGTATACTCTATGATATTTGTTTGCCCAGGGACGGAAAGAGGGAAGGATGGAATATGGGATGTTGTGGATGGCACTAACAGAATAGTTTCATCAGGAAACATGGGGTATTATTTTGATTGTGGTGATAATTTCTTGGGGATGTCAAATCATATCAAACTGTATATTTTAAATAAGTACCATTTATTGCATATCAATAATACTTTGTAATGTGGAAAAAAGAAAAATTATATTAAATTTAACCCACAAGTATAGGTTTACCCTCATTGGTTTAAAATGTGCTTTTCTGAAGTGTCTGTTCTTAGGTTAACACTTTTTGACAGTTTAAGTTGATGATTCCTTTAGTGTTCATGATATTTAAATGCTTTTAGACCTTACATGTTGTAAGAAGGCGTAAAAATGACACACATATTGAAGGACTAAAATTTAATGAGAGATACAGCAAGATGATAATTTATTAAATCAAAATTTTCTCTACACAACAGTATAGAAAGTCAAAACAGTATGATGACATTCATCATTGGGAATTTGTAATACTATTGAAAATTCTGTTTTCTATATTCTTTTCTTAAGCACATATTAAATGCCTTTGTTTTTGTGCTTAATACAAAAAGTGGGAAAAAAAAGATGTAATGAAACAAGAACTGACTTCCAGAGAAATTAGCATTTTGGTTGCAAAGATGAGATTTACATATGTAATCAAATAAGTAACAATCAAAGGAAGCTTTTAACTGAGCTCATGAATATGATAGTTGACATTTTTGCTATAATGCTTTTCAAATTTAAATTGAGAGATCCAAATTTCTTCTGAAGAAAATAATGGCATTTTGTCTTTTTCCAATTCTTTTCATTAATCTTTTGTTTACATATATTATATCATAAGCTGCTGTTTTCATTTTAATAATTACATATAAAAATTATTACAGAGTGCACTTCTACATTTTTTTCTCCTTTTGAACATACTTACCGAAGACCCAATTTCATAATTGGTAAGCTATTTCCAGCCTAGTCACCCTCACTTGAAATTGCAGCAGCGTTGTTCAGTAATCTCAGCACTTTGTTCTACACATTACTTCTCTGGCTAAGAAGAGATTATTTAGATAACTCATGTGAAGCCTAGAAAGTGCAGATACTTTCTGGAGAAGCACTTACCTTTTCTACTGTTCTCATTTTACGTGGCTTACATTGACCTTTTTTCATGAAGTCTATCTTTAACGTATTTCCTTTCCTTTCTTTATGCTTTGGTGGAATCAGGGCCAGCCAAGGTGCAGAGCCATTGTGTGCCTGTAGGTCCCAGATGAGCTGGTTGAGAAAGAAGTGTCTGTATTTACATCTTGTCATCACTCAGGTCTCCTGAAATACCAACAAAGCTTACTTTTACTATGCAATTGTTAAAGACTCCTGGATTCCTTGCTTCTCCTGTAGATGTGTGTGTGTGTGTGTGTGTGTGTGAGTGTGTGTGTGTGCGTGCAGGCACGCATGCACGTATGCAGGCCTGCTCTGGGTAGAACTGTGTATTACCTTTTGTCCTTAAACCATCATTTTTGAAATTGTTCTCTGTCCCCACCCAAGTGCCCTTCTCATTCCCCCCACATCCTAGTGTTAGGAATTGAACCCAGAACACCATGCATGCTAAGCACATGCTCTACCACTGGGTTACATGCTCAGCCCCCCACCCTGTTCCTTTTCAGGCTTGCAGTTTTGTGTTCTGTTCTCATTAAATCCTGCTTTGAGGGAAAAAACCCTCAAACAATAACAGAAGACAACCTATTAGCCTAGTTGAATGTGAATTTAAGTTGACTTCTCCTTGAAATATCTGCATTTTAAATTTTATCACTGTAATGTGAAAAGCTTTTCTCTCTTTAAACACCCTTGCACTTGGACCAGCCAGCTTTTCTCTCTTTAGGTAATAGGAAATAAGTAGGGAGGAGGTAGTTTTGGGGGAAGAGAGTATTCACTTAATGCTTCTATAATCATGTTGTAAGTCAGTGGTTTTCCAAATATTCATCACATGTCCCTTTTTGCTTAAGCTCAGTATATAAAATTACTTTGTAGGGAATGGATCTAACTAGCTGAGACAGGAAAGTAGGGTTCAGTGGCCCATTTAGTCACCCTCCTCTTCCTGGGGGCTGTCCTCGAAGGTCCTCTGTTGACCTCCTGGAGTTCCCTGTTTCAGAGTTTAAAAACCAGCTACTTACATTTTTCTTTAACATGTAGAAACCTGGCCAAAGCAATAATATCCAGACTCATAACTTTGCCTCAGATAGCTAAGACTATAAGGAAACCAGCTAGCTTAAGATCTAACCTCCAAAGAGAGATTGAACAAAGCCTTGGCTTACCTGTTGCAGAACTCTAGAGGAAGGCAGGCTGCCCTAGAAGCAGGTAGATTGAGTTCAGCTAACCTTGTAAGACAGCCTGAGTGTGTAGAACTCGTGTGACTCACAAATACAGGGACAATTTATATTCACTGGAAGGCTGTCTTCCATAGGCTTCATTGGGAGCTCATGTGAAAAATATGTGCTAGGGAAAGAGACACTAGGAAGTCTCTCTTGGTGGTATAGGCCTAAAGCAGAGAGGAAAACTCTCCTGGGCTCGAATTTCTGTTATTTTTCTACTATGGAACAAAAGACAGAATCATCGAGAAAGCCTACTCCTGAGAGACAGGGACAAGGTTTTTCTTCAGACTGAGGCTGAGCCAGGACAACAGTGAGCACCCATCCTGCCAGCCACACCTCAGCCAAACTTGAATCCTTGTGTTCAGCTGACTCAGTGTATAGCTGTCTACTGCAGTGTAACAGATCACCTCCAAACCCAGAGGCCTGGCATCTAGGCAATTTAGAACTGCTCAGAATTCTTTATTCTCAGCAATCTAGGCAGTTCTTTTGCTGTGCATAGTGTTGCTGGTGCTGAAGCAGCCACAATGGCTTCTCTATTTCTATAGCTGGCACTCAGCAGAGTTGGTTGGAATAGCTGCAGTCTGGTTGGATTCTTTTTTTTCCTGTCTATTTTTTGTGTTTCTTGGTTGGTCATTCCAGGAAAAAAAGCAGAAAGATGGATGGAACAGCATGCATGCGAGAGTCAGTGGTAGGCAAATTTGTGGACTACCTACTGAATTTAATTTCCTATGCTTTTTGCTCCTGGGTTCTCATCTTTGGTTTTTATGTTCCTCTCTATCTATTAATAGTTTCTTCTCCCAGTAAGACATTCCTCATGTTTAAAGACTATCCTAATGTCACCATCTTCATGAAAAGACTGGCCACATATTTTTTTGATGCAAATTGAGGCACTTGGAGAGTAAAAGGGACGCTAAAGGACAACAAGTGAAGTCAGGACGTTTCCTGGAAAACTGACATTTAATAACTATTCATGAGCTTTTACTCGATTTTTCCATTCCCGAGAGATCTTTCCCTTCTGCTAAATTTGGTCATATCTCTGATAGTGCACATTTCATTCTTCCTGGTATTTTAAATGCAAATAACTGTCAAGGCTTTTTTAAATTGTGAATTCCTAGAAAGTACATTCACTGTCTTGTTTGTTTTTCCCAGAGCATTTGGCACAGGTACTGTGCATATAGTAAATACTCTTTTGTGAGTTGAGAAAGAGTACAAGACAGAAAAATATCAACATTGATGTTCTTGGGTCTTTAAAAGTACCTTATAGAATTGATTAGCCACTATCCCATTTAAGACCTAACAGTTCTACCTCCTTTACTAACCTTTTATATGACCATGGGTCCATGATTTATTACTATGTATCTCAATTTCTTCACCTCAAAATGGGCAAATTATCCCTGTGCTGCATATTTTATAGGTTGTGAAATGGTGTATACAGGAGCACTTTGAAATATTATATCTGAACCTGTCTTCACATATACAAGGCAAAATTATTTCAATTTGATTGCTTCTAATTATTTGTTTCTAATGCAATTGAGTGCATCCAGCTAACCATTCTTCCATTCAGTTGGGAGTTCAGATTTTACTTCCTTCTTTTCTGCAGTTCTTAACTCTATTTAAGATAAGGTGGAGGGGATAGTAGGCCAGGAGTAATCAGATGCAAATCTCAGCCCAGCCATTTCCATCTACTTACTACTAAGTATGTGAGTAAGTTACTCAACTTCTTTGAGACTGTTTCCAAATCTGTAATATAATACAGTAACAACTCTATCCAGTGGGATAGAATGAGATTCAAATTAACTGCATGTGAAAAATCTTTCTGAATTAAGTGCAAAAGGCTACAATATTAGTTATTATTTCAGAATACCCCCTCCCCATGGCTTCCTCCCTGACATTTGATTATCTATCTATCCATCCATTCATTTTTTCGTAGATGTATATATGAATTTAGATTTATTAGACAGTTGGATTTGTGTGTGTGTGTGTGTGTGTGTGTGTGTGTGTGTGTGTGTGGTACTGGAGATTAAACCTTGGGCCTTCACACTGAGCTACATCCCCAGTCCTTTTTTATTTTTATTTTTTTGAGAAAGTGTCTCATTAAGGGGCCCAGGCTGGGCTTGAACTTGTAATACTCCTGCCTCGGCCTTCCATAGTGTTGGGATTACTGGTATGTGCCCCCATGCCTGGCTAACAGCTGGATATGCTGAGGGTCTCAATGCTTTAATTTCTCAAGTGTTTGGAGTTTTGTCTTTTTAGAGAAAAGAACTGTTTTACCTAGTTTCTTATATTTACACAAACAGAAGCTGTAAAGCAAAGCATTTGCCAACTCTCTTAAAGGATAGAATCATGTACATCTTAAGCAAGTACCTAGACAACTAAAATTGCCTCAGTATGAATAACATGGACCTGAGACCTTCCTGGAACCTAGTTACATAAATCCTTGTTTCTGCCACCTGAGAGGTCTACAAAAGCAGATGAAGTAGCAAGGTGCTGGTGATAGAGTCATTGGTAATTACTATTAGAATATTTTCTACTTATGCTCTATTCAAATGGAACATTGTGGTTGCCTCTCACTTGGGGGATAATACTATTTTGGAGGCTCAACAGCGTTTTCTGATTTTTTGCCAAACATTCTGTTGTCAGCTGCTGTGACTCCTCCTGAAGGAGTATCATGTATCCCTCCTCCTGTAGAAATTGAAAGGAAATCGCTCTCTTACCATCACAACATAGTTGAAACCCTTAAACCAGGTTGTTTACACTTAGCATCCATTCCAAAATTGTTTCCTACCTTGTGTGGGTTTGGGCATTTGATGCTTTCTTTAGAGTGCTTCGTGAAAGCTCCAAGAACTTCTGAGTTATAAGAATTTGCCAGGCCCAAGTTGTAGTGAAGAAGCCAGTCTGTCGTGGGCAGAATTTATTTTAGGGCATCTTTGAAGCTTTTTGTTTTATCCTACTTGGAGTCAAGAGAATGTCCCTTGGGGATAGTGAAATATGCCCTGACACATTTCTCCCAAGCACATGTTTATATTTCAGTATGGAAGAGCCCCCTTAGTTTGCTATGAATTTATATAGCAAAGGTTGCAATTTCTCAAGACCCTTGTAAAGTCATTATGTTTGATACAACCTCTGAGATCATGCACATCTTAGAGCGCTGCAGAATATCAGCTTATACATTTCTTGATCAGTGTAGAGTTCTATGTACATATAACTAATGGTGGGCATGTGTTCATGTCCTCCTGGTTTTTTTTCTTGCTCTTCTAGATTATAGAATTTATACCCTTCAAAAAGTTATAGTGTCTGTAAAGTTGCCATTTTACTTAGGTAGTAGAGATTTTTTTCTTTTACTCATGCCTTTTGTTTAATTAGTCATTAGGAGGGATGTATTTTTGGTTGTTTTTCATTAACTTACTAATTTGATTGCTTAATACTTAAAATTTTAACCATTCTGGAAGGAAGTCATTGTAGAATATATTAACTATTTTTAAGTTTTTAAATCAAAGTCAGTTAATGTAATTTGATTTTTTTTTTGGTGACTCAGAGTTTTTTTCCAAATTGCTGTCAGTGGAATAGTTATCTACTGCATATGATTAGGTATCTTTTAGGAAAAACAGTTCTCTGTGATCAAGTATGTTCAGTAAATACTGCGTAAACAAAATTAAGCAATTTTCTTTCTTTTTCATGATTACTCTGAGCCTTTACTATGTTTTTACTTTAATTTGGAGTTAGTAGTGGTGGTGAGCTACAGCGTGCATGTTACTGTGTTTTTCTTTTAAGATAAAAGATGTTAGTATATGAGTTTTGTTTTCTGAACCAACGCCTCAGCATTCAGATTTAATTGCAGTGTTGGCACTTTGTGACAAGTAAGTGGATTTTGGGTTGCAGTTTGGGCACTTAGTCTCTAAAAGGTTTGACATCACTGGGTTATGGGAGAGAACTTTTCTCAAATATAGTCAACTTTGTATTACATTTGTTATAATTCCTGATGAATGATAAAAAATACATCTTTAGAACTTTTTTTTTGGCACCAGAGATCCAACTCTGGACCTTGCACTCACATGAGGCAGGTGGCGGCACCACTGAGCTAAATCCATGGCCCCTAGAACTTTTTAAAAAATATTTTGTTATTTGATAGCTTCTAGGGCTGTCAGTGTGTATGGGATTATCTGTCTGTACATCAGATGATCCCTAACTGCTGCCAAATTTTTGGTCTCCTGTTAAAATATATTTTCCACATATTCTTTTTATTTTTTTAAACTGTTGTCACTGTGAGTGTTTTGGCCACCCCAACCACCTGAAACCTCTCCTTACCTCACATCCATTATGATATGAAAGATTATATAATTTATCATTCAAATCAGAATACTTTGGGAAGTGAAACGGAATTTTATTAAGAGTTATGCTGGTTGAGTATTGTTATCGTGTAGCTCCTTCTAAGAGTGGCTTGCCAATTAACATTACTGGGTTCTGGGTTTCTCGCCTCTCCTTCTGGAGTTGCATTCCAGGTTCTTCTCATCTTGAACAGAGAATTGAATGAAAGGAGGAAAAAAGCAGTGGCAAAGTTTATTTGAAAAAATAAAAGTGAAGAGTGGAGGAGAAACTGGCTCTGCAGATCAAGCCTGGGCTGAGTAAAAACCAAGATAAAAGTACACCCTGGAGAAGGCAGGGCGGGTTATTGTGAGGAAAGCCCTGATATCAAGCTCTTCTTGGAGTCTGTGTCCTTTTATGCTGTCCAAATATCAAGGAACCCCATGAGAACTTATACAGATGGGTCCCCAAAGCAGTGCTGGGATCTCACACCTCAGGCTGACGTCAGGTCTAGACCATCCTTTTGAAAACCTGCTGGAGCTCTCAGGAGAAGTCCTTATACAGGGCTTGGAAACTGTTCTGGCCATGTGTTCTGGGATCTGGTAATTAACAGGTCACATCTACTTCCTCCAGCCACCTTTTTCATGCCCTAATCTCCTATGTCATTATTATTAAACTGTGGTGCTCCAAGGCAAACCAGGATTGTTAGGGCTAACAGAGAACATAAAAACTAACTTAAAGAAGGGAGCCATTTTATTGGCTGATTTAACTGAAAATCCCAGAGGCTAATATGACTTCTGGTATGGCTGGATTAGAGACTTGGCTTCATTTATATGGCCCCATGGGTAAGGCTGACCCTTGGGCTGTTCTGTGACATTGTGCACAATAATGTTGTATTTTCAGGTTATATTTTTAACATCCAGGTTGCCATTAAAAAAGAGAACATCTTTGTCTCAGAATTCTCAGTAGAAATCTCCAGCTAAGCTGATTAGACAAATTTCTGAACCAAGCCCCAAAACTTCAACAATTCCAAATGCATATTGGTTTGAATATATTGCAGCAATTAGTGTGGAAGGGAGGTGAGATTGTGATAATTTCATCTCCATTGTCACAGAGTATCTCTGGAAGTGAGTGAGTAGGCTGGGTAGACTGGAAATTACTCAAGGATATAGTCTAGAAGGCATCCATTCTTGTTTCCTTAGCTCTGTAGGAGACTTGGCAACCAGCTATTCAAGTTCATTAGAATTCCCTGTAAAAGGATAAATGCTCAAAAGGCCCTCCTGCAATAAGTGTGAATGAATAATGGGTTGGTCCCATTGTTTGGGCTGATCAGAGGGTTTTTTGCTTTCTGCCTAATTCTGTTGTGCTCTAGGAGGTGAGGGCCAAGTAACTGAGCAGTAGATGCATGGAGTAATTAAGAAAGCCTTTCCCAGGTAATTACTGAGAAAATACAATTATTAAGAAGTACATCCCCTAAATATACTGTTTTTGAACTTTTATATTAAATAAGTAATATGTTTATCATTACAAATATAGAAAAGATAGGTAAACAATTTGAAGGTAATAAAGAGCATTTATAATCTTCTACCTCTGACTTGTCCAGATTATATTTGACCTTCTCAAATAAAAATTGTCTTTTTTAATATAAGCATGTATGTGTAGAAATGGAAAGTATACTCTATTTTTGAAAAACAAAACCTGTGCTGCATCAGATATTTTCTTTCTCCAACAAATGTTGCCCAAATTATGTGATTTAATAATTTATAATATTACCCGAATAATACTTTAGTTACTTGTTTCCCTTCTATGAAATACAGATTGAAAAATAATAGCTTTTTTAACAAAGGTGAAAACATTTCTCTTAGGCATAAATTATTTTCTATTTTCAAAGCTATTATTTATTCAGCACATGTCAAAGAAAAAATTATTTTTAAAAGTGACTGTTTCAAGCTACACATTTACTTCCCATTCCATCAGCACTCTGTGATGAAGTTGCTGCAAATTACTTTTTGAGGGGTTTATCTTACAGTCCAAAGTATATAGGTGTAGAGGAAGGAAAACTTTCTCTCTACCTTCTGAGAGTTCTGTAATTGAATCTGTGCAATAAACTGACAACAGACAGATTAACAAGAGAAAAGATTTACAAATTTACTATGAACACAGAAGCATCACAAGAAAAAAGTGAATACCCAAAGCCCAGTGACATCCAAGTTTATATACTCTCTTTATAGGGGAAAAGTAAGCCAGGATATAGGCAGTTTAGGGGTGAATGAGTTTTGGGAAAGATGAGTGGCCCCCGAAGAATAGATGACAGTATGTGACAAAGCCTGTTTAGGTATGGTGTCACCTCTAGCCTTCGCTCCTGTAAGTTGAGCTAATTGTCCCTTGCTGCTGAGATTCTGGGGAGGAAACTCAAGATAGTTTAGTTCACTTTGGAGGTTCTGACTCTAGACAGATAATGGAAGTTCAGAGAAAGCCCCTCCCTGCATTTGTTATTCTTTGATTGCCTTCAGTTTTATAATCCAAAGTGATATATTTTGGGGTATCATTTCCTGATGTCCTTGATAAGACATGTTAATTGCTTTTCCCAGGCACTGCACCTGCCTTGCAAGTACAAGGTCCTGAGTTCGATTCTGGTACTCACCCCTGGAAAAAAAGATAACTGCATGTCCCTAAATTTGAGGTTCTATGTGGGATACTTGTAACGAGAGGGTTGTGGCTGAGTGAAGCTGTGGACTTTGTGATAAGAGCACTGTCACGGTACTATCTGGGTCCAGATTCTATCTTTTTATCTTAACATCTCTAAGTCTCAACTTCCTTATCTATACAGTGAGGACAATCCCCTTTAAACTGGAAGGCTGATTTCAAGAAGAAAATCATGACATATAAACCTTTAATCACAGGCAAGGACTTAATAAATATGCTAATGGGTAAAATGCTTAAAGGGTGGTCCTAAATGATGGCATAGAATCCTAAAGTTGGAAGGCATCTTGGAGGCCTCATAGTACAGCCTCCTATGTGTCAGTGCAAAAAATCAGTGCTAGAGCATTCCTGAGAGATGGGCCTTCAGACTTTGATTAAATAACCCAAGAACCCTACTGTCTTCAGAGGCAGCCTGTGCATATTTTTGATCGTTCTTAACTTTAGTTGATAACAGCACACATTTTGTTCAGTTTACAACAAAAGGCTTCACATCTCTTATTTTACTGTATCTGTATAGTAATTCTGTAGGGCTGGTAGAGCTTTTAGGAAGCTATTTCTTACATAGAACCCAAATCTACTTTCCTATAACTTGTACTTATTTATTTGTAGAGCTTCAGGCAACAGATTTTATTCTAACAGTCATTCAGATTGTATCCATTTAACAGCTATTAAATGTGCAACTATTGTATAATGAGACATATATCTAGCATTTAGAGTAAAATAGTCTTGCCCTTGCCTATTTGGAAGTTATTCTAGTGGGGAAATTTGTAAACTGTAGCCTTTAGTTCAAATCCAGCCCATTGCCTCTTTTTAAAAATAGTTTTATTGGAATCCAGCCATACCCATTCTTTTGGTTTTTGCTACAACCACAAAGTTGAATAGTTTCAATAGAGATTGCACCTGTAAAGCCTAAAATATTTACTACTGGTCCTTTACAGAGCAATTTTGCTGACCCCTGGCCTAGTGGATGAGGTAGATATTAAATTATTGAATATGTCAATAAATACATCATTTCTAATTTTTCTTTTTTTTTTTTTTCTTTTTGGTACCAGGGATCGAGCTCATGACCTTGTGCTTGCGAGGCAGGCACAGTGCCACTGAGCTAAATCCCTGGCCCTCTTTCTAATTTTTCTAGTGTAGCATGCTATGAATGAGAGCAACAAGGAGAGCTTAATTTAGATTGGGCAGTAAGTCCTCCTTGAAAGTGACATATAAGCTGGGCCCTGGAGGACAAAGAGCTAGAAAGGTGTGAGACTGTACAAAGTGAATAGGCAGAGGGATAAATCACATGAAAGTGAGGAGCTCAGGATATTTGAAGAACTAAAGGAGGGCTAGTGTAGCTAGAATCAAGTAGGGAGTGAAGATGGATTGCTTTAGGTTCAGCTAGAAGAGGAGGAAAAGATTAGGCCAGTCTTGCCCTTCTAAAAACAGTGTCAAAAGCTTTATATAGATTTGCAGTTTAAAGCAACTTCATAGAGATGGAGAGAAGTGGTTTCTTAGCTATCTGGTGAACTAGGTGCTTCCAGGTGTGAGTAGATCTTTTGCAACAAGAAAGGGGGCCAAGAGATGGATGGAGGGGGTAGGGGAGAGAGGGGAAGAGAAGGGGATGAAAAAAGCATTAAGATGTGTTGTGTACACGTGCCAGCTCCCCCTAAGGAGTATAATCATTATGTACTGCAAACATGTGCCAATGAAAATAAAACATTTAAAAATAAAAAAAGAGGGCAAGGAATCTAGGATGCTTCCCAGTCATCTAGTCTAACCAGTTAGATGAGTGGTGTTGTCAGTTATCAGATGGAGAATGCTGAAGGAGAAGGAAGTTTAGTGAGTGATAGTGATTTAAATTTTAGTGATACTGAGTTCAGGATGCCGAGATTCCATTTGAGATTCTAAATCAAATGTGAGGAAGGCAATTGGATGTGTAATTTAGAGCTTAGATGAAAGATATGGGTGGAAGATAGGTATAATTTGAAGTCATCAGCATTTAGTTATTTGAAGCCATGTTGCTGAGCTGACTGCCAGGGCCATGTGTACAGAAGGAGGGTACTAAGCTTAAGTCCTCAGGACTCTGATGTTCATTACTTTGGTGGAAGAGTAGGGTGGTGGTGTTCCAAAGGACAATGAGAAGGACAGGGAAGAAACCTTGGGGCAGTGATGTCTCTGTGCTAAAAGGAGAGTGTTTCAAGAAGGATGGCTGGTTCCCTGCACCGCATGCTGCTGCTAACAAGGTGATGACCGAGCATCTTCAGGGCAGAAACATGAAGAACACTGATAACCTTAGCACATGCATATTCAGCCAAGAGTTGAGGGCAGAAACCAGACTAGGGTAGGTTAGAAGGCAGGTGAGTAGAAGTGAAGATAAATAAACATTTCTCTTCAAGACATTTAGCTGTGAAGTATGGGAGAGAAGGCATCAGCTAGAGAGGAGAGCAGACCCAGAGGAGTTGTTTTGTCTTTAAGATGCTTGAGCACAGATGGAAAGAGAAGAGTAAGATGAGAGGAGTGAAGATTTCAGAGTTAAGGTTAATGGATGAAGGCTATTGAGAATACCTGAGGCAGGGCCGAGGATTTAGCTCAGTGGTTTCGCCGCCAGCTGCACAAGCGCAAGGACCCAAGTTCAATCCCCGGTACCAAAAAAAAAAAAAAAAATGGAGAATACCTGAGGCAGGGGTCTTGTGCCTGCATGGAAGAATGGGCATTCTGTGGGAGAGGCAGGGCTTCTCCTCTGGTAACTGGAGAGGAGTGGTCAGGATGGAGGCAGGTGCAGCTAGGTTTGCCATATGTTGGCAGGAAGGTGAGGGTATGTCCATGGTGGTTTCTGTTTTCTCTGAAATATGAAACTAGTTTACCTACTGAGAGTGGGAGGAGGAGAGGTTAGAAAGAAAATAAGAAAAATATAGAATATATAGCATCATTTTTAAATTTGCTGAATGAGGGGGAGCATGTTAATCAGAAAAAAACAATAGGGTGACTTGTCAATTGGGTTGATGGTTACAACTCTATTATGAGCTAATCTCTGGTTTTGTGATGGTTACTAAAGGTGAGGAGATCAAGGAATCAAGATATCTAGGTATTAGGTTACATGGGATGAGATGGTGAGACAAGACTATAAAATCATCCTTTAATCTTCAGTGAGTAGGTGTCTTGATAGAAAAAGGGAAGAAGGTATAAGGACTTAAAGGATAAATAAATAAATCTGATGCTAGAAGAAAAGGGAAATGGAGGTAAAGGGGCAAAAATGAATTGAGAAATATTATGTACATGTACCATTTGCCCACAATGAATGTAATCATGCACTGCAAACATGTACTAATAAAAAGAAAAAAGAAAAAACAGAAAAGAAGGGAGAGTTGATATGCACCTTCAAGAAACAGTGGTCTAGATCTAGCTTTGGCTGACCAGATTCTGAGGGCCGACCATAAGGATGCAAATGTGAAGGACTAGATAACTCTGCTGGTCCTGCGTGTTCTTAACTTTCAGTTAAGGTAAGAGGGTAAAGGAAAGGAAGCAAAACTGACTGTAGACAAAAGAAGCTCAGGATATGGAGGAATTTAGTGGTCTCTGAGGTTCCAGAAGCTACATTTTGAGGACCTGGGAGGGTAGGATACATGGCCATAGCTAGAGCAGAGAGCATCTTTTGAGCAAGTAGGAAGATGGTAGTGGTGGGCATCTGTACCATTAATGCTTTCCAGTGAACCACATCTCCCTTTATCATGTGTTGTGTGATTGAATTTTGTCCTTGTCCATGTTTTGTTTTAACCAAGAGAATGTGACAGTGTTAGTCTAAAATGAAAACTACACTGTCTTGCTAGCCTTTAGATGCCATTAAAGATGTCTGGCTGCCCTACTGGAGAAATTAGTTGGTGAGACCATAGAAAAGCCATGTAGAGCGGGAGCGAGGAAGCTCACTTCTCTTAGCTGAGCCCAGTCCTCAGCCTGCTTGCCAGCTGAACATAGCTACCAAGCAACCACCAGAAGAGAAGAAGAGCTCAGCTAAGCTTAGCCCACATTTTAAAAGACAGAGAGGTAGGGAGGGATGGAGGGAGGGAGGGAGGAAAGGAAGGAGAGAGAGTGTTTTGGGATAGTTACCAATAGTAGATAACTGAAGTGATATTTTAGTAGAGAGGTCTGCATTTAGGAGATAACCAAGAAAGCAGAGGATGTAAAGCATCCTGTAGGAATTGATTTCAATGTTCCACCAGACAGTGGTGGTGAATTTATGGCATGCATGTTGTTTTTCTTTTAAGACAAAATATGTTAAAGTATGAGTTATTTTTTTCTAAAAACTTTTTAAAACTTGGTATTCAGTTTTAATTGCAGTGTTGGCACTTTGCCATAAATAAGTGGGTTTTGGGTTGCGGTTTGGGCCCTCAGTCTCTAAAAGGTTCACCATCACTGTCCGAGAAGAAAGTAGGTCCTAGGGCATAACACAGTTCAGCCGTGGTCAGGATGGAGGGCTCAGGAATTGGAATTTGAGACTCTACATTCCCCATCTTTGCACCCAGATCTTGACAGCTCTGGGGTTAGTTATGATGAGGAGGTAAACAAACACTCCCAGCCTATTCTTCTTGCTAATCATCTTTAGACCTTTCTTATATGTGGTTTTGAAACTCCTTAACATTTTTGTCACCTTCCCCAGGTATATTCCAGCTTGTCAATGACCTTAAATGTGGCATCCAGAACTGAACTCATAAATTCCTGGTATGGTTGTAGCTGTACATAATAGAAAAAGAAATAGAAATATTTCTTGCTCTAGGCATTATTCTTTTAAAATGTAATTTCAGGTGGCTTTAGCTTTTTGGTGAAGCTGTAATACTGTTGACCCATACTTTGCTTGAAGGCAACTAAAATACCCATGTGTTTTTCTTATTTTAAAACACAAAATGCTATTAGGTCAAATATTGTACTTGTATGGTCAATTTTTTGAACCTAGAAATGAAGAATTAAATTGAATTTGCTATGTTTTGGCTCATTCATCTAATCTATTGTTGCTTTTTTGAAACTTTTTCTTGTTATCTATCTGCTCAGCTTTGTATTATTCATAAATTTGATAAAAATGTATTCTTTCATCTTCATCAGAATCACTGATTTAAGAACAAAGTACAGAAAAAGAGGGCTTGGAGTCAGTCTTGTGGCATACCCGTGGAAACCCTGTTTAGGTTGACACTAAATCATTAAAAAATATCCTCTGGATAGTAGTTCCCTGCTTAGAAATACAGTTCTTGCATTGATTGCACCTCTGTCTTTAGTAAAAGCTTGATTTGGAGATATGACCTGAAAATCAGAAGAGAAATAACCAGGACTTCATAGAAACTGTTGAAATGCTGCTCCATGTGATGGGTCCTGACATTTGTTCCTTTGCTAGAGTTTCTGCAGTGTGGACTCAAAAGACAGCCTGTTTTCAAAGTTGGTAGTGTTCGATTTCCTCTGATCATGTATTTGCCCTTTCCATAGACATTCTTTCAAAATTCTTCCCTGAATAGCCTTCCCTGAGTCCTCCAGTCACTCCTGGATAAGATGTTCAGGAGCAATGAAGGACTTGTCCTAAAATTGATCAATTGATCCATGTCTGTCTTTGAATCCACAAACAAGAATCATTTTAGAGTCAACTAGAAATCAGCCTGGATCACAGGTATTAATACATTTAAAAAGCCATATTATATAAAATCATTGTGAGAAGGATAGTGGTTAAGAATGTGCTCTTTGTAGAACAAATTCCATTACTAAATGACAGTGGATAGTTCTGTCTTTTAGCATTTTTGTCTTCTAACAACACTAATTACACAGCTTTTAGATGAGCTGAACGCATGCCCTCCTGTCAAAGTTAATTGAAAGATAAGCATCTTCCTCCATGTCACTAGCAAAGCAGGTGAAACTTGTAGCTAATTATTCAAAAAAAGAAAATGAAATAATTCACTCTGTCAAAGTCTTCAGCAATTAGATAAACAATATCAAATAAATTACATTTTGTGCTTGATTCCTAAAGGCAACAATTCCTAGCTAATTTAATCTGGAACTATAAGAAGATACAGTGTTTTAAAAATAAAAAATCATAATGAAAGTCACCAGCTGGTCTTGTTTCTGCTCTTAAAATATTTCAGACCAAAGTCTCGTCTTATAACTACTGTGCCCAACTTCTGTTTTATCAGCTTTAATTTAATGTGCCTTTTTATTGTACATTAAATCAAATTCCTTTTTGAGATTAAGCGGAATGTAAATAATGATGTATCGGGTGGCCTTCTGTTAAAATGAATTCATAGCCTTGTTGGAAGTTAAGGTTAATCTTTATGTGCAATATGCGGAATGGACATGTGTATCCAAACTATGGTGTTGTTTACCCCTCAAAGAGTTAGTTATTTCTGCAGATGTCCTTACTGGTTTTTATTTCGTTTTTCTGTATATAGGGCAATTTTTTAAATCCTTCTATACCCTACCACACATAGGAAGCAATGAAGTTGTCAGCATTTAGATTGACAGTAACTTTTCAATGAGTATAGAAGAATTTGATGATATTCAGTCATTTGTCAAAAGAAAAGTTTAAATACATGCATATTACCCTATGTCATAGAAGCCTTTATTATGATTGATTCCTTCGAAGCACTGTACTATGCAGATGTTTTATTCATGAGTTATTTCTGCAGAAGCTCTATGGGTTCCTATTTCATTTTCCTCAGCTGAATATGCTATGATTTGGATTTTTGTTCAATTTATCCTTATATAGGCAATATTATTTCTGAGATGTTGATGCATGCTGTAGGCCTTGAACACAGCTGTTTGTAAAATTTAATGACTGTTGATGGCAGTTATATTCTCATAAGTTGATAGTATAGATATCAAAAGCATTAATTGTGCAAGAAAAGTATTTGACATACATGTCAAGACTTCTGTCACATCATGACCCTAATTTTTCTGTGATAGTAGGGTTGTTGGTGTGGATGACATTGAAAATAAATGACATCTGACTGGTTAATTGTAAAAAAAGGAACAAGAGATTTGGAGTGAACTCATCCAATAAACTTTTAAGCAGTCTATGTTTATTAAAATAATTACATGTGAAAGTGTGGAGACCTACATCATATTACATTTATTTTATTTGCCTCACTGGTCTTTTTTTTTGAGGGGAGAGTAACTCTCTGCATTGGTTTCTGCCTATATAAGAAATGTGATAAATTATTAAAAATTATGGGTGACAATTTAAAATTTCAAGAATTAAAATAATGAATTACTAAAAATTGTAGGTTTTTTCTATGGGTAACATATTTTGGACATGAATTTTCTTTTCTTTCTTTTTTTGAGACAGGGTCTCACTATGTTAATCAGGTTGGTCTTGAACTCACTATGTCGGCCAGGCTGACCTTAAACTCAGGAATCCTCCTGGTTCAACCTCTTGAATGCTGAGATTACAGGTGTATGTCACCACTTCTGGCTTGGATATGAGTTTTTTGAATAAATACTGAGTCAATTCTTTTTCTCCCACTATTATAATGTTGTTACACTGAAGTTTGGTAGAAATTTTATTTAACATTGGTATAGAGCATCTTTTTTAACTTCTTCTTTGTATGTACATTTGAAAACAGGATGAACATCGTAATGATCTAGTTCATAATTGAAGACTTCTTTTTATCCCTACCTTTCTTTGCACACCATCACTACTGTGTCTCCTACAAGTTTTATTTCCTATTCTAGATATTCAGTGGCCACTGAAAACTGAAAGTGAGCAGAGGTTGATCTAACTTGATTTTGGGTCTGAATTCACAAGAACAAAAGGAAACAACACACGTGCATGTACTTGCTATACGAACCAACACAGCTGATTGTCTTTATGAAGTTTCACATGGTAAATGAAAAAATAGCATGTGCACACACACATACATACACTTTTTTGTTGCTTATCTCTTCCAAGATGTACTAGATGTCCTCTTGGATGAAGGTTGCTAATGTGGCTCTTTTGTTATGTGTGCCTACCTGACTGGACATATGCAGCTGTGGGAAAGTGATTTTTGCCTTGCCTTTGATGCTTGTATTTTTTTCTGACCTTCTTTTGGATGCCTGTTTCTAGTTTTTTGTTTTTTGTTTGGTACCAGGGTTCAAACTCAGGACCTTGCATTTGCAAGGCAGGCACCGGAACCACTGAGCTAAATCCCCAGCCCTGTTTCTAGTTCTTTATCTATATTTACCCTTATTGGGTTAGGCCTTTAGAAGAACTGGTATTGTTTTTCCCATTAAAATGTATTAAAAGTGATTATGCTACCTAATCCTCCCTGTGGAAAAGTTAAGATTTTACATATATATATAATATTATATATATTGTAATATATGTGTGTATATTATGCAATATATATATGTATATATATAATACTATAAATATAACCTAAAAGTCATAGGAGGTAGATGTTTAAGAGCCATCCCTTAAGACTGGGGATTTAGCTCAGTGGCGCCACCCTTGCCTCGAAATTGCAAGGTCCCGAGTTTGATCCCAGGTTACCCCCCCCCCCCCCAAAAGCAAAAAAAGATAGCCATCCCTTAACAGGCAGATATATGCCTAGGTCCTTTATCTGTATTTGATCAGGGACAGTCTTATGAAATGTGACCTAAGTCACTAGTCCTTTTTATTGGTGTAGTTGTTAACTGTGCTTCCGACTCTTCCTTGCTGTGTGTAAATGCTGATCTCTCATTTACTAGTGTATAACTATGGGCAAGTTACAAGATATTTTCCTGTGGCAGTTTACTTATCTGGGTTTAGGAACTCTCAGAAAGGTTATGGGGAGTATGTTCATCTGTGAGTAAGATGCTTAGAGCAGTGCCTGGCACACACTGGACTCTCTGTAGGTGATAAGTGTTATCACACAGCAGTGGCAATGGATGGGATTCCATGGACTGCTCGTGTTTGAATTTTGGCTCTGTAACTTCTGTTCCAGGGATCTTGACTTCATTTTTCCTTCCTGCAAAATTTTGTGCTGGATAGTCCCTTCCTCATAAGATTTCTAGTAAGATATAAAGAAATCCTAGAAGTTAAGTGCCAAACACAGTGCCTGAGCAAAGGTAAGCACTCAATAAATGTTTGCTAATATTTCCAACTGTAGTGAATTTTTGGTAATTTCCTTACTGTGTTTATATTGTAAAACTTTTTTAGTGGCATCTTTTTTGAGTTGTCAACATCGTGTGTATGCTGGTTGGAATATGTTATTACCAAACTATTCTCTTTCTAGGCTCCAAATCTAGATTAGATATGAAATAAAGGATGAAAAATCTGTTTTTGAAATATTTGAGTATGTTTTCCAAAGTCTGTGCATTGTATGAAGGTGAGAGCAGCAAGATGTTATATAAACTATCTGTGTGGTCTAATAAGTACTTCCCACCTCTTGTGATAAGCCTGCTTTGCCGAAATCTTTATAAAAGAGTAAAAATTCTTAACTTCTTATTTCCTGTCCAAAGTGATAAAAAAAGTTCATGTTTTGTTTTATTTTAAAGTTGATGCAACCAAGCCAATTTATGGTCTTTAAAATATACTATCCTGGCTTGACTTGAAGATTGTTTTTCCTTATTGCTTTTTTATAATAAATTAAATTCCTTTTTCTTTCTGGTATGCACACATTTCAAATATTTGTCCATGACTGTGCCTTATCTTAGATAAAACATGATTAAGTCCTATACTTCATATTCATTCAGTTTTCTGAAAAATTAATTCCATTTCCAAATTTATAATCTTTCATTCTTTCTCCTAAATCTAAAACAAAGTATTTGTGGTAGATTTTGCTGTCATATGGTGGTAACATTTAACTCATAATTTTTCATTTGGTGTCCCCAAACAGGATATTTTGTCTTCATTTTTCCTTTCATTTCATTCAAGCAGATTGGCATGAATGGATTGCATTTCAACATTGTTTTATCACAATGGAACTTTATCCCATTTATGAAATTCCTTCTAAACTAGATCCTCAATAAGTCTGAGAGGCATGGGTCTATCCACTGAATAATTTCTTAATTGAGTCTAATGTGCTTTGTCAGCTAGGTGATTTTCCAAATTAAGACTCTTGAGTCTTTCAGCTACCAAGTGCTAAGGGAGACTTTTACAACTAGGGCCTGTTTAGTAAGACTATACTATCTATAATGTACTATGTAATTGAAAAATAGAAAGTAGGGAGCTGGTGCATCTCAGCCAGTTAAGACATTTCACATATAGTACTGTACTCTCATCTTGCAGTAGATTGAATAATGGCCACAGAGAGATCAAGTCCTAACTCCTTTTGTTGGTAAATGTTACCCTACTTGGATAAAGGGTCATTGGGTCATGGAAATATAATAAAATTAAGAATCTTGAGGCAGTTATCCTGGATTAGTTAGTGAATTGTAAGTGCCATCACAAATGTTCTTATAAGACCGAGTCAGAGAGTGATCATGCACAGAGGAGAAGATGAAGTGAAGATAGAGACAGATTGGAGTGATGCAGCCAAAAGCCCAGCAGTGTTAGGGCAGCCATTAGGAGCGGGAAGAGTCAAGGAAGGGTTCTCTCCTCGGACACCTGAAGAGCTTGTGGCCCTTTTTCATTTCAGGCTTATAGCTTCCAAACCTGTGATAGAAAATATTTCTGTTGTTTTAAACCACCGTATTTGTGGCAGTTTGTTGTTGTAACTTCATGGAATGAATACATTTCTTTTTTCCTCCTCTCTTGATGTTTTCACCTAAAATAGGAGAAAGAGAGTGGAATGTTAGTTGCTGTCATTTTTGAGGTGACAATGTTTATCATAGAATTAACAGTGTTGAATTACTTAATCAGGAAGTTAACTGGATATCACTAATATGCACAACAACATGTAATATAAATTTAACATATTTACCCTTCTTTAGCATTACTTTGACACTTAGAATGTGAAACTTTAAGCAAATTATTATGTTGGTGTTGAGGCACAAAGAGGTGGTTGGAAGTGGAGGAAAAAAGAGTGAGATGATATAGAAAGTTCTGAAAGGTGGTGTTTACATTAGACTTTTAATTTTCTTTAAGTTTAGGATTTTAGTACTTAGGAGGAAAGAAGGTGCCCATTTCCAGACCAATGCTGCGATTTCTCATAATACCTACTATACATAGGGACCTGACACTGGTGTTACTCAGCCAGGGAGAACAAAAAGGGAACATCAAGGAATGACCAAGGAGCTGAGGGGAACAGCAGAGCCATGACAGGTGATTGACTCCATTCACCAGATCCCCTTCTCTTAATGCAAAAAGCATCTGGTACTCTGATTTAACCCTGATGAAATACTAAAAGCATAGGAAAGGACAGGAAGGAAGGAAAAATAAAGTAATAAAGTAGAGGAAATAAGAAAACCATGCTTCTGGTACAGTTCTATAGGATGTGGCTGGATTCCCTTGAAAATGATGGCATAATTATTGAGAAACAAGAGAAGAAAATAGATACTCATACCATGTCCTGAATCATGAACTTAATAAATTCTGTGTACATGTTATAATGAAAAAATAATTGGTTTTGTTTCTTTAAACAGGTTGGAGAGTTTTAATTTATTTTGTTATATGAATTCCCTATGGAAAGGGCCAGAATCACCCCTGATTTAGCACAGTAAATAACAGAATCTTTATGAGTGGGTGAGGCAGTTGTCAAATGAATGTGAGGTGATGTACTACACCAGTGTCCTATGTTGTAATGTGTTCTGATACTGATGTGCAGTGTTTACCATTTCTTCTATTGGTACAGTTTGTTGCAGTGTCTCATTTATATCCTTTAATATGTAGGTCAGTGAATTTCAACATGAAAATTTGCTGATTTAAATGCTTTGCTTTAGGTTGGCTTCAATTTTTAACAGATTGTACAACTCACAAACACTGTGTTTGCAAAAATTGTTGTGTTATAATTCTTTTCAATAAAGAGAATTGGCTGCATTCATCAGCGCTTTTATAACAGTGAAAGTACTACATTTGTTCCTATTGAGTTTGAATCTAATACTGTTCATTTAATATGCAATATTTCCAGGGCTCTCAGCCTCACATTTTTCTCTTGATTTATAACTTGGTACATATTTTCCTCAGGAATTTTTCCTCATCTCATGTGTAAAACACTGTATGTTGTGTTAGATTTGGCTTTATGTTATATCTGGATGAACCTACCCATCTGTTCAGGTGGGACAATGTGTAACGGACTGGTAGGATAGTGGGAGGTTGAGACCCTTTAGGTATGATGTGCCTGATTGACTCATGAACCTCTGCAGATGGAAAGGAGGAATCAGGCTGGTTGATTGTGGGTGCTTGAGCAAAATAAAGGGTTTGTATGAGAGAGTCACACCCTTCAAGCTGTCTGTATGTGCAGTGGTGTGCAGGTGAGATAACAGCCAGTGTGGGGCATTTAAGGATCTGGAGTGTCCATCTTGGTGGCAGCTACTGTTCAGCTCCAGCTTCTAATAATCCTTTAGGAATGCAGGCGCAGACTGGCCAGGTCCTGTGTTTTCAAGAGAAACCACAGAGAAAGGTTTTAGGTAATATCCTGATTATTAAGTTTGAGTAGTTGACTGAAAATAATTTTAAAACCATGGAAAATTATATTATGTGGGCTAAAACATGCATAAACTGGGTCTTTCAGCTTGTGACTTCTGGTCTACACTGGTTAAACACACTGATCAGTGTTCGCCAAACTTAGGGCCTCACAGAGGATATTCATCGCTCCCCATCTGTTACTTCCCTCTTCTCAGTGACTGCTCATGTATCTTGTTGCTCCCCTCCCCCACCTCCTTTCACTCCTGTGGTAGAGAATTTATCTAGCTCACAAGCTCTCAGTATAATTTATGTGGGGAAATACTGGTGGGGATTTGGCTCTTTTAAGACAGAGAGCTGAACTGGGCAAAATCTGAAGAAACAATCAGAACATATTTCAAGAAGGTCCGGGAGGAACAGAGCTAGGACACAAGCAAGCAGAGCAAGAAAGAAGCGGTTGGCTTAGCTAGGAAGCATTTTACAAAAGCACTCTGACATCAGTGTTCAATGGTGATGGTTCCAGAAATATGAGAAGTCTGATTTCTATAACTTAGAGTTGCCAGATAAAATAAGAATGCTTAGTTTAATTTAAACTTCAGATAAATAATGAATAATGTTTTAGTATAAGAATGTCCTACGCAGTGTTGCATGGCATTCTTATACTAAAATATGCATTATTGATCTAAAATTCAAACTGAAACACACATATTATATTTGTTAATCTGGCAACCCTATACCAAGAGCCTGGGCAAAAATCAGAATTTAAGACTGAATATCCCAAATCTATGAGCCAGACTACAGAGAGGAATTGAATTCTTTCAACAGTTTGGACTGATGAGGAAGTATCCTCATGAGCTAGCTGAACTCCAAAATGCTCTGTATGAGATCTGCTGCAGGTAAGGAGGTAGACAGACTAAGCTAAATGTGTGCAGAGCCAACATGGAAGTCTGCAGGCAAACACAGTTCAGGGATTTGTCCATAACTGACTGCAGCCTCTCCAAAGGGTTGGACAAAGATGTTTAAGAATGTTTAAGGATGTTTTGGAAGCAGACAGAAATTATTGGTTAGATATATAGGCAGGCACAAAATAATACAATGAGATTAGATACTAGTAGTGGCTAGGATTATTCTTATTTTGGGAGGTAGGAAAGAGTTGAAGATTTAAAGAAATATGGCTGATTCCTACACATTATATGTTCCATAGAAGCGTGATTCCTTTATTTTGTATGACACTGTCCTAGACATTAAATAATTTAATATATCTGGAATTCTTATTGCCTTCTATATTTACTTTTTTGCCTTCTAATTTATTTTAAAAATACCACGATAGTCTGAAGAGAAAAAACAGATGTATAAGACAGTTATCTTCCTTAGGAGGTCCAAGCCTAATTCAAAGTGACAATAAACATGGGAAAAATAAAGAGTAATACATGATATAAATATGTGCTGACCATGGCTTGTTACGCTGTACGTTGTAGCAAAGGTTTGGAAATCAAGACATCTTTGAGTGCCTGAATCTGGTAAAACTTAATGGGAAGAGGAGGAAAAGCTGTATGCTTTGACAGGAGATCAACATGAGTGAAGCTATGAGTACAGGAAAGTCAAAGAAACAGGAGTAGGTATCCAGGTACGAGCATCTCTTATGACCAAAGAGCAACAAGTGTTGTGAACAGATGGATCCATGATATATAATTATTTTTCTTTCTTTTTTTTTTTCCTCCATTTTTTTTTTTTTTTTGCTTAAATTCTTTTTTGGGTACATTTTAGGAATACAGTACATTTACGTTTATCATTGGGTGCTTGTACCTGTACATGATGTATCTTGGTTCTTATTTTTTCCCCATTACCTGTGCGCCCTTCCCCCTTCCACCCTTCCCTATTTACATAGACTTTGTTTCCATGTTTTTCTTTTCTCATAATTTTTCCTTTCCCTTCTTTCCTTTCCCCTTCCCCTCCCACTTCTCCTACCCCCTTTCTTCCTATTTCAAATTATCATTTATTGGTTTTAATCCTTACTTACACTTTCAGTTTCTCACACTAGAGAAACTATTCGGTATTTACACTTGTGTGTCCTATTTATTTCACTTAAGAGTATTGCCTCAATGTGCATCCATTTAGCTATAAATGTCTCCAGTTTCTCCTTCTTTATGGCTGAGTAGTACTCCATTTTATAAAGAAACCACATCTTGTTTATCCAGTTTCCAGTTGATGGGCAGTTGGGCTGTTTCCAAGCTTTAGCTATTACAAACTGTGCTGCTGTAAACATGGGTGCACATATATCACTATGGTGCAATTCTTGTAATTCTTTTGGGAAGATACCCAGCAGGGGAATACCTGGGTCACATGAGACTTCCAGTCCCAGTTCTCTGAGGTATCTCCATACTGATTTCCACAGTGGTTGCACCAGTCTGCACTCCCACCAACAATGGACAAGGATTCCTTTCTCCCCACACCCCCGCCAGCATTTGTTATTGGTTGATTTCTTGATAGCAGCCATTCTTTCTGGGGTGAGGTGAAATCTCAGTGTTATTTTCATCTGCATCTCTGGAATGACCAATGATGTAAGTAGATTAAAGATCTAAATATCAAAACAGAAACACTAAACTTGCTGGAAGATAAGTTAGGTAGAACTCTTGAAGACATTGGCATAGGAAAAGACTTTATGAACAAAACCTCAGTAGCACGGGAACTAGCACAAAGAATCAACAACTGTGATCTCATCTTATTAAAAAGCTTCTGTACTGCAAGAGAAACCACCAACAGAGCTAAGAGACAACCTACAATGTGGGAAAAAAATTTTAGCAGCTGTACCTCAGACAAAGGACTACTATCTAAAATATATAAAGAACTGAACAAAATCAGACTCCCCAAATTCAAAGACCCAATTCAAAAATGGGCATCTGAAATGAACAGACATTTCTCAAAGAAGTAAAAGCAGCAAATAAATATATGAAAAAATGTTCAATGTAATTAGTTTTCAGTTCTCTATTCCTCTTTTGTTGTTATTTTTATGATGAATCTTTTGCATTTTTTCCCTGATAGCATTCTCTTTTTGTTTCCATATGTGTGCTAAGTATTTATTTTGTACTATTCTCTTACTTACTGGTGGTCAGTGCCCTTTGCCATTATCTTTATGACTTTTATTTAGTTTCAATGTTTACTTTATTAATCTCATTTTTGACTTATAATTTTCTTTGCTTGATGATTTGGTCAAAATCTTCATTTAATAAACAAACAAAAAGTATATTTGAATAACAATTTCATAGAGAGGTAGCAACATAAGATAGTTGAGAGCATGCACTTTGGGGATCATGCTAGCTTTCTCACACACTAGCTGTGCAGCCTTGGTCAGCTCACATAACCTTTCTGGGCTTTAGTTTTCTGGGCTGTAAAATAAATATTAATAGTATGGGGCCAGGGATTTAGCTCAGTGTTGCCGCCACCTACCTTGCAAGCACAAGGTCCCGAGTTTGATCCCCAGTATCAAAAAAAAATTAATAGTATGTTCCTGAAAAATGAAAATTGAATAAGAGAACCATGCTTATATCATGGCATGTTAAATATTGTTGTTTTATTTATATTTGCAGCATTTGAAATGTGGGGTATGAACCAGATAGATGAGGTCTCTGCTTTCTTGGAACCACTTTTTCTTAGTGTTATAAGTGTGTTATGGTATAGATCTAATCCTCACCCCACCCCCATTTCTCATGTGTGTGGAAAGTGATTGGATCATGGGGCACTGTATTCATCAGTGGACTCCTCCATTGATGAGTTTAGTAGTGAAATGTGCTGTTAGGAAATGGGACCTGGTTGCGGATGGGTTCCTGGGGATGTGACCTGGAAGGATGTGTTCTTGACCCCAGCTCCTCCCTTTATTCTCTGCTTCCTGGTTACTAAGGCTTGAGCACCTTTTCCTCCTCCCTGCCTCTCTGCCATCTTCTTTCTATCACTCAACCATGAACCAAAATAAACCTCTCCTCCTTTAAGTTGTGGGATTTGGGTGTTGTGTCCAGTGATGGAAAAGTGACTAAGACAAAGGAAGAAAGCATCTGAATGTAGTAGACTGTAGGGCTCTTTAGTAGGATCTTTGCAGGCCACTTTACCTGGGCAGTCATCAAAGGGTTCCTGGAGGAGGGGACGTTTGAGGTGAGACCTGAATGAAGGAAGAAGAAAAGTGAAATTATAGCTTAAGGGCACTTAGGATCCCAACAGTTTTTAAAAAAAAATTTTTTTTAAACCAGCTATAGAGGAAGGTGGGTTAGAGAGAAGGATGTTAATGCTGCTAGGGAGCAAGAGACTAATGTTGGAAGTCTAGTCTATGAGATGGACCAAGAGCCAGAGTGCAGCTGGAGGGTTAGTCTTTGTTATGAGCTGGAGCTCTACATCGGTAAAGAAGGCAGCAAGGGCCTGGTGCAGGAGGGCTTTTGGCCTTGTCTTATTTTGTCTGTGAAGAATGAGGTAAAGTCTGTGGCTGAGGAACCTGTGATGCTTGAGAGGCCATGATGGGCATGCAGAGAAGCTAGTTTAAAAGTTTGAGTAGAGAAATGAATGTGTGAAATGAACTTGTCAGTATTTTGCAGTGGAATTCTAGACAATTCTTAGTACCCACTTGGGATTTGTGGTGATGAATTTAAAATGAGATTAGTCAGCAGGCATGCATAAATGAGCACTTTTTATCAGAAATATATATATATATTTTATCAGAAATATATATTGGTTGTATATTTCTTGAAATTATACACACATATCCTTTGAATAAAACTTCTAACTTCCATATATAATTATTTGATCAAAAACATTTATTTAAAACTTTACTCCAGCCTGTTTAATAGAGCTTTATGTAATGATAAAAATGTTCTGCATCTGTCTGTCCAACACAGTAACCAGTAGCCATATGTGGCTTCTGCACACTTGGAATATGACTGGTGCCACTGATAAAGCAAAACTTTTATTTTAATTACTCTTCCTTACTTAAATAGCCACATATGACTAGCAGCTGTTTTAGGCAACAGAGTTATAGACATTGCACTGTCTTCTTACAATTATTATTACAGACGAGAATCCAAGCTCAGTTTGTCTTGCTTTAGAAATTTGAAATTTTATAAATGATAGATGTGACTTTTAGATTTCTTTTCTAAATAAGTCTTATTGAACACATGTCAATCATCAATCAAAAGGACACATGTCCTTTTCCAAGTTTTGAATTTGTGTTTCTCCTCTGCATATTGTAAGTTATGGGATGTTAGGAAAATGTCTTACTTTTTCTCAGAATTATTTTTCTCCAAGCGTTGTAATCAGATCAAAATAAAGGATTCATCTCTTCTCCCTAGCCTGCTGGATTCATTTCCTTTGGGTTCTACTTCAAAAACACCTTTTATTTACAGGCAGGACTTCTGATCCGACTTTCAAAATTGTTATTTTCAGGTTTATCTTTTTCCTGTCTTTATTTCTCCTTTTGGGTGCTTTCTCATGTTTGTTCTTCATCCTTATTTTTCTGTGGCATAAAGATTGTTTAATATTACTTCTGCTGCAAATCTAATGTCTTCTGCTGAACTTTTTATTTTACTACTCAGTGTTCTTATTCTGCCTGTTCTCATTTAATAGAAACATTGTATTCTTGAATCTTGGTGGAAGCAGCAAACAGGTATGCTCTGTGTATTATATGCTGTATTGTAAAAGTCCTCAAGGGGAGGAGGTTGTGTTAAGTTCTAGGGAAATGTCCTTTGTCCTGCAGGGTTATTCAGGGGTTTTGTTTTCTAAATTCTTGAACAGAGGCAGAATTCTCTAAGTCCTATGTATTGGAAATTTAGGGATCACTATTTTCTCTGTCTGTGTAGTAGCTGCCAAATGCATCTTTTTGGGTCATTAGTAGGAAGCTGTGTGGTTATTGCCACAACTCTTGGCATGGCAAGTCAGGGCAGGCTCTTCTTTCTTCCTTTTTTTTAATAAGCAGCCACAGGCAGCTCCCTCTGGAAATGTAAAATGATTTTCTCAGGTTTGGAATGTGAAGTTGGCAAGAACCTCTTTCAGTACGTAGAATTTCACTCACATAAGTAAGGGAGAAGTCTACGTAATTCCCAGATACTCTCAGGAGAATGGAAACAGTGGGGTGTAGTTTCTGGTGAAGTCCCAATGTGTCTTCCAGGATGAATCAATCTCTGTCTCCCAGACCCCAGCTTCTCTGGTTCCTCTACGTACCTCTTTTCCCTGGTGGTCAAGGGAAGCATTATTGAGTTTGGTCTGGATTTTTCTATTCACTCATGTACAGAAGGAACTGCTGATGAGATGAAGGTAATGATGATGTAAAAGGGCTGATTCAGGAGGGCCACTCTTGAGACTCCAAAGCTTCAAAAGCCTTTTGTTTTTCTTTTTTTCTTTGTGAGTTGCAGACTCTTGATTCGCATTTTAAACCAATTTTATTGAAATACAATTGACATATTACACAATTCACTCATTTGAAATATACATTTAATAACCTCTAGTATATTGTCCCCATAATCAATTTTAGAATATTTTTTGTTGCTGCAAAAAAGAGAAATCCAACACTCATTAAGTAGTCACTCTCCATTTCTCCTTCGGACTCCCCAGTATCCTTAGCTTTTGGCAATCACTAACTTACCTCTGTCTTTATAGATGTGCCTATGGTGGACATTTTGTATGAATGGAATCATACATTTTGTGACCGAGTTTGTTCACTTAGCATGTTTTCAAGGTTCATATATGTTATTGCATGTATTAATGCATCTACTTTTGTTGCAAAACAATATTCTATTAAATGGATATATTTTATTAATCCCTTCACCAGTTGATGGACCTTTGGGTTGTTTATACCTTAAAAAAAATATGTGTAAGTGCAAGGACCCGAGTTCAATCCCCGGTACCAAAAAAAAAAAAAATGTGTAATGCTGCTGTGCACATTAATGTACAAGTTTTTGTATGGATGTATGTTTTCCTTTCTCTTGGCTGTGTACCTAGGAGTCAAACTTTTGGATCATATGGTAACTCTATGAATAATTTTTGGAAGAACTGCTAGATTGTTTTCTAAAAGAGCTCCACCATTTTATGTTTCTGGCAGCAATATATGAGTTTTCTACCTCCAACATTTGTGATTATCAGTCTTTATTATCCACCATCCCAGTAGATGTGAAAAACCTCATGTTTCCTTGACAGTGAATGATGTTAAGCATCTTTTCCTGTGCTTATTGACCATTTATGAATTTTCTCTGGAAAAAATACCTACTCAGATCACTTGGCCATTTTTTATTTTGATTTGTCTTTTTATTATTGAGTTATGGTAGTTCATTATGTATTCTACACACAAGTCCCTTGTGTATGATTTACAAAATTTCTTTACTCTTTGAGTGGTATTATTTAATGACAGTGTCCTTTGTAAAACAAAAGTTGTCAATTTTGATAGAGTGCATTTTACCTATTTTTTCTTCTGACACTTGTACATTTGGTGTCATATCTGGGAAGGTTTTACATAGTCCAATATCATAATAATACATTGCTATAAATTTTTTCTATGAACTTTATAATTTTAGCTCTTACTTGTAGGTATGATCCATTTTAAATGTGTGTGTGTGTGTGTGTGTAGGGTGACGAAGGGTTTGTCCAGACTTCATTCTTGCATTTTGGACATCCATTTGCTGAAATGACCACTTTTTCTTCATTGAATTTTCTTGACATCCTTATTGAAAATCAAGTCACCATCAATGTAAGGCTTCATATTTGTAAGGCTTCATTTTCTAGTCAATTAATCCATATGTCTCCATGCCAGAACTATACTGACTTGATTATTATATTACACTGACTGTGTTTAGCTTTGAAATAAAATTCTGAGTCCTTCAACTTATTTTTTAAAGATTAACTTGGCTATTTTGGGCTCCTAACATTTTCATGTAAATTTTGAGATCAGCTGATCATTGTCTGCAAACACAGACTGGAATTTTAATAGAAATTGTATTGAATTTATAGATTTTGCATGCACTGCTCTTAACAATACAAGGCCTTGGGATTTATGAGAATGGAATGTCTTATATAGTTTCTCATTTCTGTCGATATTTTGTAGCTTTCAAGTATAAATTTTACACATCATTTACTCAATTTGTTTCTACATAATTTGTTTTTGAAGTTATTGTAAATGGAATTGTACCCTTTTTAATTTTTAGATTGTTTATTGCAAATAAATAAAATTGATTTTGTATATTCATCTTATATCCTTCCACCTTGCTGAGCTCACTCATTTGTTCTAATAGAATTAAAAAAATTCTTAAGATTTTTATGTAAAGGCCTCATTTCATCTTCAAGTAGAGATAGTTTCAGTTTCCTCTTTCAGATATCAGTGCCTTTTATCTCTTTTTACTGCTTAATTGCCCTTTTAGAACCTTCAATGCAAGGATGAATGGAATGGATAAGAGCAAAATCATTGTCTTATTCCTGATTTTGGTGGGAAAGATCTAAGCTTTCACATTATGTATGATGTTAGCTACAAGTTTTTCAAACATGTGCTTTATTTGACTGAGAAATTTTTCCCTTATTTGAATTTTGAGTGTCTTTTTTATATCATAAGAATATATTACTTTTGTCCAATATTTTTTCCACATCTATGGAGATTCTTATGTGTTTTTGCCTTTTATTCTAGTGATGTGGTATATTATACTACTTATTTTCAAATATTAAATGAACCTTTCATTCCTGGGATAAATCCTACCTGGTCATGATATGCAATCTTTTTTTTTTTTTTTTGTACTAGGGATCGAACTCAGGACCTTGTGCTTGCGAGGCAGGCAGTAGAACCACTGAGCTTAATCCCTGGCCTACAATACTTTTTTATATGTTCTTAGAGTCTGTTTTCCAGGGTTTGGTTGAAGATTTTTTTTTTTTTTTTAATTTACAGTCAAATAGATTTTGGTCTGTACTTCTTTTTATATGTTTGGTTTTGGTATCAGGATGATACTGGCTTCATAGGCTGTGTTGTGAAATGTTCCTCTTTTTTTGTTTTTTTAGGAGTTTGTGAGGAATAGGCATTAATTCTTTAAAGAATTGATAAAATTCACCAATGAAACTATTTGGTCCTGGGTCTTTCTTTGTGGGAGGTTTTTAAATTACTAGTTCAATTTTATTATTGATATGTCTACTGAAAGTTTTCTATTTTTTCTTGAGTCAATTGTGATTGTTCTTCTAATAATTTGACTATTTAATCTAAATTATCTAATTTTTCAGGTGCAATTTTTCTAGACACTTTGTATGTCTGTAACATTGGTAATACTTAAATATTTAGTTCTAATTGTAGTGATTTGAGTCTTCTTTTTATTTTCCTTGGTCAATCTATCAAAAGTTTGTTACATTTGATGATATTTTTCAAAGATCCAATTTTTGTTTTGTTGATTTTTAAATTTTAGATTACTTTTCATTTTTAAACTTTTGTTCTAATCTTTTATTATTATTTTTTCTTTTTGCTTAGTATAGGTTTAGTTTCTGCTTCTTTTTCCAGTGTCCTTAACTAGATTAGATATTAACTTGAGCGATTTCTTCCTTTTGATATAGATCCTTCAAGCTATAATCTTCCTTATAAGCACAGCTTTTTGCTGCATTGTATAGACTTTTAATATACTTTATTTTTATTTATTTTATTTATTTCACTGTTTCCTAATTTCCTTCTTGATTTTTACTATAATCCATTTCTTATTTGGAAATGTGTTTTAAAAGTTACCATATATTTGTGAAGTTCTGAAATTTTCTTTTGCTATTGATTTCTAGTTTTGTTCCATTTTGCTTAGAAAATATGTTTATATAATTTCAATTCTTGTAAATATCATTTTAGGCTTGTTTTATGACCTACCATATAGTCTATTCATGTGCACTTGGGAAGAATGTTACTGGGTAAAGAATTGTATAGATGTCTGTTAAGTCAAGTTAGTTTTGTAGCAAATGTTTTAAATATTTGTCAAACAAATTTATCAAGGTGTTTAATCAGGAATTGTTAATATTCTAATATTTCTCAAGGAACCAACTGGCTATTTGATTGTATTTTCTCTGTGAATTGACATGCATCAAAACACACTTAAATTAAAATTAAGAATATATTAAAAAGAAATAAAAACAAAGATTTTTTAAAGAACCTTAAAAATATTGTTCAAGAGTGCAGGCAGTAAGCTTGTGTTGATATGATTGCCAAATGTAACCTATTTATTTATGTTCTGTTATTGAATTGCTTTAAAATCAATAGAATTATTGCTTCTTTGAGAATCTTATGACTCACAGAGATTAGATTCACAGTTTTAGAAGCGATTCACAGATTTTGATGAATATGAATTATGCTTTGTGCGCCTATGCTTCTCCCTGGATATCTCCACTAACTGAATACTGCCCTTCATGTGCACAGGTCTCAAGATTCAGATTGAGTGCAATCTACGTCTATAAAGAAATCATACAATATTCTTGTAAACTTGAACGTGGTTAAAAGTATCTGAGCACTGCTATGAAATTTCAGTCTATTTAAGTCAGTTTTGAGTGGTTGAATGTGTCTGGTTCTGTCAAAGCATTTTCTCTTTCTTGAAACAGCTGAAATTGAGGCCAACAGCTCCCATTAGTGTTGTGAATCTGGAATCCAAATTGGGATGGTCTCTGGCTAATTGCACCCTGGAGACTTCAGGAATCATTCTGTTTGACAAATACCAGTGCTTTCATTGATACAGTTATCATCAATTAAAATATACTTATTAACACTAAATTTATTTGGGGTGGGATAAATTGCTTTTGTACTGTTTTTATATCATTAATAAATATATGATCGGTTTTATTTCAAAACTCTTATCAATAAATCATTTGGTTTTCACAGTATAAATTTGTGAATATTACCCCTTATTGAAAAATTGTTATATTGAAGCTATCTTTATGTTTTCCTGAACTTTTAAAATTTTGCATTAGAGATTGAATACAGGACCTTCTCACTGAGCTACATTTCTGTGTCCACCCAGCTCTTCAACAATTTTTTTTTTTTAATTTTGACATAATGTTTCTCTAAGCTGCCCAGGCTGGATTGGAACTTGTGATCCTCCTGCCTTAGTCTCCCAGAGTACTGGACTACAGGCCTGTGGCACTACACCCAGGTTCCTGTACTCTTTCACGCAAAAATAATTATTTGGAGAAATGAATAAAGTATTTTGATTAATAAGTTCATATTTTACTTTTATCCTCAACATTATAACCACTTGATTTCCTTTCACTCAGCTATAAGGAAGAAGTATTTCATCTGTTCCCTGTCTGCTGTGACAGTACCTTGATCATTAGAGAAGCCACATCTGTTATTCTTAGAACATGATTTTTTTCTATTGCAGATGTTTTGTAGAGTTCATTTTACTTAAGTTAAAAGGTGATTATTCATTAGAATATTTTGTCTTTAAGCAATTATGCCTCCTCCTGGACTGTGGTATGTTTAGATATATTTGTTTGGATAGTGGAGAGAACACATATAATGTTTTTAACCCTAGTTTAGTTACATGACTATGTTATTTTGGGAAAGCTACCCAATTTATCTAAACTTTAGTGAGCACTGTGTGAAGTGGACTTAATGCAGCCTCATCTGGACATCTTTAGCCTTCTTCTTGTTGTTGTGCATCAAATAGACCTCATAACTATAAGGAGCCTAGTATGGTTCTTGGGGCATGGAATATCCAACATGTATTCAGTTCCTTTTTCCTTCCTTTCTTTTCCAATGGCAATTGAACTCCTTAGTATTAGTAGGAAAATACAAATTCTGTTTTTCAAACCTGTTGAAGAGCTGGAATCTAGTCTATTTTTTTTTATAACTTTGACAATCATTCCCCAGATATTCATAGTGAATCTCCACCTGTGTAGGTTTCTAACTTTTCAGAATTTGAGGCAGTATTTTCTTCATCCTTGCTGTGTTCTTGCTTATTAATGAATTTCATTTACTATGTTACTAGTCAAGAATAAAAGTAATATAGAGATTTTGAATATAGTTTTAATACTTTTATTTATTTTAATTCTATAAACTCTTAACAAAAAACACTTAACTATATATTTCCAATTTTATCATTTTCCCATGAAAGTTATAATTGATTTTAAATTGCTTATACTTTTCGTCCCTGCCTCCCACATTGTAGCAGTGAATAGCTCGGGTTGTATTTATTTCTGCAGTTGTAACTCAAGTTCCATTAAAGGCTTTGGTGCCATCAGCCATATCCGGTTGGAGCCAGGGATTCTATTTTGCACTAACAAGCAAACATCATCCATTATTTTCTTTCTTGTGTAGTAATGATTTTATTACTCTTGCACAGCCAGTTTGAAGCTTAACTTTATACACTATATATTTTAATCTGACCATATTTAGTTTTAAAGAAAAGGTCTCTAAGACTGAGATAAAGGTTTTCTGTTTAATGGTGGTTAATAACCTATTTGGATGTATTCATTTGAGGAACTGGAGATAATTTTGCCATCAGAGCACTTGTATAAGGGACAAACAGATAGGCCTTACTCCAAACCCTGAAGGCAAAGAGATTAGACATTCTTTTAATTGCTCAGGGAAGAAGAAAATTTCCACAGCTACGTCTCCCTCCCAAGGACACATTGATCTTCACTGTGACGACTTCCATATTTTGATACTTTTCAAAAAGGCAAAGAACATCACGGGTCATTGAATACAATCTTTTTGTACTCATTGCACAGTAAACACAAAGAAGTTCTTGGTAAGTTTGTATTTTAACCAGGAAGCTGCAACAGGTTTACACACGAGTATCAGATTAACAGAGAAATTTAGAAATGTTAGAATGTTCATTGGAAATTATTTATGGCTTTTGGAAACGACCGCTTTAAGGCCAGAATTCTGTGATTCATAGTAGTCTCTCACAACCTCTCATCTCTTTTGTAATCTGTTCTATGGGACTTGTAGTACTTTTCTGAAGAAACAGTAGTGAGGGTGGAATTTTGCACTGGTCCCTGGTAAGTATTCACCAAGTGGTAGTTAAGATGACATTTAATTTCTGGAGGTATTTTTTAAAGTTATGCTTTCTGTATTGCTTGCTTATCCATCATTCCAGTTCCTAGAGCTGTTGCATGTTAGCAAATCTCAAAAATGATAATCTCCCACTGTAAAGCAATTAAACCATTTTTATTGTTAGTCAGTGAGCACTTACCTCCTTAACCAAGGAGGCTGAATAACTTGATAAATGAACAAGCCATACAGTCTATCAGAAATTGAAAGGGGAACCTAAAATTCCCAAAACATTGATCAAATATCAAGCAGATATCATTCAAAAATACAAATTCTGCAACATCAGAGAAGTAACACAATGCTGTCCATTCAGTGAGTAACTATTTGCTTATTTATTGATCAGAGATTAGTGGCATCATTAGATTACAAGAAGGAATTAACTAGCACTGTTATTTTACATCATCAAGAAAGACTTTTTGGAGTCCTTTCTTAATTACTTATTGATTTGAAGAATTTGTGACTAGTAGAGGCTGTTAAGTTTATTTCTAACCTCTCATTTTATAAATAAGACAGAGGCCCTGGGGGTTAAATGACTTGACTATAGGTAGCTATTTAGTCACTGAGGTGAGTCTGGAATTCAGGGTAGATTTCTGAAGGTTATAAAAGAAGAGGAAAAGTTCATTCTGTGACCTCCCTAGGCTTATAAGTTAGTGCTATTCCTTTTAATGCCCGTTCTTGAAAGCAAGGTGGGCAGCATGACTGGTAGAGAAAAGGAGGTTGAAAGGGAATGTTTTATAAAAAAGAGGGAAAATAACTTTAAATGAAGGACATGTCAGTGGGTCCATGAGAGTGGAAAATGAGCCTGTACTGCTCTTTGGTGACCCTATTGTGGTCTTATGACCCTGTTGATGAATGACCAGATTGTTGAAAAGACCAGGTTCCAAATACTACTCCTTTCTAGAAGGAGAGCAATGGCAGAGATGAACTATTGTGTTAATGTAAGTAGATTTTCTCTCTGGCAGGTGCATCTATGCTCCTTTACATTGGTAACCTGAAGACCCAAATCTGTACTTTAGCTCTCTGGATAGAGTAGAAAGTTAGCATTCTGCTCTGGCTAAGACTTGCACAAAAGGAGAGAGAGTGAGTATGGTGATCATGCACATGGACAGTTTCTGCTAGCTCAAGAATAAAATCCTGAATTCCCACCCTTCATTGTATTTTATGAATACAATGATTATTGTATCAAGGATTATTACCACCTTTTGATAACAGTCATTTATTCAATAAATAGTGGTTGAATATCTACTGAGAGTCAGGCTCTGTTCTAGGTGTTGGGGGTATTATGATGAATAATCCAACAATAACCCTTGTCTTCACAGAACTTCTCTTGTGGTAGGGGAGACAGTAAATCATATGCCTCTCTTCCCTACCTATTCCCTTGATATTCTGCTCTGGTAGCTGCTGCTTCCTCCTCCTCCTCCTCCTCCTCCTCCTCCTCCTCCTCCTCCTCCTCCTCTTCTTCTTCTTCTTCTTCTTCTTCTTCTTCTTCTTCTTTCTTCTTCTTTTTTTTCTGATAGCTTCTTACTTCTAACTCCTGAAAACATCTATACATGCAGCTTTATTCCAATTTATTTTACCATCTTCTGAACTGTTAAGATTTACTTTAAGCCAGAAAACCCTAAAAACACTTTTCCAATCCTTTATCTGCCCTAAATAGGTTAGACTTTTGTGTACTAATCTCTTGGATTTACATGGCATCCCTGAGCTCCTTGGAACATCCATTTGGAATTACAAATGTCTTCAAATAATTTTCAGACAAAGGTTTTCCCAACACAAATCACTTGTTTGGATTTCAGTTGTGTATTCAGAGAAAATATAGAAATCAAGATTTGTGATTGGATTAAATAGTATGTAAGTTTTAGCTCAGTTAAGGAAAGTGCATTTCAGCTGGGGAACAGTGATGATGAAGAGAAAAAGTATGCAGCACATTTAAAAAGATGGCCTTGAATTTTAGACATGAAGAGTACTGAGTACCTGTAATCAGAATGAAATCAGTAAGTGTTGCTGACTGTTGACAAGAGGTACATGAATTACTGTGATGGAGTTGTTTTCTTGTGTCCTCGGTGAAAGATCTACAAATGACATGCCATCTTGGCAAAGTGAAACAAGATTTTGATTTACAGTGCTTTTTTAGAGCAAGATGAAATGTCTCAGAGGTAGTAGGTGTAACTAAAAATGACATTTTATCTTTGAAACCCTGAGTGGCAGTGTTCATTTTTCCACTTTGACACGATGATGGAAAAATCTAATCTTCAATGCTATCAGCTCTTATTTCCCTAACTGTTCCCATTAGAAGGGTGATTTAACCTTAGCTTTGGTCCCTAGGAGATTGAAATTAAATCAGGTACAATTACATTGTAAACTGAAATGTCTTGGAGCCCTATGTTATAAGGAAATTTATACAGTGTAAATTTTAAAAAAGAATAACTCATGAGGTGATTAATAGTAGTAAGATGTTGTTGGCATCATTTATTTAAATCCTTTATTTATTGAGTTAGGTCCATTATGTTTAGATTTTGAAAAGCTCTAATTACCTTGTTGTGACATCATATTTTCCAGAGATGGCTGTCTCATACCACAAGCTTTTATCAATATGACATTGACATTCTTTCCATAAATTAATGGGGTCTGTTTCTCCTCTCTTTGACCCTGGTCTGCCTTTTTAACCACCTTGACCAGTAGTTGGAAGTGATACATTTGACTTATGAAGCTAAGTTATAAAAATGTCATGTACTTCCACTTTATTCTTTGGGGATGTTTGCTTTTGGAAATCTGCCAGCATACTATGAGGAAACATGTAGGTATACTGGCTGCCTGCCCAAATTGAGGTCTGACCTGACGACTAGCATCAACTCATTGAGTGAGTGAACTTTCAGATGCTCCTAGCCCTCAGGGATAGAGCCATCCTCGTCCCCACATCCTGTCAACAACCCCAGTTAATATTATGTAGAGCAGAGAGGAGCCCTGCACAGATAGCAGATTCAAGAGCAAAATGAATGTTTGTTGTGGTTTTAAGCTACCAAGTTAGGGAGTAGTTTCTTTCACAGCAGAAGGTAACTAGAATAACTTGGTAGCATATTCTGATGTAAATACTCCTTATTCATTAAGTTTCTGTAAGACAAGCTGCTTATATAGATTGTCCATACCAAAGAACAGTGTCTTGACTCTAACAGCCAGATAGATTCAAGAGATAACACCTGGATGGGTTTTCAGTGTAGTGGTTGAGAATGAGACTGTATCACCTGCCAGCTCATGGGCAAGTTACTAAGTTTCTTCATCTGTAAGATGGGATAATACCAGTACACTTAACTCGTAAGGTATTGTGAGACTTAAATGAGTTTGTGCTAAAGCTCTTAGAATTATACATGGCACACAGTAAACACTCAATTATAACTCTGATATTTTATGAAAACAATCCAAGTATTTGTCTAGAGTTATGGAACTCAAAATCAATTATGTTATCTCATAGTTTTTAAATATGTTCTTACAAATGATAAATTGTATAAACCATACAGTAGTTTTTGATATTAGTCCCAAGTTTCTCTTTAGTAAGATGCTCTTATGAAAGTGTTTAATCCATGAGGACATGGAAATAATTCTGGCCCAGACTGAACCCTTTTGGTGTTTTTGCAAGAATATCTGAATTTTGCTGTATTTTCATTATAACTGTATCTTCTTCATTGCTTATATTCTTGAAATACAGGCTTTCTGTTGAGACTAAATGCTTGATTTATCTGTGGATTTCTAAGTGTGGCTTTCCTTCCGTTGACTTTGTTCTGCAAATTACTAGCTGTAGTCATAGAAAGCTGTAGCTCTAACCTAAACAGCCTCATCTGTGCTGTCTTTGCTATAATCAATGTTTTCTGTGTGTTGTTAAGATGGGAGGCAGGCTTTCAATGGGAAGAGGTGTTTCCTGCCCAGAGTATGATTTGAAAATAGATACCCTATTGTGCAAAAAACAGACCCCATGATACTTCCTGGAAAGCACCATTAAGTCTACCCTGAAAAGGTGCAGCTGAGGGCAAGACTGTTTAATTTTGCCATGCATAATACGTTGTAGGTTACTTAGATGCTACCAGCTGATGAAGTATAGGTGTTGAATTTAACTTGTTGTTTAGTGGGCTTACATTTCTGATTTTTTAAATGTGTAAATTACTTTCAAAGCATAGACACAACTCCATCAAATCCCTATATAGCCTGGGGAAAAGTTACAACTTTATATTACTTCTATGGTAGAATTATAGTAAGTAACCTTTATTATGATGCAATTATTAGAATAATTACCTACAAGTAATTTATCTTAAAGAACTTACTAGTAGTTGTTTTAAAACATTGCTCTTTAAATTTTAAGCTTGTTCATAGTCACTAATATTACACCTAGTTTTGACATTGCATATTAATAATATTTTGATTTCATAAAGTAAAAATAACAGTAAGTCCTATTTATATTGCATTTTATATGTATATGTGCTGCTGAAGCAAGCACAATATTGAATTTTATATGAACAAAGCACTTTAACATCTGAATAGGAAAGAGGATGTTATTAACTACCTATTAGATGGGGAAATCTGAAGCTTCAGAAAAAGATGGAAAGCGAGTAAATTAGCTAGAATTGCATTTGACTCAAAATAACAGGACTTGGAAGGTTGTTTTTTTTTTTAACAAAACGTCGAGAGGAGGGCAGTTCAGTAATGGGTGGCAGCTCTGTGATGTCACAGATACTCAGGTTCATGGACAGTTTGTGATCATGGTTAAAAGGTGACAGCTCTGATTTCAGGGATGTCTTCTACATTCTAGGAAGGAGAAGAAGAGAAAAGTGCCAATGCTTATGAAGAGCTTTTCTTGTTGTTCTTTTCATTAGACTTCTGCTTACTTCTAAGAAGCATATGGCTCTTATTAATTTCAAAGGAATTATATTAGTAATCTACTGTTGATTACTAATGAGCTATTTACTATATTAGTAATCTACTATTGATTACCATGACAAATGATCCTACCATAGCAGTTTAAGGCCATAGGCACTGATTGTGTCAAAGTTCCTGTGGGTCAGAAATCCCATCACAACTTCTCTGGGTATCTTTGTCTCAAGATCTCTTAAGGGTGATCAAGGCATGTATTGGGGACTAAGTTTCATCTGAAGACTTGACTGGAGGAAATTTGCTTCTAAGCTCACCCACATGCTTGTTGGAAGGATTCATTTCTTGTGGATTGTTGGACTGATGGCTTCAGTTTTTTTCTGGCTTTTGGCCGAAATTCTATACTTGTCATATTACTTAGTTTCCCTCACAGAGAGCAGGAGAGTGAAAAAGGGCAGAACAAAGTGGAAACCGCAGTCTTGTTTAAACCTAATTTCAAACATTACATTACAAAACTTTTGCATTATTTTATTTTTATTCATGTCATTGGATTTAGCCCAGTAGGAAAGGGTTTGTACAAGGCCATGAATACCTGGATGTGAGGACACAGGGAAACATCTTAGAGATTGCTTACCCCAGAAATCTAGAAAGATGAGTAATTCAATTTATATGTTACCATCGCAATCAATATTAGATATAGAGTTAACCTCTTCACAGTGGATGAAGAGCACAAAGTTTGAAGATGGTGGGAACTGAATTTGAGCTCTGTATCTGTCACTTAATCAATAAGTTAAGTAATATTTTTGACCTTTTGTTTCCTTTGCAAAGTCACAGGTCACTGTCTGAATGCAATAATGCAGCATAAAGATGTACTTTGTAAGTTCTCAATGGGAGATCTTCTATTACTAGATAGAAGAATTTAAACTAAAATCCACATTTCTCAAAGGTAACAGTAGTAAGTTTCCTCAGTATAACACAGTGTAGCCCAGATATATAAATCCTAAGATTGAGAATATGGAAGCCTAATGGCTAGGAGATTGCCTTTCTTATTTAGAAATTACTGTCTTTTTTAGTAGGCAATTTCACTACCTAGGCAACATAAAGGACTTGTGTACCACAAAGCTGAGTGCTACAGCAATTATGCTGTTAAAGTACCTACATCAATCTAACAGTGCACATGCTTCCTTTGAAAAACTGTTGTTTCTGCATTTCTTTTTAAGGAGAGACTTTATTTTCTTGAACTGTCCTTGGGTTAGATAAAGGTATGTTAGTACCTTGCTTCAAAACTTGGTTAAACCTGAAGTTCAAATTATAGGTTTTGTAATAGATAGGAACCACTTCTCTAGGTGAAATTCCTTTATGTCACCCTGAGTGGATTGTATCATCTATCTCTGAGTTCTGCTTATTATTACAATACAAGTACTGTCATCATAGTATAGTCATTATATACTTATATAGTTTTTATTCAGCAAACATGTTTTGGGCACCCGCTCTGTTTAAGGCACTAAGGAAGATGCTATGGGGGAGAAAGGCATAAAACATAGTTTTGACATCAATGATTTTTTAATGCAAGAAAAAGAAGTAGCCATATGAACACAAATAATTGGAACAGTATTTTCTGATAAGCATCATAAGAAAAACTAAATGTTAGTGGAATTAGAAAGAGGAAAGGAACACTTCCAGCTTGTGTATCATGGGCAAAATTACTCTAGTGCCTGGCCCACTCCTGATTAGAGATTATGTGCATTAAGCATTTGAAAGGAAGACTTGCTGACATTGTCACCTTCTCTGCTTAAGTGCTTGGTTGACATAAATAGGAGCTTTGTTTACTATAATTCAATTGAAATAGAAGGCCTTTTAAATCAAAATACTTAACCTCTCTGCCCTAGGAAAAGTAGGAAACAGCTCATTTGCAGAAAGGACTCAGCACTGCTGTACATGGGTCCTTCACATAGTCTAGTGGTAATTTGGCCATTGCCCAAAATAGGGAAATGGAGAACAAGTCAGGAAGAATAGGAGACAAAAGGTGCTAACTGGAAGCTGTAACATGGATAAGCTGAATAGTCAAAACCTTATCCAGTGTGTATTGGTAGTACAGACACTGTGGCACACCAGTGAATAAACTGGCTCTGGAATCTGACTGCCTGCAGTTGATAATGTGTTTTCATGCTTTCTAATTATATGACTTTGGGCATGTGAGCTGCTTCTTATTTTAGTTTCCTTATTTCTATCATAGTGACAATAATATTTCCTAGGGTCGTTGTAAGAATTAAAAGAGGTGATGTATATGAATTCTGAGAAGAGTCTGGTATATGGTAAACACTCAATGTATGTTAAGCATTATTGCTTGAGGTGTGATGAATTTAGAAGTATTCAAATCGAAGTATAAAATACCTTTTCAAAGGCAAGTTAATTGATGTTTTTAGCACCTCATCTCTTCATAGATAGCTGAAGATTGAACAGATTTAGTGAAGGATACTAGATTGTAACTTCTGATCTGGTAGTCTGGGGTCTCATAAAAGAAGCGCTGCTGTAGAAGCCTTGCTGGTACTCAGTATAGTCATCAAAGTGTGTATCTAATTTCTAGGGCTGCCACAACATAGCACTAAAAATTGAGTGGCTTAAAACAACAACTGTATTCTTTCACAGGTCTGGAGATTCCAAGTCCAAAATCAAGGTGAAAACAGAGCCATCTTTTCTTGGAGACTCTGGGTAGCATCATAGCTTCTTTTTTTGTTATTAGTATATGTTTGCAATATATAATAATTCTTCTTGAGGAATTGGTGTATATTCATATTACATCTTAATCATCTTTACTCCTCCCTTCCAATCTGTCTCTCTCCCTTTTCCCCCAGATCTCCTTTCCACCTTGATAGAGTCTGCCTACCTGTTTTCTACCATCTTTTATTTTTGCTCTTTAAATTATCTATATTTCAGGTCTCATATTAGAGAAACCATGCAACATTTAACCTTCTGGGTCTGATTTATTTCACTTAGTATTATGTCTCAAGATCTATCTGTTTTCCTACAAATAAGTCAAATTTATCCTTCTTTACAGCAGAGTAGTCCTTCTGATATTGGCCACTCTCACCCCTTGTGTTGCCTGATTTGCATCACTCCAGTCTCTGCCTCAGGTGTAACATGGTATTCTCCCCATGTGTCCAGATTTTCATACCGCATTTTTCTATTATAACAACATGAGTCATATTTAGGATTAGAGCCTACCCTAATGACTATTTAATTTGATTACATCTACAAGTCTCTATTTTCAAACAAGGTAACATTCACATATCAGTACAGGTATGAGTCTTTTGTAGGGACCCAATTCAGTTCGTAACACAGTGTCTCTCAGAAATAAATTTTAGAGCTTCTAGGAGGACTGGGGAGAGATTTTGATGAATTCCTGAAGAGAAGCTGTAGAGCTCCTACTAACTTTAGTGTGGCTGGTGAGGGGGATTGCCATGTAAACTGGGTTGTCAGGTCAGTTTTACTCCTGGGTCCATTCATTAGGATTTTTTCTACCTTCCAAACTGTATGAATTCCTATAAAAGCAAAAGGAATTTCAGAATTCCTTAGTGGTGATGTTACCTGCAAGATGACAGATAGCTCTCTTATTTTATTTGCGTTCTTTTTGTTTGTTTGTTTAATAGAAGAGAAGTGCTGTGGCTTGGGGGTGTTTTATCACAGGTAGTTGGAGACCTCTATGCCTCACTCATCTGTATGTCAAGTTCTTTTCCCCTGCTTGGGAAGTTTTCTGCCATCAGTTCTATGAACAGTTTTTTTTTAATGTCATCTGCACTCTCTCTTGTTTCTTAATTGACTCCAATCAGTCTTATGTTATTCTTCTTTGCATCGTCTAGCAGCTGCTGGATTGATTTCTCATAGTCCCTTACAATTTTAAAGCAGTTTTTCTTTTCCTGGTCAGTAATTGCAATCTTATCTTCTATATCTGAAATTCTGTTCTCACATTGGCTCATTCTGCTGTGTAAACTTTCAGTGGAGTTTTTAATCTCCTGGAAATCTGTTTTCTGGATTCCATTTGTTTCCTATGTTGGAATTCCATCATGTTCCTCAGCCCCTCTATTTTTTTTTTATCTGTGTCCTCTCTAGATTTATTAATCATGTCTTGCACTATGGGCACAATCTCTGCTGATATGTCAGAAATTATTTCTGATTTCATTTTTTCCAGATCCTCTTTTGTTGCCAGTTCAGGGAGTCTAGGTGGTTGAGTATCAGAGTGTTCCATCTTGTTTCCCTTTGAGGTTGCTTTAGGTGATTTGAAAGTCTGGTTTTGAGATTTGTTTACATGTCTTCTCAGTTTGATGAGGGGGGGCGGTGGTTTGCTATTGTCATCCATGTGGTGGCTCACCTCCTCTGTGCTGGGGATTGTGGTGATACGGCAGCCCAGAAGCTTTCTCCTGAGTGCTGAGAGTGGCTTACCTCCTCTGTGCTCTTGGGGATGTTTTATGAATCCTCAAGTGGAGTCATGGGGATCAAAATACTTGGGATTTATGGCTGGAATGTATTTTTTGTTAATTCCTTGGAAAGAGTCACACATGGAATCCCAGTAGGTTTAGTAAATCATATAACCTGGAGGAGGAACCAGACGGTGTGAAGCTACTGACCCAGCTCACACAGAGAGTTGAGACACACTGCTGAAGGCATAAGCTCCGACAGCTTCTGCAGCTTGAGCTGGGGCTGGGGCTCTGTCATGGTCCATCACTTTACCATTTTCCCCTGTAGATCCTGAAAGCTGCTGATAAAACTTTCAAAGGCTTAACTGTCTGTAATTTATGAATTAACTTGGTTAGCAGTCAGATCAAGTAGAAGAAATGAAAATGTCATTGCACAAGAGAAAAATGAACAATCTAATGGAAGTGCAGTATTTTTTAAATTAGAAATTCTTTTTCATTTATCTTTGCTTTTTTTCTGTCTTTTGTTTTTAGCTTTTGAAGCTAATGCTTTTCTTTTTTGGCTGTAATTTAGTAGTAATAATTAAAGTTTGGGACAAAGAACACCTAGTCTGAGATGGATGAAACAATGGAGTGCTGAAATGTGGTGAATGAGGTGCTGCCGCTGAGCACTTCCTGCTTGGGAAAATATAGGCAGTTTGAGAAAGTTTGCAGCTGTTAACCTAATTACCCAAGACAGAAGGTCAGGTGGGAGGAGTGTCATTATCTCAAGCCACACTGTCAAATGGATAAAATAAAGTTATGTGCTTCTACAATTCTAATTAATAGTTTTATTTCTATAAAAAGTGTTTTGAAGTCAAACTTTCAAAATTTTAGAGTTTAACACTTTATTATTACTATTTTTAGTGTAAGAAAGGATGGTTCTTTGCTTGTATATGTGAATATGCACACATGTCAAAAACCCACCCTAAAAATTCCCAGTTTTATTAACTGCTAACTCTTGTTAAGATAATTTCTGGATTTGGATTAAAAGTTTGAAATACAAAATTTAATGGAAAAGAAGAGCTCTCCTCTGGAACTAGAGTAACTAAAGAAGGCATTCTTTAATGCTATATGACAAAATTTGAATTATGAGCTATTATTATTACACATGAGAACATAATTATGAGAAAAGAAACCAGAAACAAAAATGTATATTTTATGATTCCCATTTATATAGAGTTTAAAAATGGATACAGCTAATCTGTAGCATTAAAAGAGAGACTACTGGTGTTCCATGGGGTAAGTAATAAGTTGGAGGGGGCACATTGGGGCTACTCATCTTGGGATAATAATATTTAGTCCATAATCTGGGGGTCAGTGATTTGAATGTCTCCATTTTGTGAAAATTTATCAAACTGTATACTTGGACATTTGTATACTTTTTTATTGCCTTTATGTCATATTTTAAAAAGATAAAACATACACTATAGAACTTACTGGGCATTCAGAACTTTTCTTAAGGTAATTTTATCCTAAAGAAATTTAAATTTTGCAAGCTTATGGATGTATCTTTGTGAAAGTTTGACCTAATGTTAATCATGGCAGATTTGAGAATCTTAATATGCATATATATAAATATATATATATATATATATATATATTTCATAATTGCACCAAAATTGATGAATGTTTCTCTGGGAGCTGTCCGATGCGGTTCCATGTAATTAGCAACCTGCTTCTGTTTCTGAAATTGTATATTTCAATCATATAAGTGGCTCAAATGCCTCTGTCAGGGCAGAATTAGCTACCATTTATATTCAGCTCAGAACATAGAATTTGTTTCTCAATTTTCATATTTGAGCAGCAGTTCATAAATAGGCATATATATGTGCATGTGTGTGTAAATTCTGTGAATTTTAGGAATCTGAGAATTAGACAGTAGAGAAAGATCAAGAGAATATGGAGATAGTATAGAAGAGCTTGAAAAGTGTGAGGATAAATGGAAATATGATGTTAGAAGATATGAATCTTTAAATATTTGCTCAAAAGCAAAATGATGGAATACTCTTTTGGCCCAACATGTGACACTTCAATTGGCCATTTGTATTTAACTGCAGTTAATTGAACAGACTTAGCTGTTCAGACTATAGAAGAAATGGTGGTTGTGATGGTAATATAAGGAGTTTTGACTATCACTTATTTAAAATACTTTGGTTCAGTGGTAGGTAAGGGATATGAAATATAAAATATGATATATGTCACATTTTCTGCCCAGGAGAGTTTATTCTCTAGTTGGAGAAACAATATATTTTAACAATAAAATGTTTAAATGAAAACACAAATGCAAGCTGGATGTGGTGGCACATGCCTGTAATCCCAGCACTCTAGAAGGGTGAGGGAGGAGGATTGCAAGGTTGAACCCAGCCTAGGCAACTTAGGAACTTAGAATGATCCTCACTCAAAATTAAAAAATGAAAAGGCTAAGGATATTGTTCAGTACAATCCCCATTATAGCCCAAATAAAATACAAAAAAACAAAACAAGAAAATAATACCACAACCAGCAACAACAACAAAAACAGTATGTGCAAGATAAGTGGCACAAGTACATCCTCAGTAAGAATAATGATATTGTGTGTTCATTTGTTTGCTAGTCAGGTGATGAAGACCAACTTTCTAAGAGAAAATGACCAGCACTGGACTGTACAGTCTATAAGGGAAGACATAAATATTCATATATAAAAATATGTTCAGCATTACTAGTAATCAAGGATTTACAAATTTAAATTTCATCGGTCAGATTTTCTAAGTTGAGAAAAATATTAAAAATGTAGCAGTACTTAATGTTGATGAACCTTTATGGAAACCAGGAGTGCCAATTGGTATAATCTTTCTAGTGGGAAATTAAGCAGCTATATCAAAACTTAAAAGGTACATAATTTATGACTGGAGGCAGATACAGGGAGCTCGAAGCTTATGCAATAGAGGAAGAGATTTTTTGGGGGGAAGGATTTCAGATTCATAAATACAAAATTAAGTATGAAAGTTAATTGGATGAGAAAAATAGCAAATTTTTATGAAATCAGTAAATATCACAAAATTCATCTTTAAGAGGCAAAATTGAGTCTGACTGGCTCCAGGGCATGCTTAACAGCTGTTTTAAAATGTACCCCTCATAAATGTCTTTTGACTACTAAAGACCAAAACATATTTGTAACTTCTTGCCATCTCTACTACTAGTGTTCCTGCCCAAACCTCCCTCCAATGGAGTAGTTAGCCTAACTAGTCAGTTTTTTGCTCTTAAACAGAATGTATATATGACATTTATTAAGCTTTTTAGTAATGATCTTCTTGACATTCTCTATAATACTTTATTTCTTGTATTATTTTGGTTACTTTTTGATTGCATTTTGATTTGACAATGATTTTGTGCTTTTTACTACAAAGGTATAAGAATGATAAGTCCTCTAGCATGGTACATGGACATTTGTTTTTGTCTTAATAGTTCAGGTGGATAAGCTTTGAAAATTCCCATGCACATCTATTCATTGTTTTTACAGTAGCACTGCTACAGACTTGTTGCATTCATAATTGCATATACCATTTCATTAAATATATTTCTGAATATTTAACCCACTTCTGTTTAATCCAAGCACTGAGGGGAACTGAATCCTTTTCTTACAGTTTTAGATATCTGATGATTGGAAGAATTTTCTACAGACTAGCTCCTGGTTCTGTTCATTTCAAACATTGTTTCTCTTCCATTACCCACATATTTCTGATGCCAGGCTTGGTGAGAGGCATTCTGTTTGTGGTATGGCCTCTGGCTCTGCAGAGTGAGTTGGAATGATGGGCAGTAGAAATATTTTTGGATGTTTCTACTCTGGAATATCTATCAGTAACTATGCTTGGAAATGCCTTCAAAAATCATATTTAAAAGCCATTAAATTAAATAAAATATAATTCCTAACATAATTTGCTTTACCAGATTCCGAAAATTCCCATGGCTGCTCCACTGCCACTCAATATAAGAGGATGCTTGGTAAAGAAATATTAGTGTAGAAGGTGATAGTATTCATAATGGATATGATGAAAATATTTTAGTTTTACAAAATTAAATAATATGGCCATTAAATACAATTTTTGACCCCTACTCATGTATTGGAAGAGGCTCCAGCAAATTAGGGGTCTCAAAGTTTCCTCTTTACTAAGCTCATAATATATATATTTAATAAATATATAATATATGTCTATGTTACTTGTCTGTGACCAGAAGTTGCATGTCTAAAAATTTATCCTAAGGAAATGTGCAGTAAAAATCAGTGAGCAAACATTTGTTGAGTGCTTATATATTCAAATATCCTCTAAGACTTCATTTCTATTTTTTATGATAAGCTTTTTGATTTTTATAATAGAAAATTATACTTCTATTTTAAAAATATGCCAAAGAATAATAACAGTATTTCAATGAGAGTTTTAGTTTAGACGGTGTCAAAAATCATGATCATTTTTCCCTTACCTTTTCACTTCACCTTTTATATGGATTTCAATTACATTTATGTACCAACTACTTATTGAGTGCTAGGTAATATTGTGGATGTTCAAATACCTATCTTCATGAATCTTACATTCCACTTGAAGGAGATAGAAGATAAATAAGTCAACAAGTAAAATATGTAAGTAAATTCCCTAGTGTGTTAGACAGTTTTACATACTAAAGAGAGATGGTGCAGCAAGTGGGAAGGTAGACACATATACTTTGGGAGTAGGTTGAGACTTTTGACAAGTTTCTCCATGGAGGAGGTGACACTCATCAGGAGGATCTGGCAGCTTTGTAGGCCACAGTAGAGATTTTAGACTCTCCTCTGCGAGATAGGAAGCATTTGTTACTTTAACGAGTAACATGACATGACTGAGGTTTTAAAAGTATCCCCTTGCCTACTGGATTGAGAATAAAAGAAGCCAAGATGGAATCAGATGTTTTAGCAGTAGTCCAGTGATGTGGTAGGATGGGATAGAGATGTGGACCAGGGAGGCAGTGCTGTAGGGTGCAAGAGGCCCAGATCCTTTGGTCTTCAGACTAAAGATACCTAAATGGGTGATTCTGAAAAAGTTGTGGCATAGTTTTTAGGAGTCAACCTATCCTGAGTGAACCCAGGTTTTGGCACTTGTGAAGAGATTGTAAGAGTTCTTAGAGGGACTTTTGCTCATGTGTCATGATGACTTCTTTCTTTAGAACTGGGAAGATAAAAATAAATGTTCTGCAGTTTGTCCAGAAAGACCTAATTTCATGGAGACGGATTCAAATTTTCCATGCCTTGTCTTCCAGTCAGTTGTTATAAAAATGTAATTTTACAGAATTGATGTCGCTAATGTCAAGATGGGGTATTCTTTGTTTGTTTAGAATTTACATATTTTAGCCATTGCAGTTGATGTTTAATATTGAGAGAGAGAGAGAGAAGAAAGAATGCTTTCAACCCCTACATTTAGAGAAACTGAAGGATTGAATATTCAGTATGCCAAAGGGTCTTCTCATGCAATTTTAATGCTTAAATTACATTTGGATGATGCTAAAAGAGAAGCCACAACTGTCAAATAGCTGAGGCACTTTTACTTGATATGTACTCTTGGGATAAGCAATATAGTACCTATAAAATTATTTTAGTGTTATGTTACACTTGATCTTTTATTGAGTGGCATTGGAGTGAATTGCCATTTAAGGTAACAGAATTAACCTTCCTGGAATTCTTTAAAAATAGGATAAACTCTTACAGAGCTGTGATGTTTTGATTTAGGCCAATAGAGGTCAGATTACTTGACAAAACATAGATCCTTTGATTTAGTAAGATGAATTCATTCAGAATTCTTTTCAAAATACAATCCTTTATATGGAGGCAGCAGGGTCTGAAGCAAAGGGAATTACAAGGCTGAAAGAAATGGTTTGAAGTGCATTTTCCTTTTTTTTCCCCCTTTGAGTTGTTATGTCAAAGGAAAAAAATTAAGGAAAAAAATACCCCATCCCAATGCCCTGAATAACCTACATAGTGTGACCCCCCCCTTTGAAAAAAGGAATATATATAAAAAGAAAAAAATATATATATGTATTTTTTCCACTATGATTGAGATAAAAAAATACTTGACACATAGAGATTGATAAAAATTAATTTTAACATGTTTGCAGAAAAAGAGTGATGGCTGTTTTAGAAAAAAATTGAAACAACTTCTGTGTGAAAATGTGCATAGGTGGTATTGAAACAGAAACTGGATGAAGTGGTCACCAGGTCTGCTTTAATCTCAGCCTCTCATTTGTTATGTGATACTTCAGAGCTAAATTTAATACTATCATCATGTCCTATTTTCTTTTATCTTCCTTCCTCAGCCCACCTGAAATATGGCAGACTGGGATTCCTTGGAGATTCTGAAGGCAGCCTTCAGAAGCTTTCCCCTCACAAATATGTATATGTACAAAAGAGCTTTCCATAAACATTTAAGGGTTTCATGGTTTCTGGAAACCATCCATGGATCTCAACAGAATGTGAGTGAATGGAAATGTATCAGTAAGAACATGGAGTCCTAGAGGTCTGGCCAATAATAAATTGTTACATGTAGTTCATGAGCTGTTATGTGGAAGGAATAGTTTATTTTGCATTGTTTTAGAGCTAGGCAGTCCAATCCTGTAACCACTGGCCACATGTGGCTATTTAACTTAGAATTAAATAAAATTTAAAATTCAGTTCTCGGTTCATAGTAGGCACATTTAAAGTGCTTGATGACCATGTGTAGCTAGTGGCTACTGAATTAGACAGCATAGATATAGAATATTTCTCCATTGTAGAAAGTTCTATTGGATGTTATTGCTCTAAAATTGCAATCTTTAAATGGAGTGAATAAATTATGGAAAGATAGGCTTCAGCTTATTCAGAACAACAGCATTCTCTTCAGTACCTGTTCTATTGAACCAGCTGCCTTAAAAAATAGTGAGCTTCTTGTCATTTTAAGGACTACCTGTTTGGAATGGTGTAGGAAGACAGAGAACCTTACAGGGTTTATGTGGGAAGATGAGTTGGCCATTCAACATTTGCTAAAGATGAAGACACTGACTCAAAGCCAACTGATTTTGTCTATTTTAGTGGGAAAGGCTAGATGTCCTTATGAATTCTAGTTCAGTATTTTAAAAATTCATCCACTGGTCCTCATAGGATGCTCATCCCTGTACCTAACAAGGCCCTTATAGTTCCTCTTGAGCAACATATTTCTGATTCTGGCATTAGACAACTTTTCCAGTATTCTTTCCCGGTACTCTAAGAACTACACTGCAGCCAAGCTGAATCGGTTATATTGGAACACACTATTCTCATTCCTCCAACTCTTTACAATGACTGTGATCTTTATGAAAGTGATATTTCTTCACAGGCTTAATTCTACTTAGCTTCTAACTTCTGTCCAAATCCTAGATCCTCAAATCCATACCATTTCTTCTCTTTGCTGAATTGCCATACTGCAGCATACTCAAACTTAGATATTCTTTATGATTATTATACTTTGCTTTGTCACTCTGATGATCATCATAAAGACCGAGACTACTATTTTTGTGCGTATCCTTTTTCTATCTCCCTCACTAGAATATAGATTCTAAGAGGGCAAGGATCATAGCTCTATCTTCTTTATCACTGAGTGCACCTCTAGTATCTAGCCATGTCCTAACATCATAGTAGGTGCTTAATAAGTATTTGTTGAATGAGTGAATGAATTTTTATCTTTCAAAGTGCCTGATACTCTATTAAGCTAGTTGAGATTTTCACTTCTTTTTTAGGCAAACATTTCTGTTTCTATGAAATATTTAAAATGTGAGTGTAAGTTGGGTATGGTTTTTACAGGCCTTTCATCTCAACTACTCTGGATACTGAGGCAAGAGGATTTTGAGTTTGAGGCCACTTGTTTCAAAATAAAAAGGAATGTGAAAAGAATGTAGCTCTGTGCTAGGGTGCTTACTTAGCATACAGGAAGTCCTGAGTTCAATCCCCAGTTCAGGGAGGATATATGTATATATGGAAAAATAATTTAAGGAACCCCAACATTTTAAGAGTTTAGAAGTCACCAATTCCACACTTACAATAAAAGAAAAGCTGAACATGACTTTTCTTAGACCCATTAGCAATCACAGGGCAAATCTTCCCCCTTCCCCAATTCTGGAGAAAAAGCTGAATTCAAACAGTTACAGTTAAGACTTAGCTACAGAAATAGCTAGAATCAGAGTCCAAAGAGACTACTTAAATAGTAATTTTGATGAATTAGTGGAGTCGGTGTGTTGACTAGCTTGACAGAAATTCCTGGACACAGCAGTATTAGAGGGATCTCACAATTGCATGGGTTTTGCCTACAGGAACTCTACCAAGTTTTCAAAGTGAACATCTAAGAAAAATCCTCTACTGACCCTGGCAAGGGGAGGGGAGAAGTAACCACTGTAAAGTATACTCTTCAGTAGAGGCCTACTCAACAAGTAGAAAAGGAGATCCTTTACCAGGATCTTACTCCACCCAGTCAAAGGACATTTCTCTGACTCAAACCTTCTGTAGATTTTCTTTATTACCTAGGCTGGAGTGACAGCTCAGAGATAGTTGTCAAGGTTATGATATAGTAACAGGCCCCCCCAAAGACAAAAATTTAATCATAAGTGCAGAGAATGTTCCTGCTTTCTGAGTCCATGCTACCATCATGGCAGGGCTCCTTTATAGGAGCAGTGGATTGCTAAAAGATCTGTGTAATGCAGACACTATCCAAGGAGAGATTTTCAGAAAGCCCCAAGGAATAGGGGAGAGAGAAAAAACACACTAAAAGAATTGGAAGGCTCTGACACCTACATCTATAGCAACCTGTAAACAGCCCAACTCCTGCCAGATTAACATACAATTTAACAGCAAAGTCTTTTTTACTCCGATTCCTATTAACCAATACATCATCTATTTCAACTAAAGATCACAATTCATACTAAAACGCAAGAAAAACACAGCCTATAAACACAAGTCATGCATTGGATCCAGAATGAAGTGTGACACAGATTTTGGAATTATCTGACAAGCAGTTTAAGAAAAAGTACACATCATGCAAGAACAGATGGTCAGTGTAAGCAAAGAGATAGAAGAACCTAAGAAAAATAAAAAAGAAGTGCTACCAATCATAATCATAGTTCCAGGAATGAAGAATGCCTCAAAGGTCTCATTGGGATACTAGACCTGACTATGGGCTCTCAGTGAAACTAAGGATAGGTGGACAGAAACTTTCCAAACTGACATGGAAAGATACAGAAAAGGTAATGTGGTGGTGAGGGCAAGGGAATATTCAAAAACTGTAGCATGATTTCAAAGGGTGAAGCATATATGTAATTGGAAGATCAGAAGGAGAAAATTAGAATGGAACAAAAGAAATATTTGAAGAAATATTGACCCAGTTTCCTGAAACCTCAAGTCCAGAAGCTCAGAGAACACCAAGCTTTTGGGGATATTTATCTCTCAAACTCTGTTGCTAGGTTTATGATAGTCAGACTCCATGGAACAAAGAGAAAATTTTGATAGAAACTATGAGTTGTGGTTGATCTATAGAGAAACAAGAATAAGAATCATATAGGATATGTGGAATAAAATATTTAAAGTATTGAAAGAAAAAAATACTGCCAACCTTGAATTTCATACCCAGAGAAGTTATCCTTTAAAAGTGAGGGAGAAATAAAGACATTTTTAGACAAGCAAAAAGGAGGGACTGATGAGAAACACAAAATGTGCAAATAAAGAGCAATTGTAGAAGAGAGATAAATAGGAAGTAGGGAGAAGCTCAAATATTTCCTCAAATTACATATTTTGTTGTTGCAAAAGTATTTTAGTACATATACTAATTTATTTTATTTGTACTACAAGTTTGTCTTACATTATTGAAAAGAAATTTTATGTTATTATGGTTTTTTTGTAAGAATTTTTTTTATTTATATCTTGTGCTCCAAATAACCACTTTGAAGATAATGGTGTACAGTGTATTAGCTATTGTCATTCTCTTATGAAATTTTGTTATTTTTTCATAAAATAAAAAATAAGTTTTCCTAGAAATGGAAAATAATTTAGTAAATGAAGAAACTTGGATCTACATAAAGAAAGGAAAAGCATCAGAGAATGACTAAATGAAAGTAAAGTAAAACTTCCTGATCTAAAAACTAATAATTATAACAGTATATTAGATAACTATAACATATCAATAATAAAATGAATGACAATAATGTCATAAGAAGTAGAAAAAGAAATTCAGAATACTCTATTAAGAAGGCACCTGACAGTACACATAAAATCACATAATGTTATTTGAAGCTAAATTTTGATTCTTTGAAATGCATATTACAATTTAGTAGTACCACTAAAAAATTGAATGAGATACAAGTATAATTGATATGCTTAGACAGGAGGTAAAATGGTGTTACATACAATGCTGAAATAAAGCAAGAGAAGATAAAATGGGAGGAGACAAAATAATGAATAGAAAAGTTACAAACATGGTAGATACTAATCCAACTGCATAACCACTTTAAATATGAATGGTTCAAATACACCAATTAATCAATTAAAATATCATCAGAGGAGATTAAAAAGATACCAATCTGGGTATAAAGGCTCAGATTAAAAGTAGAGAAAGATACAGTATGTTAACACTAATCAAAAGAAAGCTGGATTCACTCTGACAATTTCAGACAAAGTAGACTTTAGTACAAGGATAAAGAGGGACATCTGAGAATTTAAGAAGGGGTCAGTTCTCCAAGAAGACATAACAGTGGTAAGCGTGTATGTACCTAACAGCAGAGCATTAGACTACAGTAAGATAAATGCTGATGGGCTTGGGAAAAGAAATAGCCAAATCCACTATTGTAGTTGCAAACTTCAATGTCTCCTAGTAATTATAGGTCAATTTAGCAAAAATCAGTAAGGATAAAGTAATGGACTTCATCTAACTGGCATTTATAGAGAACTCTTTTCAGCAACAGTAGAATCCACATTTTTTAAAGCTTCCATTACATACAAATTCATCAAGATAGACTATATTCTGGCCTATAACAAATTTAAAAGAATAGATAGCATACAGAATATATACTCTGCATTTGATGAAATTATACTAGAAATCAGTAATAGAAAGATATTTGGAAAATCCTCAACTATTTGGAGATTAAACCACACTCTTTTAAATAATACATGGATTGACGAAATCTCAAGATAAATTTTAAAAACATTTGAATAAAAAGGAAAATGAAAATGCAACTTATCAAAAATTGTGAATGCAGAGAAAGCAATGCTTAAAGGACTATTGGCACTAAATCATGCTTTAGAAAAGAAGAAACAATGAAGCAGCAAAGATGTCTTTCAGTATATAAACAGATCAACAAATAGTATATCTGCACAACTTAACAGAGCCAATATGCTCTGCAGAATTCCAGGTATTTATGTAGATATCCTCAAGAAGGTAGAACATAATTTTCTACTTCACAAGTATAGGCTGTACATAATGACTTTGTTCCAAAAAGTATAGCATGGAAAGGGATAAGGAAGTAATTTTACTTTACAGGAGTTACAGTAGTTATAAATATATCTCAGTCAGATGAACAAGGTTAACATCAGTACTGAAAGATAGTGTTGATATTATGTATAGTGGGATAAAAATGGCACTTTATGTCTGTGGTCTTCCTCTCTAAACACATAACCCTGGTCTAATCACACAAAGTAATGTCAGACAATTCTCAGTTGAGGGGCATTCTATAAACATGAGTTCTCAAAACTATCAAGATCATCAAAAACAAGAGATGAAATGCGTTATCTCACATGAGCTTCTGGAACAGAAAAGAATTTTATGTAAAAATGAAGAAAATCTGAATAAAATATGGACTTGAGTTAATAATAATGTATCGATAGTGGCCCATTAATTATAGCAAATATACACTAAGGATGTTAATAATAGGGGACCCACCCTGGGCTATGGGCATCCATTATACTATCTTTACAATTTTCTGTACATCTAAGACTGTTCTAAAAATACACTTTATTTTAAAAATCAATGTAATTATATTTACTCCCATGTTCATTTGTAGAACTCTTACCCAAGGCCATTTGCTTTGATTTCAAGAATTTCTGAAGAATAAAACTTTAGGTATTTATGGTAGTTGATTTCTGGAATATAGCGATTCTTTTATTTTCTCTTATAAACATGTGCCAGTACAAAATTGTCAAGTATTAAAATCCTGTATCTGCCACATGTTTTTTCAGTCCCTGTGTTATTTATTATCATTTTAAAGCTTTCTCTGTAAAGACAAAATATAGAGAGTCAGAAACAGTAAATAAAGAATGACCATATCTTTCATGTACTCCTCATTTTACCATCATGGTATGAAAAGTCAGTATGGACAAGGCATCGCTTTGAAAGCAGATTGGTAAAAACTGCAAAACTACATTTTGCCATGGTGTCATCCAAATGCTGGGGAGTTCTGTTATTCTGAAGTCTCTCTGGTTCATTCATGCATTAAAAGTACGAATCTCGCTGTTTTCTCATCCTGACAGAGGAGCATGTTGCCATGACAGCTGTTAGGAGATGTGGAGATGCTCTTAAAGGCATCCATATGAAAAGAGAAATAGCCTCCTAGGTCTCACTGAGAGCACATGAAATAGCATGTGAGGATTCTCAAAAGTCACCTTGAAAATGTTATTCTCATTGTGAACATAATTCTTTATACATTGGCATGGTCTGAATATGGTTTGTGATTGAAGGTTTGTTCTGCACGGTGATGCTATTGGGAGATACTGTAATCTTTGGGAGGTGGGGCCTAGTGGGAAATCTATAGGTCACTGAGGGTGTAAGGTATTTCTCATATGACTGACTGACCCCTTTGAGGAAGAAGGAGATGAAGAAGGAGGAGAAGGAGAGGGAGAGGGATGAAGGATAGGTTGTATGTGAATGAGGGAGTAGTAAGATTCCACATCAGAGTGCTAAGAATTTATCACCATTTAATACACACACATTTATTCAGACATCATGTATCACATAGATTATATTTTAATATTATTTAGTATCAGTTGAAGCCAGGAATAGGGTGTCTGCCTGTAATCTCAGCTACTAGGGAGGGAGGCTGAGATAGAAGGATCGAAAGTTCAAGGCCAGTGTGGGTACTTTATTGAGATGGTCTTAAAAAAAAAATCTAAACGATCTGTAATGTCAGTTGGTTTTTTCCTATAAGAACATAAGCTGTACAATACCTTTTTGTTTCTTTTGTTTGCTTTGTATTTTTCAATATCTGGCACAAAGAAGTGTTCAGGAACAACAAAAAAATCACTGAATAAGTGAATGAATAAATTCTATGGCTTATTCTTTGGGGAAATCACATTGGCAGCACTGTGGAAAGTTTTTTATTGTGACCTCAAGCAGGGGAAATAGAGGGCCATTGCAATAATCCCCATAAAGGTGATAGTGGCAAACTTTCTCCATTGTGTGTCTTAGTTCATTGAAAAGAAAGTTTGTGCTTCTATCAACCAGTACTTGCTAGAGAAATAGATGTAATATAAGATAAGTAAATATATGAGAATTTACAAGGTAGGCTTAAAATGGCTGCCTGCAGAGTCAGACGTGGAAGAGAGCAAAAGGATTGTCTGCATGCTGGAGATCTGAATGATCCAGTCAAAGGCTGAAGGCCTGGGGTTCACTGTAGTGTCCCACATGTGTCTACATCAGGAGGCCAATGCGTCGGTGGTGGAAGGCTGAAGAATCTGTGCTGGAAAGCTTAAGAGTCTGCCCTAGAAGCCAGGAGATGACAGTCAAGTTGAAGGTGAAGACTGGAGCTCCTCCGAGGAAACATATGCGAACAGTCCTTCTTCACTCCCCTTTTTATTCCATTCAGGCTACAAGCTTATTGGTTGGTACCACTCACACCCGGATTGCGTCTTCTGTCTTCAGTGAATCCCTTCAAGCCATGTCCAGAACTATTCTGATCCAATCTAATTGGGCGTTTCCTATTCAAGTTGATGCAACAGTTAACTATCACACTGTTATTACTTGTTTGTTTTTTTGTAAGAATCTTTTAGGTTTATTTACTGAGTAACTACTTTGGAGATAATGATACACACTGTAATAACTGTTGTTATTCTCTTATTCTTTGGTTATGAAATTTTTTTTTAGGTTTTCATAAAATAAAAAGAAAAAAAATTCATACAATGAAAAAAACCTTCCAGTTTAGAACATTATTAGAAATGAGTTTGTAGCTATAGATGGCTGAAGAAGGTGGAGCTTTCCTTTATGGTACATTTGTGAATATGAATCTGTAGATAATTATTACAATACAAAACTGCAGAGTAAAATTAAGTGTGCTGTTTTCCTTTTAAATTTCAGATAGATGTCTGTATAAATACTTTGAATATCTGAAAGTTCTGGACCCCTACATATTTCCTGGCTAATGAAAATATGTTTTACCAGATTGTTATCTTTTGCCTTTAAAGAATATCTGGATGGCCTGCCTTCCTAGGGGTGCCCAGTTCTTACTGGTCCCTGCCTGATTTCTGCTGAGAGGCTGCTTTCCCTCTCTAATATCATTCTTTGGTCTAAATGGCACTATTTGGCTATTAGACAGGTGTGTTACAAAGGCCCTGTGCATGGTGCCTTGTAAAATGCTTCCCTAGACTCTCGTTTTCTAACCAGAAAAGTTGTCTACACTTAACCCACTTTTCCTGTCTTAATTCCACTCCACTTTGAAGTTCAATGTGGAAATTTCTTTGCATAAAATCGCCTACAATAATACATTAATCCTGTTAGTAGTTTTCTGAACATTTCAAAAACTTGCTTTCCTGAAGGTTTCCTTTTATTATTGAAGGAAACAGGCTGTTTTCCTTCTAAATTTAGAACTATTAGCTTGAGCTGTGCTGGGATTACACTACCACAGCTGTGGCAAAAACAGACATGTTTTAATTTCCCAAAGGAAGAAAGAAACGTGTAATTGTAAATGTATAAATTAAGTAAATCATATATATGTGTGTATGTATATATGTATATATGAATGACTGACCGCAAGGGTAGACTCCCAAGCAGGAGTGGCCTATTTAGGAGTGACCTTTGAGATTCAGAACATCATTCTTCACCCTTCCAGGGTGTTATCCAATAAGTTTACAGGGTTATTTTGTATAAAGATTCATCCTTTTGGGGCCGGGGATTTAGCTCAGTGCTTCTGCTGCCGGTCTCACAAGCACAAGGTCCAGAGTTCAATCCCCGATACAAAAAAAAAAAAAAAAAAAAAAATCACCCTTTTGAAAAATATGAGGGTAAACACACAATATTTTAAAAATATGTCTAGATTCATTCATTCATCACATAGGTATTAGTCTATTGTTGTTGTTGTTATTTGCATGCTGTTAGTTTCTTAGTATTTAGTAGTAAACAGGTAAGACATAGTGCTTTGCTGTTATGAAACTAAGCATTTAGAGGGCGACACTGGCATACAACAAATACCTGTGTAAGTGTTCAGTGAATATTTGATGAACAAATGAACTTTAAAACAATTGAGATTGAAATTCTTTCTACAGGGAAGGCAGATGAATTTTTAAAAACCCTCCTGAGCTCATGACCTTCTATAACTTGGGCTATCATTGATATCAAGTTAAACATTGTTACAAGTTAAACAGGCTTGTGTAGTTTTCCCTTTAACATGACAATTTTTCATAACATTTTCTTGGGGGGAAGATACGTACAGAATTTCCAATAACAAACTAATATTTGGAATGTTTCGTATTAGTAAAGTAGGGCTTGCTTTTAGTCTATGTAAAGTCATTCATCCTTTTTCCTATCCCTACTCCCTTCCCTACTCTTTCTGCTTCAATCAGTAATTAGCTCTCTCTCCTTTGAGATCAGTCCCTGAGAAGCAGAAAATTTGGGAAGGTGACCAAGATTGGATATTAATGAGAAGTGACATAACATTCCATCTCGGTTTCTATAATTAGGAGCCTATTTTGTGGCCTGTTGAAAATAATGGAATGGAAACACATTTTTAGAGGAAATTTAAAAATAATTTAAAAAATAAACTAGACTCTGAACCAATATATACAATGTTGTCTTTTGCGGTAAGAAGATTATTTTTGCAGTAAAAACATTACGATGCTGTTATCAAACTCTCTTCCCTCCATGTTTGTGACACCAGAACCTCCTGGTGTTCCTCTTGGTGCTCTGGTGACTCCTTCTCAGGCCCTGTTCTGGAACCACTGTAATCTTCAGGGAGAATTTCTAAAAGTCCTCATTTCATTGCACTCTATGCCAGGTTTCTCAGTGTTGGTACAATTCACATTTTAGTCTTTGTAAGTTTTGTTGTGGGGACCTCTCCTGTACATTGTGGGATGTTTAGCAGCATCCTTGGCCTTTTTAAATTTGTGCCTCAACTTTTCACAACCAAAAATGTCTTAAGACATTGTTAAATATTCTCCATGGGGCAAAAAAATCTCCCCAATTCCCAGCTGAGAACCACTGTGCTCTTTATACTCTTTACCTAAGCAATCCTATCCATACTGAAGGATTCAGCTGTAAACTACATGTTAATCATCTTCATTATATGACCTCAAGTCAGACCTTTCTTCTAAACTCCAGTCACATCTCTTCTTGGATATTTCAAAGAGCACACAAAAGTGCAGATCCAAATGGTGGTGTTCTTACCATGTTACCAGTCTCAGTATTTCCCATCTTGCGACAAACCGCATCCACCCGTGTCCTATACTCTGTTTCTAAGGACTGTTGATTTTGCATTGCGACTCTACCTCAGATCCATTTCCTTCTGTCTCTATTTTCAGCCCCAGCGAATGAAGGTCAAACTGCTGTTATCCATTGCCTGAACTGTCAATAAGCCTAAGCACTGGACCTCACGAACTTTTGCTTCCATTTAGCCCATGCTCTACATCACTCAGAAGGTCTTGTGAAGCAATACATTTGAATGTCACTTCCATGCACTCTGTCTGATTTCAGGCTAAAACTCAACTGTTAGAAGAGTGGATACCATATGTGATTTGGCCTCCTACTAATTTCTCTGTTTCCTAAATACACTCTATGTTTATCTTCTTATCTTCATATCTCTGCACACAATTAAAATGTTCCCCCAGAAAATTAAGAAGTAGTCAGCTACTCCTCAGAACTACCATCCTAGCTATTTCTTACTAACTAGAGATATGTGTTTTTTTCTTTCCTCATTTGAAATTTCACTAATGCTATTATAATAAAGATGATATTGTCAGTTGGTTGCTTTGGTGTGTGTATTTTTCTTACGTTCAGATAACTGTGACAACATGAATGTCTATGTACATCCTTTTCTTAAAATGAGAAAAATTTATTGGTAAAATTATAAAATTAGCATGAGCAATAAGAATGTGGAGATTGAATTATATACACAAATACACATGTACATATACATATATTTGACATTGTTTTAAAAATGTTTTCTATTTATCAAACATTTATGTTTCCATTTCTTCCACCTTCAGAATATATTAAGATGTTTTGAAAAATGCTTTGGTAAGAAAATGTACTATATCATAAAGATTCAAAAAGAGATAATTTGTGGCTACTGATCCAGAAATGTGTATGAGTCATAAATTAAACCTGACAAACCTGTCATAAAATATAAGTTTTAATAGAACTATAATCTGCACTTTCATGACTGTGTCAGAATCAATAATATATCATCAGCTCTTTTTTAGATGGCTCACAGAATGCAAAAAATAAACACAATTTTTAGTCCACCAACAAAATTGTAAAATTAAATGTAGTTTAGGTAAAAACATTATAAATTAAAATATAGAAAGTTATTGTTTAAAAAGAAATAGGCCATAAACCAAATTAGAAGACAAATGGTAAACTGGAAAAAGATAGTTAAACATATATTATAAGCTGGGTTAAATTCTTTCATACACAAGTACTCTTACAAATCATTTTTTAAAAAACTATATCAGTAGAAGAGTGGACAAAGAAAATATTTTTAAAAGGGGATTCACTCAGGAAGCTGAAACAGGAAGATCCCAAGTTTGAAGTTAGCCTGGACAACTAGCAAGCCCTGTCTCAAAATAAGAAATTAAAAAGGACTGGGCCTGTGATCTTCCCAAAAGAATTAAAAGAATCATACCACAGCGATATATGTGCACCCATGTTTATAGCAGCACAGTTTGTAATAGCTAAAGCTTGGAAACAGCCATAGTGCCCATCACCTGGAAACTGGATAAAGAAGATGTGGGTTTTTTAAAATTATAAAATGGATTACTACTCAGCCATAAAGAACGAGAAACTAGAAACATTTATAGCTAAATGGATGCACATTGAGGCCATACTCTTAAGTGAAGTAAATAGGACACACATGTGTAAGTACTGAATAGTTACTCTACTGTGAGAAACTGAAAGTGTAAATAAGGATGAAAATGATTAAAATGAATAATTGATAATTTGAAATAGGAAGAAAAGGTCCAAAGGGGGAGGGGAAGGGGAAAAGAAAGAAGGCAAAGGAAAAATTACGAGAAAAGAAAAAATGGAAACAAATTCTATGTAAATAGGGAAGGTAGAGGGGGTGAGGGGCACACAGGGCATGGGGAAAAAATAAGAACCAAGATACTCATGTACAGGTACAAGCACGCAATGATAAATGTAAACATATTGTATACCCAAAATATACCAATAAAAGAATTTAAGCAAAAAAAAAAACCAAAAAGGACTGGGGGCATAGCTCAGTGTGAAGGCCCTTGGTTCATTCCCCAGACACACACACACACACATATACAAAGTGCCAAGTGATTTATATGGTAAATATATGTTTAAAACATTATTCATTCTAGCTATCCATCAACTACAACTACAAAGAAAGTTTTATTCATTACATAGAAATTTTGTTGACATAGGAATCATTTATTATTACACAGCTTCACCTAATTTATTAAGACAAGATTTAAGAATATTGTTTAGAAAAAAGTGTCTCTTCCTTACTACTTTTCTAGTTTCCTCCAAAACTCCTATTGTTTTTATTATTCATTAAGTTTATTGGTACATTTTAGGTATACACTACGATGACATTAGGATGATTTGTACTTCCATACAGCTGAGCTACAGAGGGAGACACTTGCCCTGAAATTTGTCTGTGGAAAAATACCTTGGTATAAATTCTTTTTTTTTAAAATTACTTAAATTCTTTTATTGGTACATTTTAGGTATACAACACGTTTACATTTCTCATTGGGAACTTGTACCTTTACATGATGCATCTTGGTTCTTATTTTTTCCCCATTCCTAGCCCTCCCTTCACCCCCTCCACCCTTCTCTATTTACAAAGACTTTGTTTCCATTTTTTCCATTTCTCATCATTTTTTCTTTCTCTTCTTTCCTTTCCCCTGCCCCTCCCACTACCCCTACCCCTTTGGACCTTTTCTTCCTATTTTTCATTATCGATTATTCATTCTAATCATTGGTACATTTTAGGTATACAATATAATGACATTCATCATTGTAAATTTGCAACTTTACATAATCTCTCTTGGTTCTTATTTTTCACCCTTGCCCAGCCCTCCCTACAACCCCTCCATCCTTCCCTATTTACAAAGATTTTGTTTCCATTTTTCCATTTTTCCATTTTCTCATATTAATTCCATTCTCTTCTTTCCTTTCCCCTACCCCTCCCACTTTCCCTTCTCCCTTGCCACTTTTCTGCCTACAAAAATGGGCATCTGAAATGAACAGTCATTTTTCAGACAAAGAAGTAGAAATAGCAAATAAATACATGAAAAAATGTTCAACATCACTGGTCATTCGAGAGATGCAAATGAAAACAAAGCTGAGATTCCACCTCATTCCAGAAAGAATGGCTGCTATCGTGAAATCAACCAATCACAAATGCTGGCGGGGCTGTGGGGAAAGAGGAACCCTGCTCCACTGCTGGTGGGAGTGTAGACTGGTGCAAGCACTGTGGAAATCAGTATGGAGATACCTCAAAGTACTAGGACTGGAAGTCCCATTTGACCCAGCTATTCCCCTGCTGGGTATCTTCCCCAAAGAATTAAAAGAATCATACTACAGTGATATATGTGCACCCATGTTCATAGGAGCACAGTTTGTAATAGCTAAAACTTGGAAACAGCCCAAATGCCCATCAACTGGAGACTGGATAAAGAAAATGTGGGTTTTTGTATAAAATAGAGTACTACTTATCCATAAAAAATGAGAAATTAGAGACATTTATAGCTAAATGGATGCACATTGAGGCGATACTCTTAAGTGCAATAAATAGGACACACATGTATAAATACCGAATAGTTTCTCTGGTGTGAGAAACGGAAAGTGTAAATAAGGATTAAAACTTATAATAGGTAATGTGAAATAGGAAGAAAAGGGCCTTGGTATAAATTCTGACCGTCTTCTTGTTGGGCAGTCAGATGCCAGTGAACCAAGAGAATTGTGGGAACAAGTCTTTCAAGAGGGTATCATTATGCAGCTCAGGCTGGACTTAAACTTGCCATCTGCCTGACTCAGCCTCTTAGTGCCCAGATTACAGGCTTTCCTCTAGAGAGACAATAGTTTCTTCGTATTAACTGGGTAAGAATAGGACATATTAAGTAAAGGAGAGCCCATTGATATCTCAGTATGAATCCTAGGTGCTTGTGGAGACTTCATCAGAAATGTTTTTCCTAGAAGTCCTGCTTCCAAGCATGAGCTACAGTGAATGTGTTTCAGGCTGTAAGGATGGATTGTGGCAACTGGGAGCCACCAATGACCTACTAAAACCAGTTCTAGTGTCACCCACATGTTCCTGCCAATCAAAACTCATCAGTTTTCCTTTGCAAGTGCTTTAACATGGAGTCAAGGCCCTGGGGCAAGTCCCTGATCTTCTTGAGCACCTTACCCTCCCTCTCCTTGCCCTGTCCCAGCTCCAGCTTCTTGTTACAGTGCATGAGTGCCTGGGACTCCTCTCCACAAATGGAGTGCCTGAGGTGAGTTCCTTGATGCAAACCATGGTTTCCTGGGTGCAGGTCCCCAGCCCAAATACCTGGGAAATCAGGCCCTTGCTGCATGCATCTGTATGGTCAGCTTCCACCCACTGAGCATTTCATTGCAGATGCTCGTCCCATAATCTTGGGAAGCATAAAGTCCTAGCTGCAGTTTCTTATCCTAGGGATTTATCCTAAGGAAATAATTAGTTATGAGAGTGATGATTTTGATGCCAGAAGTTTTATTCCAGCCTTGCTTATAATATCAAAACAACAGAAAAAGGATCAATGTCTGTCAATAGATAATTTTATAGTTTAACCATGCAGTGGGTATGGGAAGTAGATTATGCATTTCTAAAAGAAATAATTTAAACTGCTTATTCACATAGAGAAAATATGTATGATGACTTGTTAGTGTGAAAATGTGGGGCATACCTGCTTAGGTCCCCTCTCTTTTCTTTACAAATTATTGTTATTTTTAAATTTTAAGACAGAGTCTCACCAAATTGCTAAGTTGCCCAAGCTGCCTTAAGTTGAGATCCTCAGCCTCAGCTTCTCACAGTGCTGGGAGTACAGGCACATACTGCCATACCCAGCTTGGAAACTCTTTATCCTATGTTTATAACCCTTTTGTATATCTACAATTTTTATAAATAAAAAGTCAAAATATATAATAGCATTAATTCATTGAAAACTGTTTATTGAATACTTAGTATGTCAAATCCTCTTATGTGATTAGAATATTGCAGCAAATAAAACAGGCAATATGCACTTGTAGAGCTTTCACTTGATTTCCAATTGGTTATTTTTTGTTAAAAATGTAATTTTTTGTAAGTATATGGTCTTTTTATATTAGGCATTTTCTTTTTAAGGTTTAATTAAATAATAAGTGCAAATATTTGAGTGAAGGCGAAAGTGTTTGAAAGAGGAAGTATTTATTTAGACCAGACTGCAGGGTTTTCTAGATGGAATGGTCTTTAAGTCAGTGGTTCTCTGTGTGTGCTCCATGAGCAGCAGCAGCATGGCCCAAGAGCTTGTTAGAGATTCAAATTCTCAGGGCAAACCTCAGTTTTACCAAATTAGAAACTTTTTTAGAAACCAGTGATGGTTCTCAGCATGTTTTAGCAAGTCTTCCTGGTCACTCCACTACTGCAAATTAGTTTCTTTATTTGTGAAATGCAAGCAATAGTGGTTTTGTATATAATGTGGATAATACCAACCAATTTAGCAATTACCTGGAACATTGCAAGCTTATTAAGCTTATCAGTAACAGATACTAATCGAGAACAGAAATTACGGTCACTGACTTTAAATATCATCATGGCCAACTCCCTTACTTCTTCTGGGGTTCTACTTTAATGACAGTTTATTAGTGAGGCCTCCCTTGACCATGTCTTTATAGTTGCAACATGCCTTTCCCTCTTACTTTGCTTCCTGGAACTTCCGATCTTTTCTCTCCCTCCCCTTTCAACAGCATTTATCTCCTAATAAATTATGTAATTTGTGTATTTGTTGTGTGCATTTAAAATTGTCTCCTCCTTGTGACTTCCCAAGGGTAGGAGATCTTTGTATTTACTGATGTAATCTAAATGCTGAAATCAGTGCTGGGCACATAGTAGGCACTTTAAAATTTCACACAATGAATGGTTGCTGTTAATGTATGATAAAAATGGATTGCAAATTGTTCTTTAAACATTTTAGGATTCTTTATGTTTAATTTGACTTAGGAGAAACTTCCATAATTAGCCTTCACTTTTGGTTCTGACTTTTGATCTACTCACGCCAAAGCCACCTAAGTGCTACTGTGGCCAAGGCAGTAGTGGGCCCTGGTCCACTTGGCCACCTCTGACATTGATTCTTTTCCTAGAGGTCTAGTCCTGCAGGGATACATTTTGTGAGTAATTTTGCTCACAGAAGGACAGTGTAAAAGAGTTTGATATACTTTCCTATACTATTAAGTTAGAAGGAATTTGTTTCCTCCAAATATTGCTGGACACTGCAGCCATTTTTTTTTCTTTTTTTCTTTTTTTGGTACCAGGGATCAAACTCGGGTCTTTGCGCTTGCAAGGCAGGCAGCGGAACCACTGAGCTAAACCCCCGGCCCATGGCCATTTTTTACTGGTGAGAGTTGCAGTTAGGGACTATAAAGCTGTTCTTTGCAGAAGAACCAAGTAGAGATGTCATGAAGAAAGAACTAGAAGGGAAGAGATGAGACAGAGGGGACATAGATGGATCAGGCAGATCCACAGATAGCAGTTAATAAAGTTGGGGAGGTGATAAAGGCAGAGCCCATGTGAGGAGAGTACTGTGAAACCCAGTACTGTAAGAAAAATGTGAACTTCGTGCAGGGGAATCAGTGGAGGATTCTACAAGAAGTGTTGTGACAGCTGCAAACAGGATGGTTTTGGCATTACTTTTTAACAGTTTTGGGAATTGGGAAAGAACTATTGTAATCTGCTGAGCTGGAGACCAGATTCTGAGTGTGAAATTTGATTATAAGAGTGAGAAAGGCCTCCAAATTTCATTATCTAGGTTGAAGATGTTGTGTGTGTGGGTGTGTCTGTGTGCATTTCACACATTTTCTCTCTTCAGCCTGTCATTTAGTAGCTGATACATTTTATCCAGTGTTATTCAGATATGTGTACTTTTATTCTTGCTTGTCTATTTCTTTTTCAGTTTTTCCAATCCTTTATAGTGCTTCCTTTTTACTGTCTTTGGTGAGACTGGGAATCTTCACAAAAACCCCTCTAATACTCAAGAGTATCTGTTTAGTAACATAATCATATTCATACTTTTGGTAGCATTTCTTTTTTTTTTTTTGTACCAGGACTTGAACTCAGGTCCTTGCGCTTGCGAGGCAGGTGGCAGAACCACTGAGCTAAATCCTTGACCCTTGGTAGCATTTCTAAAAGCTTGTGTTCTTCATTTTTTTACTGGGCAGGTCTTAAATTTTCTTGAAGCCTTAGGTTAACCATTGTGATTTATACTCAAAACAAGCAAAAAACACTTCTGTAAGCTTTAGTTACCTTGTCCTAAGATGGAAATATGACAATACTAGTCCATTCAGAGAGTTGCTGCAAGAATCAAATAAAATTTGTCCTCATAGAGCATTTCCTCTGGGCTTGGCTCAATAGAAAGTCCTGAATGAGTGGTGACTGCCATAGTCTGCCCAAACCTGTGGCTCAGTACTCAACAAAGGATAGACACTCAATAAAGAGTGACAAAAACAAATCATTGAATACTCAATTATTTTAAATTTTTTAAGATTAAAAGGCATAATTTTTTTAAAAGGCTTTCTCCATTTAACGCTGCCTGATTTTTTCAAGATGTAGTACAATTTTTGAGCTTTGGAAATCTACTCTAGTACTGACATTTCCCCTTCTGAATTGTGATGCCACCAGCTTTGGAATTTAAATTTCTCTGTGTGCCATAGTCAAGCTATACAGAATATTTATAAAAGTCCTCATGTAACTCCAATCATAAACTTGAATAACTTTGCAAGTGTGCACAATAAAAATAAACTAAAAATGGCATGTGTTTATTCATCAGAATCATGTTCCTTTCAGTATTCTAGGACCTGGATTATGTATGCAATTTATGAAATCATTCATCCAGCAGCAAATAGAGAATATTTTTAATGAGATGTCAAATCAGATTGAATTGTGGTCATGAAAGATATTGAATATGTTGAGCCATAGAATGAAATATATTGAGATGAAACATTATTCCTTGTACTAAAAGAAAATTAAATGTTTATCTGCCATTCATATTTTAAGTCCTGTTTTACCATTGCTAAGGAAAAGATGTTACGCTCATTCACAGAAAAATGTGAACAAATTCTGGTGTTGTAGTTTATACCTTTGTTATAAAGGGGGATTGTGGTTTACTCTTTTACTGGGTCTCAATAATAGACCATTTGAAAGTAATACTACATGTGATTTCTATTTATATTCTTGAGACTGTTTCTTTCAATACTGGGGATCGAACTCAGAACCTTGTGCTTGCAAGCAAGGCAGGTGCAGCACCACTGAGCTAAATACCCAGCACCTTGAGACTGTTTCTTGATCACTATGATCTCTGATGCCCTCACTGTCCAGGATCCATGGGCTACTTTCCCAGCTCTCATCTTGTTTAATCTCTCAGCAGTATTCTTCATGATGATCACTCTCTTCTTGAAACTGTCACTTCCCTAGGTTTGGCACGTGGGTTTCCTTCAAAATTTCTGGCCTTCCCTTCTCTCTACCTGCTGTGGTTAATCAAGACTAAGTCAGTCCCATTGATTTTCCCCCTCCCTTTTCTGCAGCCCACTCCTCTTCTAACTTTATACATTTTTTCTGTGCAGTACTGTGTATGCCCCTGTCTGTCATTAATGTTCTGCTGGTTGCTGTTAATTCCAAAACTAAGAATCTTCAGCTTAGATCTATTTTTGGAAACCCAGGAGTGCTTGTCCAAATCTCTCTTTTTCCTGTATGGTTTTTCTGTTCCTGAATTAAAAACCCTTCTTCACCTTATCACTGTCCATTCATTGCTATAAACTGAGTTGAAGGAAAAAATCATGATAGTACCTCTTACTCTTTCAAGCCTCCCCAGCTTCCTGTTTATTCCACTTCCCTGAGCTGTCAAATCTATCTGCTTCTCTTTATCATGGGTGCATCTGGCCAGAGACAGAAGCTAAAAGCCAGCGGAATCTTTCAAATGGACTAAAGAAAAATTGCTATTATAGACAAAACAGTCTCCAGACTGTTTTTCTCAAAGCTGTTACAGCCATATTGTTCTTTCAGTTCCTGAAAATGTGCTGGCTCCTGCCACAGTACCTTTGTATCTCCTATTTCCTCTGCCTGGAGTGTCATTTCTTCATCCCTCACTCTACATTACTTAGTTCACTATTTCTCATCATCCTTAAGATTTCAGTTTAAATATCAATTTCTCAGGGAAATTCATACTACTTAAATGTTAATGTAAAATTTTATTATATTATTATAATATATTACATACAGTCAGTTCTCCACATGTGTATGTTCTGAATTCATCAATTCAACCAATGTCAACTGAAAATATTTGAAAAAGATTATGCCTGTTCTGAACATGTACAGAAATTTTTTTTGTCATTATTTCCTAAACAATATAGTACAATATCTATTTACATATCATTTACATTGTGTTAAGTATTACAAGAAATCTAGAGATGATTTAAAGTATTCAGAAAGATATGCATAGGTTATATGCAAAGACTATGCCATTTTATATAAAGAACTTGAACTTCTATTCATTTTGGTATCTAGAAAGAGTCCTGGAACCAATCCCCCTACAGATTCCAAGGAACAACTGTATTATTATTAAAAGTTGAGCATTCCTAGTCTGAAAATCTGAAATCCCAAGTGCTCCAAAATCCTTTGTTTCATGCACAAAATTCTTAAAAATATTATGTAAGATAATCCTCACAGTGTGTGTATAAGTTTATCTGAAGCATAAGAGAATTTCATGTTATGACATGGGCATTGTCCCTAAGATATCTCATTATGTATATAAAATATTCCAAAATCCAGAAAAATGTGAAATTCAAAACATTTCTGTTTCTAAATATTTTGTATAAGGGATATTCAACTTGTAATATTGAGGCGTCCTCATTGTCTGATTTTTGTATCATGCTATATACCATTTAGCACTACTGTAATTATACTTTACTTATATATTCATTTTATTAATGTATGCTAGACTGTAAGCTCCAGGACAACAGGGATTACTACTTGTTTTTTGTTCACCTTTTTCTCCCAGTGCATACATAACATGGTAACTGTATAAAGTAGGTCTGAATAACCCAAGGTCATGTGGCTGAATCAGATACGTACTCCAGTGTTTGTAAGTTGCAATTCCACAAGCCAGACATTAAACTGATTAATCTTTAGTTTCAAAACATCAAATAAGTTTCTTTAGAAGCAAATTCTTTTACCCTGTGGGATGAGAATAACAGCTAACCTACACACTGCACGGTGCCTGTGATATAGAACTGCAGGATACCTACTTGTCACTAGTTAGTGCTTTTTCTTATGAAATACAATAAAAATAAGCATAGTGTGTTACAGAACAGTATATTTCCAAATTTTTGGTCATGACCAGCTCATGATCTAGTAAAGACTATCCCTACCCTAACTATTGACTGAATTCTCTTTAGTTTTTGCCCCCCTATGAGTAAATCCATGAAGTGCAACATGAAGACTAAATTTGTCTTTGAGTGCACAAATTAAAATGTTCTGAAACATTTTGATAATTATTTGATGAAGTTTTGATAGAGAAAGACAAACACATGAGCAAGAAAATTGAAAGGAAATACTAAGCCTTATATCCATCTTATCTATGTGGAGCCAACTTTTTGAGGGGTGCTTAAAAGGTCAACACAGTGGTATGCTCCGGCCAATGTGGCAGTTATAGTGGAGTGTCAACTTTACTGGCTTCGGGATCTGCCCAAGGGATTGTGTTTTTGGATGGGTCATGGAGGAATGACTTAGAGTACTGGCTGGCACTGTTTCCTTTTTACTGCTTCTTGGATGCTGTTAACCAAGGGTCTTTGCTCCACCATGCCCTTATCCTTTGATGTTTCTGCCTGAGAGCCAGTTAGCCATGTACTGAATCCCCTGAAACTGTGAGCCAAATTAAATCTCTTCTCCTTGAAGCTGTAGATGTTGGGCATTGTGTCTGAAGAGCTAATATAGCCAATAACAGAAATGAAGGTGGTTAGCTGTAGTGCATTTTCATATCTACATTTTAGAATAAGAGACAGTTTGTTATTAAGGTAGTTTAACTATCATCTACAACATAAGTCATTCTTTTGGAGAAGATTTTAAAAGAAAGAAAATACGTATGTTTTCCTGTTTGTCTTTATCTGTTTTTAGTTCCTGGTGACCATTAGCTGTTGGGTTTGGAAAATCCCATCTTAGCCATAGATTTGCATACATATTATATAGGATATCAGAGCTAATTGTACATAGGCCTCTCATTTGACTTCTCAATATGTTACTTAGGGTAAAATTGTAGAATGACTTTATTACTTTTCTTGGAACATTGATTCTACTTTGTTCTTTAGTCTCCCTCACCCACTTTATAGAAAACTCTCAGTAATAGTTTTCTAGGCACAAGGTATACCTAGGTTAATATACATTTTATTTTCTTTCTTTTTTTTTTTTTTTTTTTGGTACTGAGCATTAAACTCCGGTCCTTGTTCTTGGGAGGCAGGTGCCGGAACCACTGAGCTAAATCCCCGGCCCTACATTTTTATTTCTAACAGCTTCTTTATTATAATAAAATGTTTTAATTATAGGGCAGAGATGGTGAACCTTTTAGAGCTTTCAATTATACAAATAGCCCGCTGTAGCACACACGCTATAGGTTCACCATGACCGGTACAGGGTACCCATAAGTATGTCCTCATGTAAATTCCCTAAAGAGCCAAATGCTCCTATACCTAACATTTTCTACAAAATTTAAGTGATGGCTTTTGATTAGTTTAGTATAATTCATTAATTTAGTGGAAAAAGATACTGAATTGGGGGAAGGATTTTTTGTTCCTTTTAAAAACTTCTCTCTGTAGGTCATCTATATGTTTTTAATTACCAAATATCTTTAGTAATTTATAAGAGAGTTTCTCTAACATTGGCTTAAAATGAGGTGAAATTAAATATAAAACTTTCTACAGTTGGCAGTTAGGAATTTGTCCTTGATTTAACTTGAAGATCAGATGGAACCTCTTTATGGCCCTTTCTTGTCCCACCTTCCTTCAGTTACCTACACTTCCTTTGAAACCCATTTCAAAGCCTTCCTTTGAAATCTTACTCTGCAGGCAAAATTAGTCATTCCTTATCTAATATTCTCAGAATATCGTATTTACTCATCTCTTTTCTGCACCCTTTTTACACTAGTTCACCTAGTAATATATCTGTCTTTTCCTCTGGGTTATGAGTTTCTTCAGGACAGATAGCATCATTTATTTTGGGTGCGTTTTGTACAACACTGCCCCTAAGACATAATATCTGCTCTATATAAGGTGATGATTGAATAATAAATTTGCATGTCAAGATTTCTAAAGCATTGTCATGCCCTAGCTCATTTAGATAAATGAAGAAGGACAGAATGAAGAGAAAAGAGCAAATAATTGTCTAACAAGCCCAGTGTCTGAGAGAGGAACTAAAAATTAAGAATGGACCTAAAAGACCACGCTCCTACTGGGGGATATATAATGGTATTTTTAAATATTGAAATATTTCTTATACATAAAAACATCAATTTTCTAAAAAATTCTTGTAATTTAAACTTTATTTATACCATGAGGTTGGAAATATTGTTTGATTTTTACTTTTCAGCCTTTTCTGTTACAGATGGAGTGACTTATATATCTTGATGTGACTTGACAAACTGAGTAGGTGAACTCATGCTACAAAGAGGTCTTATAAACAGTGAGGCCCTGCATCCTCAGAGATGGCTCTGAGAGGAACTAAAATGTTAGGAGGCTGGAAAAGATCTGTCAGGAGCAACTCCACATTCTACACTGAAACGTGAAGACAATTCCTCAATTTAGCTGCAACATTGCGTACAGAGCTGTCATTCTGTGTGTGGATTTGTGTCTTATACTTGTTTATCGATTAGGTTGGTAAATATAAAGACACCTGCAGAAATAACCTGTCTCAGGAGAAATCTCACCAGTGAGAAGATGCTGAACAGTGACTACAATTTTGGTTGCAATTCTCATTTCCAGTGCCTTGTTGATAATGTTGTAAAAGTAACCATCTAATCAGAACATCAATCTTTTCTATGCCCGAAGTCACCCATCTGTCACCTGCTCAGAAGAATTATTGTCACATCTAAAATCTAAATATATGAAGCTGTGTATACCATATCAACTGTTTTCATTTCCTTCAGACTTCTTACTCTTTGCATATTCTCTCCCACCAGCATTCAGGAGCAATCAGCAACAATCACAGTGATTAAAGGGAAACTACAGGGCTGGAAAAATAGCATCATCTTCTAAATGGTTTCATGTTTATGCTTTTATGATTGAGCATATCCTATGGCTACTATGATGACAGAATCTGAGAGAGATGATTAATATGCAGACCATGCCAACTCCTGCTTGGATCTTACAGGAAATAGATGTAGAATATGTGGGAATAGGACGATTCATCACCATGTGAGAGCTGAAGGGGACAGGTGAAAGTATTTGCTACATACACCTTCAGAAGACAGTATCAACCATTATGCTAGTAACAGCACTGAGATGTGCTTCCTGCCCTTCTCAGGTGAAGGGGAGAAAAACTTGTGTTCAGCATTGCTTCTTAAAGTGTAGTACTGGCTACACGTGGCATGTGTTTGAAAAACAAATTTTTGAACCTATAGCAACAGAAGCCCTGGAGATAGAGCCTAGTAATCTGTGTATTACCTAGCCCTCCAGCTGACTCTGGTGCCAGCTAATGTTTGAGAATAACTGTATTAATGTGTATAATAAGAGAAAAACACTCCTAGTGCCAGTTTTTGAAAGTCATGGTAATACATTTTGGCTCTTTCTGAGAATTAATGCCCATCATTTAGAGAATATATGGGAATACACATGTAATGACAAAGTGTCATTATTTAGAACTACAGCTGCTAGCTACCTAAGAATTGGCCATCATGTTGAGGAAAATCTATAATCTCAGGCCCTCTGCTGGGTTTGGGTTGTACACAGTGGGACCTGGAATTGATTTTATAACATAAGCCCAGAGAACACTAAAGTGCTTTAAATAATAGAGTGAGATTATTTGGAATTTCCTTGGACACAGTGGGAAGTAGAAGGGAAGAGTGCAGCAAGCAAGTAGTGGAGGATCCAGGTAGAATATATCCTAATAAGGATTCTGGAAGGAAAGAAATAGAAATATCGTTTAAGGAAAGATTAAGTTGTTGATTCCTTTCCTGCAGGCTTCTCTAAACATCCTGCCAAGGGCAAGAGTTGAGAAAAATCGTGCAGCAGGAAGAAGGATGGGTCATGTGGTGATGAAGCAAGGAGAGTTCCACTTTTGGGTCTGTGCTGGGCATGAGAAAGGAAAGAATAGCTGCCAGATACTGAGTGATGAATGACAATTTACTGGAAATACAAAACAGAGCACAAAGCTTTCAAATTTTGCCAAAATATTAAGGAAAATGGTGAATATTCCCATAGGATGCAGAGTTAAGATTTAAGCCCAACTTTTGTGAAATTGTCAAAGCTGACATTTTGGGTTCTGTTTTCATTATCACAGTTAAATGGATATTTTTGTAGTGAAATTTATTATCCTCTGAAGGTGGACAACAATATCATTAAAAATCTGCATATTTTGACTCTAAATCTTTCACTGAGGAAATGATGTAAAATGGCTCAGCAGCAGTATCTGCATGGTTTCCTGCCCCTGCAGTAGAGGAAATAGTTTCTTTTTTCCTTTCACATCTTGTGTCACTTTCCTGTCTTCCACCCACCCCTTCTTCCCATCAGCGCATCAGGCCACAGGACTGTAACACACATCCCAGATTTCTCTAACTGCTTTCCTACTCTGATTCACACCACTCCCTTTTTTTCATGGTTTGGAACAAATATATTGGTCCTCTGGTTATCAGAGTGCTTGTCAAAGATGTAAAGTGCTCTAACTGAGATGAATCAGTGCTCCACTTCATCAACTTGACTATGAAGCAGTGTGCCACATTTACCTTTACTTGTATTTATCTTTTTAAAATGTGCCTTTTATACCAAAAAGATAGATTTTTATACCAGCATCATGCAGGCTATTGGTCATGTTCTAACTCTCTAGAAGGAAACAAGTCATTCACATTTCAGAATCAGAGCATATGAGTAGGAAGGACCTGTGGAATTATAGAGTCCCAGTGTCTAACGGATCAAAAGCCTGATGGATAAGTGAATTGTCCCAGCTGAAATAAGTGCCCTAGCAGAGCACAGCAGCCTCTCAATGTCCTTTCTGTCAACAACATAAAAGGATCAAATCCTCTCTCCCACTTGAGTTTTACCTGCAAGAATCCATGGCAATGTAATCCATGACATTAATCTTGCAAAGCCTGGAAGTTGCAATTAAAGAGTAGAGTATCAGAGAGTGATTGGAGATGATGGACTTAAAGAATATTATTTTTTCTTCAGTCAAAGGAAGCCCTTTAAAAATACTTAAGATATGAAAATATTAGATAGGACTCTGCTCCCTGCTTTCAACTGATGCAAAGGAAACTTAAACACTGAGTATATATTGAATCAGAATTTCCCACTGTCTTATTAGATTTTTTTAGTTGCATTATATATTTAAGGACCATTTTTTATTTGAAAAAACTAACTAAAAGCTTTCTTTATGTTCTGTGGTCCAGAGATTAAGAAAACAGTTATGGTGCCTAGCAAATGAAATTTCTCAAGAAGGATGACCTGTGGTTGTATTTGCTGTTATGCTGCTTCCCCTTTAAAAAAGATCAATTAGAAGCATGCCTACTGCATTTCTTTCCTTTTGAATTAGTTGTGAATAGAAGCAGTTTTGGAGAAAACAGTAGGCTATTTTAAAGACTCTTCTGTGGGTAGTGTCTGCCACAGATCCAAGTAAAGGATAGAGTGTATTAGCTGTTCAGTAAATGTTTCTTGTGTGATTGGATGAATTCTGTCTTTGAATGTAAAAGATGGAGAAATTTGATATTTTTATTGACTCTTAATAGACATAAATTATAAGCAATCCTACCTAGAATAGTTCTTGATAGTTCAGAAAATGAATAATTCAGGAAGATCAAGGTTATATAACTTGCTCTTATAATTTTACATCTTTTTATACTATTAGTATATTTAAGATTCTGTTTTGGATACCTCAGTGGTGGTATGAAATAAAAATGAAAAAGTGAAAGGGGATAATGAAAATAAATGAATTAGCAAAGATTTTCATAGCAGTGCCTTATGGTAAAGCCATATAGATTGAAGGAATGTTTAGCTTTGAATTAGAGAAAGTTTTGAAGGGACCAGCTCTTTTCTCTTGTGGTAGGTGATTAGATGAATGCTGTTGTAGGTTAGAACTAGGGGTTAAAAATAGCAGGAGAGTGCTGCAGGCTACGGCTGAAGGGTCTGCAGAAGTAGAATGGTGGGGGATGAAGAAAAGAAAGACAAAGAGATAGAAAGCTGGGGCCAGGTGGAGCCTCACTCCTGACAGGAGAAAAGGTCTGGCTGGCAACCACTGCGTGTTTATTTATAGTGTAAATATAAGGAAGTACAGGGGGAGGTAAAAGGGGTACCTGTGACTGGAACAGGGAGAGCGACTAGGACATCATGCTTGATGGTTTTATGGTGAATGGGTGGGGAGGAAGACATGTCCTCTTCTCTTCCAGGTTTTGCTTTACCACACCATCTTGTCACATGTTCTCCTCCCGCGGGGCCCTGCCTCGTCAGGTCCGCAGGAGGAAGCAAACAAGATGCGTGTTCTTCTTTCCACATGGGGCCCTGCCTCATCCGTGGGAGGAGGTAAATTAGGCCCAGCCATGGTGATCTACAGTGCAGCGCTCCCAGCAGGAGAGAAGATTTAAATTCATTCTAAAGAAGAGAAACGGCAACAGTGCCCTTATAAAAGGGTGAATCATTGGAGCTGGGTTTTTTGGTTTGTTTTCTAAATTCTCCTACTGGTACATTTTACATTTTATACATAATAATAACATTGATCATTGGAAATCTGTACCTGTACATGATATATCTTCTTTTTTTCCCATTCCTCTGTCCTCCCTTCAACCCCTCTTCCCCTCCTTATGTATAAAAGCTTTGTTTCCATTTTTTCCTTCTATTGTTTTTTTCTTTCTCCCCCTCCCTTGTTCTCCTTCTCGTTTGAACATCTTCTTCTCATTTCCCAATATCTATTATATATTTTGGTCCTTATTTACACTTTTGGTTTCTCACACCAGAGAATCAATGCAGTATTTAAATGTGTGTCTGATTTATTTCACCTAAGAGTATGGTCTTAAGGTTCATTGATTTAGCTAGAAGTGGCTCAAGCTTATCCTTCTTTATGGCACAGTAGTACTCCATTGTAAAAAAATCACATCTTCTTTATGTATTCATCAGTTGATGGGCATTTGGGCTGTTTCCAAGATTTAGCTGTTACAACTGTGCCACTATAAACATGGATGTGCATATATTATTGTGGTATGATGCTTTTAATTCTTGTGGGAAGATACCAAGAAGGGGATACCTGGATCAAAGGGAATCTTCAGTTTTTGTTTTTTGAAGACTGTCTACACTGATTTCCACAGTGGTTGCACCAGTCTACACTCCCACCAACAGTGGAGGGTTCCTTTTTTCCACAGTCCTACAAGCATTTGTTATTGGCTGATTTTTTGATAATAGCCATTCTTTCTGGAGTAAGATGAAATCTCAGCATTGTTTTAATTTTCATTTCATGAATGACCAGTGATGTTGAACATTTTTTCATATATTTACTTGCCTTTTCTATGTCTTGATCTGAAAAGTATCTATTGATTTCAGATGCTCATTTTTGGATTATATCTTTAAATGGGGGGGGTCTGATTTGAGGAACAGGTGGCAAAAATTTTTTGGGTTGTTCTTCACTCGGTTGGTAGTTTCTTTTGCTATGCAAAACTTTTTAATAAGATGAGATCCCAGTTGATATTTTGTGATATTTCCTATGTGATCAGAATTTTGTTTATAAAGTCTTTGCCTACAGCAATGTCTTCAAGTGTTATACTTTTTCTGTCTTACAGCAGATTTAGTGCTTCTGCTTTAATATTTAGATCTTTAATCCATTTTGATTTTAGTTTAGTTAATGGTGACTGACATGGGTCTAGTTTTAGTCGTCAGCATGCAGACAGACAATTTTTCCAGAACTATTTATTGAAGAGGCTATTTTTCTTCCAGTGAAGGTGTTTGGCCCCTTTGTCAAAGATTAAGTGACTGAGTGTGTTTGGGGTTGTTTCTGTATCTGCTAATCTATTCCACTGATCTTCAGGTCTGCTTTTTTGCCAGTATCCTACTATTTTTATCACAGTAGCTCTGTAGTATAATTTCAAGTCAGTAATTGGGGTGCCCCCTGCTTTACCTTTGTTGCCTAGAATTGTTTTTGCTATTCTAGGTCTCTTCTGATTCCAAATGAATTTTAGGATTGTTTTCTCTAATTCTGTGAGATAGTTATTGGTAGTTTGATTGGGATTGCATTAAATCAGTATAACAATTTTGGAAGTATGGCCATTTTCACTATATTACTTCCTCCTACTCAAAAACAAGGAATATTTTTCCATTTTCTGATATCCTCTTCGATCTCCTTTTTCAGAATACTGTACTTTTTAATGTAAAGATCTTTTCCTTCCTTCATTAGATTGATTCCTAGATATTTCATTTTTTTGTATGCTATTGTGAAAGGTGTTGTTACCCTAATTTCTTTCTCTGTGAATTTGTTATTCATGTACAGGAATGCTATTGATTTTTGATTGTTGACTTTGTATCCAGCTAAGCTACTGAATTTGGTTGTTAAATCTAACAGTTTTTTGGTGGAGTTTTGGGAGGTTTTCTATATAAAGTATCATGTCGTCTGCAAATAATTACAATTTAACGTCTTCCTTTTCTTTCCTTATCCTTTTATTTCTTTCTCTTGTCTAATTGCTATGGCTAATGTTTCCAGAACTGTGTTGAATAAGAGTGGTGATAGTGAACATCCTTGTCTTGTTCCTTATTTTAGAGTGAAAGCTTTCATTTTTTTGTCCATTTAATGTGATGTTGGTTGTTGGTTTGTCATAGGTTGTTGGTTTATCAGATTGAGATAAAGACCATCTATTCCAATTTTCTGTAGGTTTTTTTTTTTTTATTATGAATGAGAGTTGAATTTGTCAAATGTTTTTTCTGCATCTGTTGACATGACTATATGGTTTTCATCCTTGGCTCTATTAATATGGTGTATTATATTTATTCATTTGCATATGTTCAACCATCACTGCATCCTTGGGATGAATCCTACTTGGTCATGTTGTATAATCTTCTTGATTGGCTGCATTCTGTTTGGCAGTATCTTATTGAGGATTTTTGTATCTGTGTTCATTAGAGAGATTGGCTTGTAGTTCTCTTTTTTTGGCTGGATCCTTCTCTGGTTTTGGTATAAGGGAAATACTTGCTTCTAGAAATGACTTTGGGAGTATTTCTTCCTTTTAAGTTTTATTAAAGAGTTTGAGAAGTAGTGGCATTAAGTCTTCTCTAAACTTCTTGTAGAATTCAGCTGAGAATTTGCCAGGGCCTGTTTTTTTTCTTTTTTTCTTAAATTATTTTATTGGTACATTTTAGGTATATAATATGTTTACATTTATCATTGGGAACTTGTATCTTTACATGATGTATCTTTTTTCTTATTTTTTCCCCATTCCTCTGCCTTCCCTTCACCCTCTCCACCCTTCCCTATTTACAAAGACTTTTTTTTTCCATTTTTTCCTTTTCTCATAATTTTTCCTTTCCCTTCTTTCCTTTTCCCTAACCCTCCCACTTCCCCTACTCCTTTGGACCTTTTCTTCCTATTTCACATTATCGATTATTAATTATAATCATTGTAATCCTTATTTATACTTTCAGTTTCTCACACCAGGGAAACTATTAGATATTTATACATGTATCCTATTTATTTCAGTTACGAGTATGGCCTCATTGTGCATCCATTTAGCTATAAACGTCTCTAGTTTCTCATTCTTTATGGCTGAATAGTACTCTTTGTTGGTAGTTTTAATTACATCTTCAATTTCACTTCAATTTCAATTGATATTGTTTTATTTAGAATTTTTATATCTTCTTGATTCAGCTTTAGTAATTCATATGTATCTAGGAATCTATCCACTTCTGTGTTTTTTGTCTTATTAGAATACTGATTCTCAAAGCAGATATTTATGATCTTCTGGATTTCTGCAGCATGTACCCTTTTCATTCCTAACTACATGGATGTGATTCCTTTTCCGTTTTTTGATAATGTTGGGTAAGGGTTTGTTAATTTTATTTAATATCTCAAAAATCCACCCATTCAATTTATTGATTCTTTGTATTGTTTTCTTAGACCAATTGCATGAGATTCTGCTCTGATCTTTATAATTTCCTCCCTCATAAAAGCTTTGCAATTGACTTGGTCTTCTTTTTCTAGAAGCTTGAGGTTCAATATTAGGTTGTGTATTTGCACTTGCTCTGTTTTTCTGATATGGGAATTCATCAGTATAAATTTCCCTTTTAGGACTGCTTTCATTGAGTCCCATAAATTCTGTTATGTTGTGTTGACATTATTATTTTATTGTAGAAACTGTTTAGTTCTTTAATTTCATCTGTGACCCATTGGTTGTTCGTGAGGGTGTTACTTAGTTTCCACGTGTTTATGAAATTTTTGTGGTTTCTTTTTGCTGTTGATTTCTAATTTCATTTCACTATAGTCTGATAATATGGAATAATTTCAGTTCCTTTGCATTTACTTAAACATGTTCTGTGAGCTAGCATGTGGTCTGTTTTAGAGAATGACCCATGTGCAGCTGAAAGAATGTGTATTCTGATGTTTTCAGGTGGAACACTCTGTAGACATCTACTAAGTTCATTTATTCAAAAGTTTGGTTCAGTTCTGATATTTCTTTGATTTTTTTGTCTTGTGGATCTATTTTCCATAGTGAGATATTGAGGTCCCTCATTACAAGTATATCAGTCAGTGCTTTGATTTTTCATGTCTGTTAATATTTCTTTAATATGGTTGGATGTGCCAGTATTTGATACATACATATTTATGCTTGTTGTCTTGTTCTCTTGCATTGTTCCCTTTCCTAGGAAGTAGTGATCTTTTTTGGCTCCTTTAATCAGTCTTGGCTTGAAATCCACTTTCTCTGCAAATAAAATAGCTACTCCTGCATTTTTTCTGGGTTCTTATAGCATGGAATATTGTTTTCCATCCTTTGACTTTCAATCTGTGAATTTGTTTTTGAATTAAATGTTTGTTATAACCAGCATATTGTTGGATCTTGCTTCTTAATCCATTCTGCCAGTCTGTTTCTTCTGATTGCTGAACTGAGTCCATTTACATTGGTGGTTTTAACTAATACGTTATTGACTTATGCTTGTAATATTATTTTCCTATTGTTGGTTCCCTTTTTTGCCCACCTCTGTTTAATTACTTGCCTTGCTTGGTGGATTCATTCTGTTGAGGTTCATGGAGTTGTAGCCTTCGTTATCTCTTTTTAGAATGTCTTTCAGAACATTTTGTAGTGTTGGTTTAGTGGTCATGAATATCTTCACGTATTTTTTGTCATGGAAGTACCTTATTTCTCCATCAGTTTGGTATAGTACATAAAAGCGTAAAAATTTTACATGTTTATAGGATTGCTTGATGTGTCAATTCATGTAGACATTGTGTCATGATTAAATTAGGTTAAACATATCTATCTCTTACATTTATTTCTTTGTGGCAAAAATCTTCAAATCATTTCTTCTAGATTTTTGAAATATACACTGAACTATTGATATCAATAATCACCCTTTACCAGAACTTCTTGGTCCTGTCACTTAGTACCATGGGTGGACCTTTGTGCATTCCTCCCTCCCTCCTATTCTTATCGCTGGTAGTCAGTATTTCACTCTCAACTTCTATGAGATCAACTGTTTTGGATTCCACATATGAGTGAGATAATGCCATACTTGTCTTTCTCTTCCTGACTTACTTCAGTTAATGTAATGATCTCCAGTCCCATCTATGTTGTCAAAAATGATAAGATTTCATTCTTTTTATGGCTGAATAGTATTCCATTGAATTTCTGCACCGTATTTTCTTTACCCATTGTAAGTTGATAGACACTTGAGTTGTTTCCATTTCATGACTATCATGAATCATCTGTAGTCAACATAGGAGTGCAGATGTGTCTGTGACATATCCCTGGTACTAGGATTGCTGGCTATATGGTGGTTCTATTTTTAAATTTTTGAAGAGCCTCTACTGTTTTGCATAATGGATGTATTAATTTATATTCCCCTCAACAGTGTGCAGATGTTCCTGTTTTTCTACCTTCTTGTAAGCACTTATCATATTGAGTCTTTTTGTTAACAGTCATTCTTACTGGGGTGAGGTGATGTTTTATCGTGCCTCAGTACTAAGATTTTAAAAGCGGGGAAAATAATCAGCTAATTTGAGTTTTTTCTAGTCCAGGCTTTGTTACTTAGGGAGAGTGAGCCTGGCCACATCTTGCTGTAGCACACATTTCTAAACCAAGGTTGGTATAAAAACACCTACCTGCCTCGAATGGATTTTTTAAATGACATGAGTTAGTGAATATTCTTATTATCACGTTGTTAAACATACGTGCATTTAGTGCTTATTGTTCATTTCTTCACACTAGTTGCTCTGTATTCGGCATTCTGATTCATTTTAATCAAAGGCATATTGTGTTCTTTAGGAACTTCTTGGTGGAAATTCTACTTATTCAAATAAAAGACTGATATTCAAAAACCAAATTTAAAAATATTTGAAAAATTAAACATATATCTCATTTCTTTACACAGAGGATATAAAGTAGGTTTTTTTGTTCCTGATAAAAACATACCTTATAGGGGTACTGTAAGACATTTATTCTGTTGAATTGTTGATTCTTGGAATTTAGTGTGAAGTTTACTCATGCTGATGAGGAAAAGATTTTCATCAAAACTTCTTATAATTTGCATTGTAACATTGTAGAAACTGAATCAATAATCTGTAATAACTCTAATGATTTCCTTACTTTTCAAGGAGAATTCAGTTACCTTGGATTAATTTTGTTAGAAAGTTCTCCACCATTTAATTTTTAATAGAAATTAATGAGAATTTTATTCTGAAAACTGTGTTCTTCCATTTTAGTACATAGTAGTGTATATGCTTGGTTTTCTTTGCTGTTGCACTGGGATCTTTAGGAGAACAATATCAAGAGGCAGTCTCCTATGCTGAGTGGTGCCATTTTGCCATCCTTTGGGGGTGGATAGGTGGCTGGTGACCATGTGGAGAGGAGCAGTGGAGTTTTGAGGAGAGGAAAAGGATCAACCAGTAGCACTTACTGAGCAAGCTTACTGTATGCCAGAATTCTCATTTAATTTTCACAATGCTGGGGTGTGTAGCATATTGTCCTCATTATTTTGGTGCTGGGATTTAAGTTCAAAGAAGTTGAGTACAATGCCTAATTTAAATATCAGTGTAAGTGAGGTTTGGATCTAGGTTCTCTGATTTTTAATGTTCAACGTCTATTGTCTGTTGTTGGCCTCTTCTAGGACAAGTCCAAGATTATCTGTTGTTGCTCCAAACACAACACAAGCATACATGCACACACATGTGCTAGTCATTGTCATCGTCATCTTCACCTTTGCTGTTGTGCCTTTGTAGAAATGAGAAGAACCCAAAAGAAGAACCCACAGATTGGTTTTTCCTCCCTACTGATAGAGCTTACTATTTTATACCTTTTAGAAGCAAACTACACCAAAAAAACTGTATTTTTAAAAGAAATCAGAAAAATGACATATTATTGTCTTTTGTAACTATTTGGCATCTTAAGGATAGTGAAATGAGATAGCATTAAATGCATATTTGGTTTCATATGAGGATATCTAAAACTAATATAACATTATAAGCTTACTATCATCATCATCATCATCATCATCACCCCTTTGTGGTGCTGGTAATTGAACCCAGAGCCTTGAACATGTTAAGTAGGCACTCTAAATGCTTCCTAACCCATAAGCTAACATTTTTAAAGTTTTTGAGTGAAGTAAAGTTATAATTTAAATGAGAGATAGTGGAACATATTTGCAAACTCTAAATTATTTTTCTTGTTATCTAGAAATGATTTCATGAGAAGTAGATTTTTTTCAGAATAAAAGCTTTAAAAAGAGGCATGACCCTTTTTGTAGCTAGAACTGAAATTGTGCTGAATGGACTGTTTCTTGAGCCCAGGCCCCAGTTGGAACAGTGGCATTCAGGATGTAATGTGTGTCTCACTCTTACCGCTGACCTCAGGGCATAACTTACACTTAATTGCTATATTTGCCAAGATATGTAATGGAATTTATCTATTTTTATATACTCATCTCTCCTGCTAGTCTGAGAGCAATTTGAGGGCAGAAACATTCATTTTTAGATTCCTAGAGCATAGGAGACATGAAGTCTGTAGTATATGTTTATTGATTAACTGTGTTATAATTGGATGGCTCATTCATTCACCCCATCTCCCATATAAAGTGGACCTTAACTAAAAGAATTGCTCTGAGGTTTTTAACCAGCATCATGGTGTAAGACAAACTTCAAAGTTTCTACATCTCCTGTGAGTGGATCTACCAACCTGCTTCTGACACCTGAATTATGCCTTTTCTGCAACTACCATTTTATTTCTTTCCTGATGTTAAAACTCTGCTTTCTTCTTAAGATACTCCTTCTTTGGCAAACATCTCTAATGAAATTGTGCCTTCTCTCATTTACCTGCATTCCTGTAGCTGGATGTCAAATTTCCAGAATTCTATATATATTGTTGAAATACTTGGTGTGATTAAAATATACAATTAATGTTCAAATTTAAAATTATTATAGTAAAAGATTCATTGCCATTATTCTCCCTCAAAATATTACCCTTTGCTTTGAACACACTTTATTTATCATTTTTTTGCCACTTTCTGAAGCAGTTCTGGGACTGTCTTTAGTTATGTTGTTGTGGATCCTTTGATATTCTGAATCAATTAAAAATATTTAACTTTCATGGTCATTTTGATTTTGGGGAAGAGCCAGATCTGGTAAAGAGGTGGATGAGGACACACTGCAATATTTTTACTTGACAGAAATTGCTGTAGATATTGTGAATTGATTGGTTCCATCAAGGGAGCCACAAAAAGACATTCATGAAAGGGACTTTCAGAATTGCTTCAGAAAGTGGCAAGAATTATGGGATATGTATATTTGGAATGAGGGAGATTAATAACAGTGTGTCTTTTGCTGAAAAAAATATTTTTATTTAAATAGTTATCATATTTGTTGATCACCCAGCATACTTCTAGATGAGTGCCAATGAGAGCCCTCAGATGTCTTCCTTATTATTTTGTCAGCGACATTAAAAATGTAAAAAGAAACAAATGAAAAAATTAAAAAAATTTTTTTTGGTACCAGGGATCGAACCCACCACTTAGCACTTGTAAGGCAGGGGCTCCACTGAGCTAAATCCCTAACCCCTTAAATTGTTTTATTTAGCTTAGCATACCTCAAGTTATTGTTTAACATTAATAATTTAAAATTATTAAAGAGACATGCTCCATTTTCCTGTTTGTACTAAATCTTTGAAATTTTGTATGGCTTTTATACTTTTACAACACATTTGAAATCAGACTAGCCACTCTTCAAGTGCTCAATTGCCCTTTGTGTTTAGTTGCTACTGTATAGGACAGCTATGTTTTTCTTTTGTTTTTGTTTTTGCTTAAATTATTTTATTGGTACATTTTAGGTATACAATACGTTTACATTTATCATTGGGTACTTGAACCTGTATATGAGTATCTTGGTTCTTATTTTGTCCCCATTCCCTGTCCTCCCTTCACCTTTTCTCATAATTTTTCCTTTTCCTTCTTTCCTTTTCCCTTCCCCTCCCACTTCCCCTAACCCTTTGGACCTTTTCTTCCTGTTTCAGATTATCAATTATTCATTTTAATCATTTTAATACTTATTTACACTTTCAGTTTCTCACACTAGAGAAACTATTTGGTATTTACACATGTGTGTCCTATTTACTTCACTTAAGAGTATGGCCTTGGGGCTGGGGATTTAGCTCAGTGGTTTTACCACCTGCTGCGCAAGCACAAGGACCCAAGTTTGATCCCTGGTACCAAAAAAAAAAAAAAGAGTATGGCCTCAATATGCATCCATTTAGCTATAAATGTCTCTAATTTCTTGTTCTTTATGGCGAGTAGTACTCCATTTTATAAAAAATACCCCACATCTTCTTTATCCAGTTTCCAGTTGATGGGCATTTGGGCTTTTTCCAAGCTTTAGCTATTACAAACTGTGCTGCTATAAACATGGGTGAGCATATATCGTTGTGGTATGTTTCTTTGAATTCTTTTGGGAAGATACCTAGGAGGGGAATAGCTGGGTCAAATGGGACCTCTAGTCCCAGTTCTTTGAGGTATCTCCATACTGATTTCACAGTGGTTTCACCAGTCTACACTCCCACCAACAATGGAGAAGGGTTCTTTTCTCTCCACACCCCCACCAGCATTTGTTATTGATTTCTTGATAGCAGCCATTCTTTCTGGGGTGAGGTGGAATCTTAGTGATGTTTTCATCTGTATCTCTCAAATGACCAGTGATGTTGAACATACTTTCATATGTGTATTTGCTGTTTTTACTTCTTTGTCTGAGAATGTAGGACAACTGTGTTGAATCATTGTTTCTCTGCACTTTCTCAATGTTTTTGAGTCTTTATACCATTTGTTTCCAATAATCTTTGATGTGACCAATAAGCTAATTGTTCACTGTTTTGAATTAGCATAGCATCAGTTGGCATATAGTCTTTTCCCTACCGCTTTACTGCTATCATGGTGAAAACTCATATATATGGTATTACTATTTCTCAATGTCAACATATCTTCACTTCATCTATTACTATCATCTCTATTCTTTGATTTTCATTATTATCTTTGAGTCCTTTAAGCCCAGTGGTTCCTTTCTCTTGTTATAATTACTAATATTCTTATCTATCTCATATTGTTTCTCTTAGGCTTTTTTTTCCCATTCTGTGAAGATCATTTTTACAGTTATTTCAGTGGATTACTTAACTAAGCTGTTGAGCCTATAGATCTCAGTAAAACTACTCATTCATTTATCATGCACTTTTCTAGATGCTAAGGATAATTCAGTGGACAAACCACTGTAGATCCCTGCCTCATGATGTTTAAGTTCTACTGGGGAAACAGATGAGAAACAAGCCATTGTCATATGGGGTGTGTCAGTTAAATGATAAATGTCATGGAATAAAATAAAGCACAGAGGGAGATGGGCAGGAATTAAGGAACAGGGTTGAACATGTAGATAACATAGCTAGTGAAGATCAACAGGCAAATGAAATTTTTGCAAAGCCTTGGAGGAAGTTATGCAGTGAGCCACAGGGATAGTAGGGGAGGAAAATTCATGCAAAGGGAGTAGCAAGTGCCAAGGCCTTACATCTGTCTTTTAACTGTTGCTAGTAAAAGAAGCTATAGAGGAAAATGTAATCATGGGAAAAGGTGCTTATTGGTTTCTCCTCCAAACTGAGGACTAGTAGGAGCAGTATAAGATGGGAAATAGAAGTCACTGAGCCCAGTCTCATTTACTTGACACTAGTTATATGGCCTCTTCAAGTTCACAGCTTAAAATGGCAGATTTGACCCTGGACCTAGGTCTGCCAGGTTTTATTCATGCAAAGTAAACGTGCATGGTTACCATGGTATAACAGTGTACTCTTCTGATGATTACCAGTGCCCAGAGTTAGTACAGATCGCATGGGTTCAGTGATGGGTCTCTGACAAGAGCACCCTCACTTCAGATGCCATGCATGTTTGAGGTGTCCTCATACCATGTATTTCTGGTTGGTTACGAATTCAGGAGTTCTTATACCTTCACAGTTTGATAATTCACTGGAATGTATTATAAAATTCAGGAAAGCACTATGCTTATAGTTGCATTTTTATTATAAAGGATGCAAATCCAAACTCTCCACCCCCTAAAATAAGGAGAAATGTGAGACCATATTTGCAAGGGTGTTAAACCCAGAACTTTCATGTATTCTCTTAGAATCAGGACATCTTATACTATAGGCTAGTGATGGCAAACCTTTTAGAGACCAAGTGCCAGACTGCAAGAGAAAACACACTTACTTATTGCAAAGTGCCAACGCGGCAATTAAACCTGAACACTGAGATTTTAGTTAGAAAAACAAACTCTACATTAACATCTTTTGTTTTAAGAGAAAAACACAGGAGCATGCATGGCACTATGCTCAATATATTCACCTCCCTACCCAGGAACTCATCTAGGCTGTGATGGCCATTGTTTCAGCTGGGGTTTCATTACCTAGGCATGATTGAATCATTGGCTATATGATGGAACTCAATCATTATCTTTTCTCCCGTCCTCAGAAACTCACCTGATGTGTGGTTCAAAATCCCAACCTTCTAATCATGTACTGTAGTTGGGTTTTCTAGCTTAGTTAGCCACCATCCTAAATGTTCGAAAGAGCCAACTGTGAATTACTTCATTAGTATAAACTTTGGTGTGGTCTAAGGACACACATGAATAACAAAGATACTTCTGTCCCTTGGGAAATTCCAAAGGTTTAGAAGCTGTATCCCAGGCATCTAGTACAAAGACCAGACTCATTCTTTATTTATGCAATAGAGAAGTTAAAAAACCATTTGGCTTATGAATTTATTATAAGACAGCAGCCTTATAGAGATAGGAAATTAGTAACTAATATAGCCCGGAAATTTCTTATTATCAAAAAAATTTCCATAGTCCAAGCTCAAGTTCATCTTTTTTTTTTTTTAAACTAGCTGTTAAGGTGCTAGGGTAGTGAAAAATGATAAAAGAAAATGTATTTGACTCATCTTTTCCATCTAGGCCACTTCTGGAGGACATGGCATTGTAGACAGATTAAGATTGCTCAGGATAAAGTTGATGTCACTCCTTGGCTTGAGGGCTTTGGCAATTCCCTTTTCATTACCTCATAGATGAAGGAAGAAGATCTTTGCTAATGAAGTTCTTTCTGGTGTCTCCTGGGCAGAAGGCAAATCTCACAACACGTATTTGCTCAGTTGCTTACTGTGTTTCTTCCATCATCTTCCATGATCCCTGTAGGATTTTTCAAGTTTAAACAAGCAACTTACTTGTATTTCATATCTAGTTAAAACAAGCAGCTATACAAATATACAGCTTGTGTTGAAAAAGAAGGAAAATGTGGGACAGAGAGCTAAAAAACATTCCTTAGTTAGAACTTGATAATTTCCTAGTATTTGACACTTGCTATTTTTACTGTTAAAACCATAGTAAAGTGTGCTTTGAAATTTATTCAAGAATTTATTCACCAAGGGTTTTTTTTTTGGTATTACTCTATGAAGGACACTGTATGAGATCTTAGTAATGAACATAATCAAGAGTTCATGTCTCATTTCTGGTCTGCAACTAGATGATTATGATACAGTGTGGTAAGTTTAATTAATGTAGTTATTTCTTATGTATCACAGAAGCACAGAGGAGGAGAACTTAAATGACCCCCAGGGAGTAAAGGTGAAAGGGTCAGGGGAAGTTTTCTGAAGGAGGTAATAATCTAAAGTAAATGTTAAAAGGTGAATAATCATTTGTCTGGCAAAAAGCATGGCCAAAGACCATTCCAGGCAATGTTTAGGACATGAGCAAAGGCCTGGAGCTGAGACATAGCATACTGTTTTTAAGAAGCAAAGCAATTCTTTGGAATATAAAATGAGCTGTAAAAGAAGACCTGAAAAAATAGGGAGTGATCACATCATATGCCACATTGGTAGGCCTTGGAGGTCTTTAAAAGAAGTGATCAAGGACAACAGGAAAATATCGTTCAAAACAAGGTACTTTCATATGAGAACATGAATTGTGAGAGAACATTATTTGTTCACTTTGGGAGAATGAGGAATTCTGCTTAGGAAGATGGTGAAGATAGGAACAAACAACACAAAAGCTCTGTGTTAAATGTAACAAGGTGAAGGTTATGCAAAGAAGAACGATCTGTTCTATGTAAAAATGGCTCAGAGATTGTTGTGTAAATCTAAGTTTTAGACCTGGGTTATAATTTAATGCGTAGAATAGAAATTGCTTAGTGACACCTTTAGATCCCTGACACTATTCAAATATTTCCAAGTAGAGAAGGAAAGCAAATTCTGCCTTGAAATGAATAAATATTATTGCATTATATATGTAGGTGGTATGTTTATGGGTATAAGTATACATTTTTATGTTCACCCATTGAAATGTAAGCTCCCTGAGGGTAGACATGTCACTTTTTAATTTCATGTCATTATTGTATCCTCACATTTCAGAACAATACCTGATGCAAGGTAGCCTCTCAACTTTTGCTGAATGAATGGAATATAGAGAAATTAATATGTACACTCTGGTTAAATTATATAGCAGAAGAATCTTAATAATAGATAATATGCAATTAATATAGCAGGTGAATTTAAAAATCCACAAAATGCTAACCTGATTTTACCCTGAAACTCGTTATGTTTGGGGAAAATCTCATCAGTGGATTCCATATAAGACAATTTATTTTTAGTTTAATTACTCAGAAGTGATCTCATCTTTTTATTGTAGATTTCTCTGGAGAATCAATGTGTTGATGATCCTGAACCCCTCTGCAGCTCCTCTGGGAAGCGTTACAGGCAGTACTTAGTCATTCCTTTGTATTGGCATAAGACTTGGAAGACTGGTGCCAGCCTCAGTTATTTTGACTGTATTTAAGAAAGAGGTTCAGTCACACCATCAAAAGTAAATTTGCTGTAGGAATGTCTGCTCAAGCCAGTAAGTCCAGTATCTAGGAGAAAAAATTATACCAAAACCTGAAATGTTACCCATAGAAAGATTGCTCATATAAATGGAAGTCATCACCTATATGAATGATATCATCCTTTGTTAGGTTCATTGCCATTAAGCTGCACTGATAATCTATGAATCTTTCTCTCTCTGATTTTAGCTCCTTGAGACAAATACCTTAGTATTGTTTCTTAATCCTCAAGTAAGTGAGTGACTAAGAAACTCAGGTTAATATTAGTGTCCAACTAAGTGACCTGTTTACTTGTCTCAGAGATCTGAGTAAATTCCTTTTTAAAAGTTAAATATTGAAGGAGTTGGTGAGTGATCCTGATGATTCCTTTTCAGGGTAAATTAGTTCTGAGAGAAGATTTCAATTTGTCACTTTCTCTACATGACTAATGAAGAAAAGCAATTAGGACTAATAGATCATGAGACCAATGGGGTGAAGATCTGCTGGTTTATATGTTTATTTGCTCCTGGATGAGTGAAATCCTTACAAGGCTATCTTTGAGGTTGTAGCTCATAATTGAAATACACTTAGTTCTTCAGGCCTGCTGCCTTTACCTAATTTGCTTGTAGCTAAGAAGCTTCTATTACCTTTTAGTCTTGCTTGGCTGTAGTTGATAAGAATTGATTTGATACTCTCAGCTTGTAAGATATGAAAGGGACTATTTAATGACATATATATATATATATATATATATATACACACACACTAATGAAAGACATTTCACTATTCTACTATTATCTTCATATTTGATGAGTATTATGTTAGTCAGATGTCTATCACTGACAAAATATCCAAGGTACATAGATTAAAGGAGAAAAGGTTTATTTGGGCCTTGGTTTCAGAGGTTTTAGTCTATGGCCACTTGGCCCTGTTGCCTTGGACTTGTGGCAGCATAGTACACCAGGGTGGGAGTATGTGACAGAGGAGGTTGCTTACCTCATTGTGACCAGGAAGCAAAGAGAAAGTGAGAGGGAAGAGGTGAGGTCTGAGTATCCCTGTAAAAGGCATGTCCCCAGTGACCTAACTTCCTTCCACTAGGCCCTGTCTCCTAAAAGTTCTACCACTTCCCAGTTGCATCATAGGCTGGCTGGTGACCAAGCTTCAAACATATAAGCCTGTGGGGGACATTTAAAATCCAAACTGTAGCAAGTGTGATAATGTCTTGTGAGTACACCAAACTTATCTTTTATTTAGTTGTAAGAAGTCTTCAGAATTTGTCTTATTACCCATAGTTGAGATAGCGGTCTTATAACAAAGTATTTATAGAGAGGCCCCAAAATTTCATGGCAACTTAGCAGAATTAAGGAACAAATATTTTGATGCAGTGTTGAAAAAAATCACAGGAGAGGCTGGGGATTTAGCTCAGTGGTTCTGGAGCCTGGCTCGTGAGCGCAAGGTCCCAAGTTCGATCACCCGTAACAAAAAATAAATAAATAAATAAATAAATAAAAAATCACAGGACCATAAGACACAAAGATTCTCTGGTATCTTATGTAGTATTCCTTTTTTTTTTTTTTTTGGTACCGGGGATCGAACTTGGGTCTTTGCGCTTGCGTGGGAGGCGGCAAAACCACTGAGCTAAATCCCCGGCCCATATGTAGTATTCTAAGATTTCTAATTTCTGTGCTGAATTCATCACCCCTCATTCCTCTTGTGCCCCTTTAGTTAGGGCTTTTTGTTGTTTTTTTTTTTGGTACCAGGGATCGAACTAGGGACCTTGTGCTTGCAAGACAGGCAGCAGAACCACCGAGCTAAATCCCTGGCCCAATGCAATTTTTTTTAGTACCTGGGATCAAACTCGGGACCTTGCACTTGTGAGACAGGTGGCAGAACCACTGAGCTAAATCCCCTGTCCTATGTACCCCTTTATTTAAAAGATTTACACAGTGGTTACTCTCACTACATTCTAAACTTGAGATAGTCTTCCCAAACTCAAAAAGGGCAATTATGCCATTATTTTTTCTTCAAATTTAAATAGTGCTTGTAGATTTTAATATCTCTTGCATTTAATAGATGTCTACTATCTATTACTCCGTGTATTTCACTGTCAATCATCCTCAACAAGCATGCCCTAGTTTCCCTTTTTTCATCATTGTTCTCATTGCTTAATCACCTGCCAGAGTGATATTCTTCATTATCCTTCTTCTGACAATTCCAGGGATATCAGGGTCTTCCTAATCATGCAGTATTCGTTCTTTATCCTTAGTGAAATCACAGACATTGATGGTCACAGTCCTTCCTTAGCCTCAGGCCATCTTATGAGATGACATAATTATCTTTTCACTTTTACACTATTTCTTTCTCTTTTTTCAATCCTTAAGGTTGACAATTTGCTTTTTCCTTTTACCATTTTTCCTGTAAAGAGAATTTAATTCTGTTTCCTTGACCTTCAATGTCCATTTGAAAGAAAGAAATCCAGAAAACAACAGGACAAAACATAATGTATGGCAGGAGCTGGGGAGGAATGCATTGAATCTTAGGAAATATTTTACCCTGTGCATGCTTTTGTTTCTAAATGCAGTACATCTTAAGTATTTTTTCTTGTGAAGGAGTTCAAAAGTTTAAGAGTGAACCTATACTCTTGAGAGATAGGAGAAGATCCCACTAAATCCAGCTCTACTTTTTAAAATTGTTTGGGAACTAGAATAAATCTGGAACATCAATTTTCCCTTCACTTTAACCTTAGAATTCAATCTGGTAGGTGGAAAAATAGGGAGTGGGGCTAATAGCTCCCTAAATCACCTGTTTGGTCAATATGGAAGTCTGAGTAGAATTTCTCTGCTATAGGATGAAGACAAAAGAAACTCTAATTTTGTGGCCCATAAAATAATAGTGCAGATTAAAGGAAAGGAGCATTATGCTTAAGGATCATAGGCGAATAACATTTTAGAATAAAATTTATTGTAGGAGATAGCATGTTATTTTAAATACGTAACTTTTAGCTGTTGTAAGTAGAGTATACAAAGGCAGAGTTTCAGTGAAAGAGTGGAAAAACCAAAGTGAAGAAGGTATTGATGTAGAGAAACTGGATGGCATGAGCCAAAGATAGCAAAGAAAAAAAAAACAAAAATGATGGGAATAAAATTTGCATTGGGATGTTTATGGAACAGACTTCACATAATAAATACAAAAGATAGTCCATGAATAGGATAATCTTAAAAAAATGTCTTCTAGAACACAGAGAAAAAGATATGGATGAGAATGGCAGATAAATAGTGCAGAAATGAAGGACTGGAATTGAAGGCCCACCTATGTCAGGATCTGGGAATACAATCATGGAAGTATGTTTCCTGTTCTAAATATCCCAATATGCTAGTCAGTTACAGAGATCTCAGGGAGGTTTACTGAAAGACACTGATACAAGTTATAGTTAGAATGATATTAACATAGCCTTCCATTGCTAGAACAAATACTTAAGATAACCAACTGAAAGGAGGAAATGTTTATTTTTGGCTAACAGTTTCAGAGGTTTCAGTCCATGATCTCCTGGCCCAGTTGCTTTAGGCCTATAGCAGCCCAATACACCATGACAACCATGATGGAGGAGGCTCTTCACCTTATTGCAGCTATGAAGTGAAAAAGAGAGACAAGAAGGAGCCAGCATCCCAGTATCCCCTTCAAGGTTATGCCTCCAGTGATCTTACTTCCTCCCACTGAACCTCACCTTCTGAAGGTTCCACCACATCCTAATAGTGCCATAAGGGAAACATGCCTTTATGCCCTTGGCCTGAGGGAACATTTGTGACCTAAACTGTAGCAAATGGGTAATACTTGAGCAGGCAAATGTAGAGGAGAAGAGTCATTTCAGGAAAGTGGTAGCTTGGGTAAAGACAGAGGTAAAATAGTGTAGGGTATTTGTTTATTACTCAAAAATATTTTTCAAGTATCTTCTATGTGTGAACCTCCAGTTTTGGTGTGAGCAATGAACAAAACAGAAAAAGTTCATGAAAAGAGTCAGAAGATCCTTCTAGAGATCAGGAATAGCAAGTACAGCGGTGCTGAGGCTGGATATGCTGTTTGATCTGTGGTCTCAGATGTTTTATTAGAATTCTAGCTGAACTTCTGTTTTGGGTTGTTATTTTCATACAAAAATTGAAAGAAGCACTTGAAGAGAGCATTAACCTGAGTTCAGTCCTCAGCTTTGCCCATAACTATCTTCAAAATTTTGGGCAAGTTATTTAGCCTCTGTTGGCTTTTTTCTTTAATCTGTGACATGAGGATAATGGTCCATAACTGTATGCTTGCACTTGGATAAGCGTGCTGCCTGTCCCTTGGGATACACAGTGGAGTGCCAGTAGAGGTCATCCCAGAGCCACAGTATATATGGACCTTGTGCAACTTCCTGAGCTATTAGTTTCATTAAGAGTTTGGAAAGAAGTATATCTAAAAATGTGTTTTACCAGAATGCAAAATTCCCTTATAATTTTTATTTATAGAAAGTCAAATGTCAAGATATTCCATGGTTTTGACAAGACACTTCAGGGATTATTTCCACACTCATGAAAATGCTTCCCACATGAATCTCAGCAGAAAAGTTTTAGACGTCTTAACTAGATAATCACTAAGATTATTTTCTGTGTTTCATGCTTCTTTTAAAGGCTCTCCATCCTGGGTTACTTATTGTCAACTTTTTTTCCTCTCTGAATGAATGAATAATCTAATGTAGATGCTTTTATGTTACTTTTAATTCAGTGGAACTCCTTTTGAAAGAAAACTTTAGAAACCAAAGTACTTCCAAGTGTTCTGCGGGTTATTAAACATCAAGATCAGGGATATAGATTATCTTTCACAAATATATGCAAATATATTATCACACAGCACTTAAGTTCAGAGGTCAAGTAGTGCTCCACACCACATTCCTGGGAACTTAGCTCTACAGTCTTCTGTGTGTAACTAGTTTTCTCAAACCGACTTCCACTTTTGTCACAGTATATCATCACTAGCAGCAGCAGCAGGAGTCCCTGATCATGGTAGAAAAAAGAATTTGTTCTCCAAACACAGACTAGAAATTATTTCTTCTAGTTTGATTAGTTTAGGTCATGTGTTTACATGACCAAACCGTTGACATGATAATCTAAGAGTAGGCCACTTGGCTTCACCCTTGTTTATAGGCAAAGGATTGTTTCTCTGACAACAGTGGGCTGCATTGGAGAGTAGAAATCAAAACCAAATCATGATTACATTAAGGAAGAGGAAGAGGAGGATGGATACTCCTATAAAGCAAAACTCTGTATAGGAATAACTAGAGATGTTTTATAATGAGTTTTGAGTGTTTTGTTGTTGTTTTTGGTTTGTTTTATGGAATACTGGGGATTGAACCCAGGGAGTACTATTTTACATCCCATCCCCCTTCTTTTTTTGTTCTGATTTTTAAAATTTGAGACAGGATCTCACTAAATTGCCCAGGCTGGTTTCAAACTTGTGCTGCATCTGTCTCAGCTTCCTGTGTGGCATGTTCCACCAGACATGACCCTGATGTTGTTTATCGGCCTCACCCAAGTTTTTTAGACTGGCAATATTCTTTATCATGAGGAAACAGACAAGGACTGAAATTTTCTATTTAGAAAATGCTGGACTCCTGTTGTGGTTATATGAACTAAAACCCACAGGCTGTACACATAAACAAACAATAAGACAGTCACATAAGCAAGCATGTAAAGAAATGATGGAATAGCTCTGGGTTTGATCAAGAAAATAGAGATATGTCTTCCTGATCTTACTTGTCTTGAATCAATCTCTGCTCAATTGTAAGCTCTAGGAGAATTGGGACTTTTTCACTGCTTGGTTCACTGACACCTAACACATTGCCTGACACATACTGAGCACACTGCATATATTTATTAATAATGTTTCTTGAATCCAAAATCATTAATGATTTTTGAAAGGATAATGGAATAATAAACACCTGCATTATGGAATCTTAGTGACAGGAATGAATACTTGGACAATTCTGTAAGATAAGCAATCTGAGAAGTAACTTAATTCCTTCTCACTTGGAGGGTGTGAGGCATCAATGAAAGACTTTAAGATGCCAGAAAGTCTGTAACACTTTGATAGTATATGACAAGTTGGAGTGGTGTCTATGCCCTAGAAGGCTTTTGACACCATAAGAATATTTAGCACAGCACCATACTCGTTCAGTAAATAATTGATGAATGAATGAATGGTGAGCTTTCTAATTGGATTTGCACAAATATGATGATTAGATTAAATAGTTCATATCCCACTGTGCCTATATGCATTTACTTTTTTCTTTGGCCTTAGTGGCATGATTTGTGATATTATTAGTGTTTTGTTATTTTAATGGAGATGTATATTTTTAGTGGAAAAATATAAATCTAGTGAAATATGCCTTGACTCTCAGTATTTCATGCCAATCAAAAGCCAGCTTCTTTGGAGTATGCAGGCACAGACTTTGCACCTATGTCAGTTGCCTTCTTAGTGTCTGGAAGAAAATATCTTCCAGGCCTTTTAACTAAATATGCAACTCACGGCTTATGTGCATTTACTTGATGGCACACTTGGGAAGGATTTAAGACCACCTAACCCAACTCTCCTGTTTTGTAGATGGGAAAGCATGAGAGTACAGGAGGAGGGTGATGGCTGACTATTTCATGCTGGTGGACATTGCAGGCAGAACTCAAACTCAGGTTCCGTAGTTCAACTGCAGTCCTTTAACCATGAGAGGAAATAAAGGGCAATTGAGAACAGTAGGCTTATTTCAAAAATTTGATTTCAGGCAATAGCTAGCTTCTAGCTATGGGTGTCTTGCAAATCCTGAATAGACCTTCATTTCACTAATGGACCATTTGGTGTACAAAGAAAATTAAAATCACAATCTCCTTAGGTGGTGGAGAACATTATTACATGTAAAATACTGAAGTTATTATTGGAGGCACTGGTAACATTGACTGTAGAACCCTGAGAATTTTAAACAAAAGCTCCTCAGTGACTCCTGAAATACGGTGTGGGGTAATGACTTTGACAAGACTGAGGAGAAAATACTCCTTTGAGAATACTGCTTTACTTTAGTTGCCTATGCTGTGGAAGGCTGATCTACTCATTGCTTAAAATCGCTATTATTATTTCTATATTACATGTCTAATACACTTAGTCTTCTAATCTAGCATAATTCTTACTTTCATGCTGTTTCTCTCTATTGCTCAGAAAGTTTCTGAACAGATTTGACTGTAATATGTATGACTTGAGGATATTCTCCAGGTTTAGAAATTCTTGCCATCTCATTTCCCCTCTCTAAGATGACTTCAGACAAATGAAAACTCAACATATGGTTATTTACATTTGTATATAATAGAAGAGACATGCTGCATTATGTCTCGTAAGCCATACATATTTAAGCATGTGTTTTTGTTTCTGTTTGTCTTTTTCAACATACTTATTATTTCCTGACTGAATTCATGGTAGGTTAATGTTTGCACACTCCTTGGCAATCTGCCCTAACATCATTTCATTGGTATTTATACATTCTGTTTTATGTGTAACCATGATGGTGTACATATAATCTTTATTTAGACATTTAAAAATTCTTTTGGTATTGTTTCTTGAACTCATTTATATAGCCTTGTGGAATTATTTACTTTACCCTTTTCCTATGAATCTTATTCTCCCTAGTGCTCACAATCTCTTGAAAGAGTGAAAATTTTATCATTGCTTCAAAAATGACATGCCACTAATAATACAAGTTATTTATATTTTGAGTGAAAATTTTTAAATCTGATTTTTGTATGAGCTAAGCATCACTTGTTTTGTGAAACCTTTCAGCACTCTTGCAGTTAGTTCAATAAAAGATCACTGCTAAAATCAACCACATTCATTCCTGTACCAAATTCTAAAAGTGTACCTTGATTTCGTCTTATGTGTTTCATATGATTTTTGGCCTATGTGTCTTGTTGTTAATCTGTATATATGGTAATTAACTTTATAATGACTTATAAGATAAATAGATGAATATGATGCTGGCAAAATAAAAGGGACACAGAGATAAGAGGACAAAAAAGAATTGAGATTTGTTATGAAAGTGTAGCAATTCCCTACAATTACTATAATCATTATGTACGGCAAACATGTACCAATAAAAAGATAAGTTTTCAGGAATTCTACTATGTTGTTGTTCTTGGAGTAGACAAAAAGAATTCAGAGAATATGGTTGTCTATTTCAGTGGATGGTGTCTCTAGAGAAGTTACATAGACACATTTGTATACCTTACCTACCTTGTGGGTTATAGAATATATACTAACATTATTTTTCTTGGAAATTTCCCTGGATGTTAAGTAGAATATGTTTAAGGTATAGTTCAGTAAGCAAATACATGTGGACACTGTGTACCAGACTCTTTGCCCCTATGGTGATTATGATGAAGATGGTGTAGACTTAATTAAAATATGAACTGGCACTCCTTCAGTTCTTCCTATGTTTGAAGCATTGTGTTAAAATATACTAAAAATGTAGTTTCATTTAATCTTTTCCAAAGCTCATGAAATACAAATACAATTATTCTCATTTTATTGATGGGGATTTGAAAATTGGACAGGTAAGGGACTGTTCCAAAATTTCTCAGCAAATGGATAACAGAGCTGGGACTCTCATCAGGTCTTTTCTGAGTGTAGTCTGGCACTTAGCTCATATTGGCTCATAAGTACAAGAGGATTTCTATATTTGAGGGGAGAGGGGAGCTGGGGTGGCCAGTTTTTGATGATTTCTACTTTTTTGAAGTAGAAGATAGGATCTCCTGAGAGTTGAATGGGCCAATAAAGGAGATAGAGGTTGGTGAGGAGTCGAGAAACATTGGAAGAACTCTTTTTAGTAGGAGATGAGGTGATGTGGAGGCTGTGAGGGAATGCCAGCCCTTCCAAGGGATCATCAGTTGATGCTGTGGACCTTGTCTTAGTGGACATCAAAATTCCAAATAATGTGCAGTGTTTCGAGATAAGTTTTTTGCAAAGGAGTCAAACAATTGGTATCAGTTGGTATTAGGTTCAGCTGGTAGTAACAGAGGCCCAAGATACTAGTAACTTGAGATAGAGATTTGTTTTTCACTTATGCAAAAAAGAAATCTAGAGGTAGTCAAGGGCTTGTATGATAGCCAAATAGCCATCATTTGGCCAGCTGTTTTTGCCTTTTTGTGAGGCCATACATTCTGTCCTCAAGGGTACTTCAGATTCATAAGATAACTGCTAGAGTTATAGCCATTATATCCACATGAAGCATAGTTAAAGAGAGAAAAGGAGGAAGTGTAAGGCTGTCAGCAACTGACAACTTACAGCTCTCTTTGATGCATTTTTCCAGGAGTCCATCAATGATTTCTGTGTAAATTTTTATGGATACTCTTTCATGCAAAGAAGCTTGGGAATTACACTTTTTATTGTATTTTAAGCCCAGGTGTATTGCTACCTATAACAATATATGGGCCTACTTTTAAAGAAAGGGGAAAAGAAAAGGAAAACTAGATACTGAATAAACAACTGCAACCTTTCTAATAATTTTTACTCACAAATCTTCTGTTGTACACCCAACATTTGGAAACTTTAGGTGAAAATTAGACTAGAGGTACATTGTCAGATTTTCTTACTAGTTTGGAATATAAATAGCTACCTTGTTTCCAGTTTGAGATAATGGGAGAACATGGAGTCCCAGTATCAGAGAGAGAGAAAAGGCAAATAATGTTTCCTTTTCTTGTTTTCTCCCTCCCCAGAGTAAGTCGTGTGCCATATAAACTGCTTTGTTGTTACTCACATGTACTAGAAACAAGGAACCTGGAAATAGTTTTTAAAAGTATGTACTGCTGAATGTTTTGTGTTTTTATTAATTGGTTTTCCTTATTCTTTCTCAAAGAGAGTTTCATAGTTGTTGGTTCTTATAAATAGTTGCTTTCTCAATGAAATATAAATCACCTACATCCTTATAAAAAGATAAGGTAAAATAAACACATTTGAAACAAACACAATTTGATTCATAGTAATAATTTTCGTATCTCTGTTCATGGAAGCTGTGGTACCCTTTTTCTATCCTTTTTCCTTGCAGATGGCAAGCGAGTGAAGAGATTAGCTGGACCCCTGTAACTACTTTATGGTAAGAAATGGAAGGAGTTAAAAGATGCCTCAAACTATAAGGTCATGTGAAAGAAAAACATTCAGAGTAAGGGGAAAAAACAACACCTTTACAAATGTAGTACATTTCAGTGCCTTCTGATGGTGATTTCTGTTTCCCTGGATTTTTAAAAAATTGTAAACTCTGTCATGTTAGATCCAGTTTGTTTGTTTATTTCAGTGTTGTGTATTGAACCAAGAGCATCACACATGTTAGGCAAGCACTCTACCACTGAGCTACATCCCCAGAACTCTCTGGATGGTTTTAAGCAGATTCATTGGACTCATTTCTTCTGACTGTGTGTTCAGTCTAGTTCTTTTCTGCTTGATGTTTGGCTATGTTGTGTCCTGTTTCCAGGGTCTAAGGAGTGAGTTGGTACAGTCAATGGTGTGAGGCCACTGTGGCACCTTCTAGTGCCCTAGGCTCGAAGGAAGGAAGCACTGGGAAAAATTGATGCACAAGACCCCAAGGTGGAAAGCTGTGTTCACCAGGGAACCAAAAGTAAAGAACAAGATTAGGAAATTGCTCACAACTGGGTGGAAGTCTTCCCAGGCTTCCTCAGGTATAACTGATGGGGATTTGGGTCTTCTGTTTTGATGTGACAGTATCAAGGAGCCAGGAAGCTGGAGCTCAGAGCAATCTCTGTCTTCAGTATTTTGTATAGACGCTCACACAGGAACTTTAGGCAGATGACATATGTAGAATTTATGGGAAACAGATTTCTTGACTATTTTGTCTGTCTCCAAGGAAGACATGTCAGATTGGAGGCTTACTAGTATTTTCTTTGCTGTTGTAAACAGTTCTCTGAGCTGAGTGGCTTCTGAAATTATCTATTATTTCCCTCTGGATGGGAAGTGATGTCTCATGACTGGTAACAAAGGTTCAGATATCACCTGGCTTTAAAGGTAACATCAGGGCACTTCATTTCCCAGTTCTATAATTTTAATTTCCTGTCATCAGGATGCCCGTGTTCAGAGGCTGTCTTGTGCCATATAAATGGCAGGGAGTGACAGGATGTGTACTGGCCTCATGTTTCAAATTTGCCAGAAGGTAGCCAGAAGAACCCTTCTCTACCTTTCCCAAATGAATGGATCCCATTGTTGCATTCTCATGGTTTGGTAGTGGGATAGAGTTATTAGAGTTATTGGGAAGGTAGAGAGTAATCTACTCAAAATAAGTGGAAGCCATAGGAGGATAGCAAAGCTCCTCATGGACACTGATAGGCATGGAGGGCAATTGATAGCATCAGAATGCATTGGAGTTAATGATCAATAATGAAAAGATACAGAAGAAGCCAAATAGAGATCTCCCAAGATTATACGTTATTTAGAAGAGACTTTTGTGGTGTGGGCTTGATTAACACTGTTTATGTCCACCAGTACTTAAAATATGTTTAAATTATATAATATTTCCCCCCTAGATTCATGAAAATATTGACTAAGAGTGATCAGTGATTGGAAAATGATAATCAATCAGATTCCAAAGGATCTTTGGTTTTCTTCCCTCACTTCCCTAATGACTTTCACTTAGGACAACTTGTTCTGAAAACTTTGAGTCACTGCGCAGTGCTGAGTGTTTTTTGGAGCTTTTTGGACATACCTGTATTGTTTCTTGTCATTTTGATTGTGGGTTTTAGAGAGAAGCCACTTGTTCAGGTTAATCAGGTGATTGTTAATCAGGTTGATGGAGAGGACCAAGAATGAGTATGAAGGAGTGGTTCTAACAGTGGCCACAAGACATCATGCCAGAAGAGCAGGGGATTGAATCCAAGAGGGAGGTGTGGTGCAAATCACTGACGTACTATATCACTTTAGATGGAAGAGAACATGGTTTGACAGTGCTGGACAACTGAGGTTTTAATATTTAACACAGGTTAATCAATGTCTGGCATTTTTGAGTGTTTAATTTTTTACTTATTCTAATTAAAAAATTTTAACTAACACAATAATTACACATTTATGAAATATGATATGGTATTTCCAGGGTAAGTGGGATATTTATCACCTCAAACATTTATCTTGTTTTGTGGTAGTATTCAGAACTCTCTCCTACCTATTTTGAAATATATAAAAACTACTGTTAACTATAGGCACAGTACTGTGTTATTGGACACTAGAACTTATTGCTCCTATGTAACTGTAGTTTGACTGTATTAACCAGCCTGTGTTTATTTCCTCTTCCCCCATCCATCTCACCTTTGACAGCCACTTTTCTATTCTCTACTTCTACAAGAACATCTATTTTAGCATTCACATATTGCCTCATCCTAATACTTGATAATTCTTACATTTTATGGTTCAAATTAGCCTACAATTGCTAAAAATCAATGCCTATTTTTAACGTAATTTTTCTTGATATAGTTGTAAAGTCTCATCTCCATTAAGTTTATATTATTGGTAATTGTTTTTCTAATATTTCTAGATATTCTGTATTTGTTATATTTACTTATGTTCAATGTATAAGTATTTCCATCTAGAAATATTTTAACTTTATAAGGTAAAAATTTACTAAAGGGATTTTTGTATATAAGGCTTTTGAAAATGTGTAGTATTTTCTTACCTTATATATGTCTTTTATTTATTCAAATGACTATTGTCTTTAGTGGATAAGAACCCTATACATTTTTCTGTTGCTTAATTCACTTCCCTATTCTTCTCATTGGAATAGACGATTGAGGTGATTATCTAAGGGGGGAAAATAACTCCAAACCAAATCCTTGCTTCATTTCACTGGTGTCATTGAGGTGCCCTTCTTTACATCATTAGAAAGCAGACAACATTCTATTATGTAAGCTAAAGTAAGAATGATGTAATGATAAGTGCCAAAAAGTCCCTGGGTAGTCTAGAAAAGAAAATGGAATTACAGAGAAAGAATGTACAATTTTTCTCCAGCACTGTCCAGAGGGTGGGTGTTCTCATCATTGTCATCTTGCTCTTTACATAGAAGGATCCTGTAGGTAGAGATGAGCAGTTCCCTGAGCTACACCTTTCAGATTCCCTAAGAGTGATATTGTGATAATCTGCTTTATGCTGCTCTCACAGAGCCAGCTACCAACTCCTAACATGGCTTCCAGGTGAACACTCTCCTAGCCCCAGGTAGGCAGGTCCCATGCAGATGTGTCCTTAGTTTTGGGTCAAGCAAAATCTTCCTGTTAAATAGTTGAGGATTTGGGATTTAAATAGATTTCTTTTTATTAGCTTATAGTGAGTCTGTTCCTTTGTATCTCTTATGGCCTGGAGGAACTAAATAGTCGGCTTTTTTGAAGCTCATGATGGATGTTCAAAACTTGCAGAATTTTTTCATGTTCATTTTAAGGTTATTACAAGGCACTAAACTAAACCTAAATAATAAGATTCTGTGACATTTATATTAATTCCAGCATGTGTTATTTTCATTTAACATTTTTTAATAAAACATCTTTACCTTCTAGAATTAATGATATTTTGGGAAGTGTAGGGGAAGTTGCCAAATGAAGACTGGTATTTGAATTTGGTCTTAACATTTTCTTTTAGTTTGCATTTATGATACTACTATTAGGAGAATTCACATAACTAATGTGGAATCTTTATAAAAATGAGAAAAAGGGATACTTCTTTTTCTCCTTCAGAAGACAACTTATTCCTTGAGAGCTTGTTTGGAGGTTCTAGCAGGGGAGCGCAGCTACTCGTATACCCTTGACCGAGGAACGGCCCTCCTCTATGGGGGTGGTCGTCCTCTTCGACCTACCGAGCGCGTGGCTTCGGGAGGGACGCACATGGAGTGGTGAGGGAGGAAGAGGACCCCCGCCTAACCAGCCAGATCAGCCGAATCAACCCTGGCCATCAATGGGGTGACAGATGTCGCAGCCAGATCACCCTCACATCCAACAACTTATTCCTACGAGTACAGTTTGAGGGTTTTTTTAATAATTGTTGTTTGGGAACATTTTGATGCTCTATAACTGAAATTTGAAATAATTATTGTAAAGTACAGAGTAAAAGAAAGCACATTCAAGATTATCATTGATTGTTGTGATGGTTAATTTTGTATGTCAACATGCCTGGGTCACATGATACCCAGATATTTGCTCAAATATTGTTCTGGTGAGGGTGTTTTAGGATTTTGTTAATGTTTGAATCAGTAGACTGAATAAAGGAGGTTGCCCTCCCTAATGTGAGTGGGCCTCATCCAATCCACTGATGACTTGAACAGGGTAAACAAATGGACTCTTCTCTCAGTAAAAGATAATTTTTTTTTCACCTGCTTGAACCGCAACATTGGATTTCTCCTGCCTTTAAACTCAGTCAGAAATACTAGCTCCTCCTGTGTCTCTGGCCTGTTGACTTTTGGATTGGAGCTGTACCACCAGCTCTCAGGGTCCTCAGGCTTTGGGACTCAAACTGGAGCTAAACCATCCACTCTCCCACGTTGAAAAAGCTCACCAAATCACATTACAGATCTTAGGACTTGTTAGCCTGCCGCCTGCAGCCTTGCCTAATGGTGTGAGCCAGTTTTTTTATAATAACCTATCTCTCTCTCTCTCTGCACACACATACACACATGCACACACACGCACACAAACACACACACACACACACACATATACCATTGATTCTGTTTCTCTGAAGAACCCTGATTGATACAGTTGGACTAAGTAGTTTTGGTTTGGGGATAGAAAAAGAGAGATGATGGAATGTAATTATTTTGAAAATTACAAACACTAGAGGGATCATCATATAAATGACTTAATTTTTCCAGCTTAATGTCTTCTAGAATATTTGATTTAAAAAGAATGATGTTGAGAGAACGTGAGGACTGAGATAATGTTTTAAAAGTATTTCTGAAGATTCTTTAAAATGTTTGGTGATTGAAATTAATGCAGTTGATTTCCCCTCTGGTGTATTTTAGGTGTTGGGTAAATAATGATTAAAGTGAAGCAGTACACTTGGTATATGATAAAATAAAATAATTTCTTTACTTTCTATTTATGAGTTAGTGTTATATTGATTATAATACCATGAAAATCCACAGCTATAAAATTTAATTCATTTGAGATATGGACTGTAGCATACATAGTTTTACCTTAACCAGTTAAGAATAGATCTTCTTTGATTGACCTTTTTTCCCTAACTTTGCCCATCAACAATTTATTCCTGGATTAAGAAAAGTGCTTTCACAGAAAATAAACCTTTTCTTTGCCATGTAGGATGGACTATATAGTGACCTCCCCACATTAATTTCAGGAAATCTTTTAAATGTGTGCCAGGATCAGCAGAAAATAGATCATAAATTTGGAACATTAGAAAGGAAAAATAATACTTTCTAGCTTAACCAATCAACCAAACAAAACTCCATCCTGATTTATGAAGATACACTCCTAGTGCTGTGTAATATCTGTTGTGTGCTGAACAAAGTTAATTTTTTTACAAAGCAACAGAAATATATGCAAATCTCTAGAATACCAGGCCTCTATGTAGAACAAATGCCTTTCTGTTCTAGGCAAAGGGGCATAGTACTAGAAACTATGTTTTATCTTAAGGTATTTTTTTCTACTAGATATTTCTGTTCTTGGATTTCCTTGGGTGTTTTTCCAGACTATGGTTTCCCTAACACTTTTATAAGAAAACAAATTTTACAGTACTTTAAACTAAATTCCATACACAACCTCTTGAAATGTAAGAATTTGAAGTAATGCTATATGCGTTTTTCTTTTTAAAAAACACAGTGCTTTTAATTTAATTTTATTTGAAGTTTTTTGTTTTTCCATTTTTTTTTTTTAACATGGAAGGTACTGTATAGCACCCTGGCAGCTTCTGAAGAGGGCTATGGGAAGGTGAAGTGCTGAGATGAGTGTCATACGAAATCAGGACTTCCCACGGGAGTGAGCTTTACATGCCCAAACCTGATTAGGTATAAATGATGTGTGGGTGGAGGGAAGCAAGAACACAGGGTTCTCTCTCTTTGATTCTCAGAATAGGATCATATCAGCCCCTCTTGTTGCATTCCAGTTTGAGAGGGATGATGTATAGATATCTCATTTCTATGAGGGCTATAACCTAAAATATCATGTGGGACTTTTTTCTTTTAATCTTGAATTATAAAAATACAATGCATTTATGATTTTCCTTTGTACTAGGCTTTCTTATAAAATCGTCTTATACTTAAGGAAGAGGTGGGTATACCTAGGACTCATAGGCTGGACAATGTGCACTGTTCTGGATGTGCACACGTTTGAGGCACTATGTTGTTCAGCCAAAGCTTCATAGGTCTGTACGCTACCTGCCCTTGCCCCAACCAAAGCTTGCTCCAGCCCTTCTCAGGAACAGGTGCTGTCCTGCATGATCATTTTCTCACAGAGGAGTCCTGTGAGAAGTGTTTCCCGAACATTTCCCCCTGCTTTGCTTCCAGTATTGATTGTTAATAGATGCTCAGCAACCTGAGGGTGGAACTATGCTTTATTTGTGCTCTCACTTCCAGTATCTAACCCAGTGCCTGGCCCACACAGTTAGCTCATTAGACTTGTTTGGTGAGCATCTGGAAACTTTCCTGAAAACAATTCTGAATAGTCAGGCTTGAGTCCTTCTAAATTAGTTACTCAACAATCATTATGTAGGCCCTACCCTAATTCACCCCATTTAAAGTCATTTTTCTTGACTGGATACTCCACGTGGGAGAAGCTGCATAGTTAGGAGGTCTGTGCCATCTCCAGAACCTGCCTGATTGAAGATCTCAGTGACTAATGACGGATAGCAGCATCCATTCTGTCACACTGTCTGGTTTCCACCCACACCTAGTGACTACTGAGAACACAGACTCTGTGCCCAATTCCCATCCTCTTTTCATCTCACTCTCCTTTGCCACAGTGCATTTTTCTTTTTTTAAAGCTAGCTGGCTACTTGTCTAGACAATTGCCTCTTCCATCTCCAGATGGCATTGTCTGGGAAGCCTATAGACTTTCCCACTACCACTCCAGGATGCAGTGTTTATATTCCTCTGGCTCCCAGGGAGTTATTCCAGTTAATAGGCACTTGCCAAATAGGAGACATTTACCACAAAGAAGGGAAAAGAGAGAGAGAGGTGGGGGGGGGAGGGAGGGAGAGAGAGGCATTTTCCTTACTGAATGAATTCTCTGGGATGTTTATTTCTTTCAGTGGTTAAAACCTTCACTTGGTATGCGTCAGAATGGCATATCAAAGCAATCTTCTGGTCTGCTGAAGTTTCTATTGGATTTAATGTCTAAATATGGACTTTATTTGCCTGTCAGGGACTTAGATTTTAGGAAACAAATTCCCTTAAGATCAGGTAAATCGAGAGGCACAAAACTGGGCCATACAGAGGTATTACTTATGTTCCATAAAATAGGAAAACTTGTTTCTTTCTGTTTAGTCTGATTTTAATTTAACTTTTCTGATTAGATAGCCCACACAGCGTCTTCATATTTGTTTTTCTTCTGCCAAGTTACATGCAGATATTCTGGCTTTCAGATCTCATTTTGTGATGTTTAAAATTTTATGTGCTCTGAACTGCCAAACTCTCAGGAGGAAAATGCTGGACTCAGAAGGCCTGTTTCAAGGGCTACTTTTAATACAGGCAGTTTTTACAAACTGTGGTACGCTATGCCACTCATTAGTTTTGCAGCATACTGTATATCCTCACCCTAAGATGCTCAAGTGATTTCCTTTTTATATAGTTTAAAGTAGATCTAATGCCCATTTCTTTGTAATATGCTTTGTTAAGTGAAAGGGAAGGAAGCAGAATTAAAACTAACCGACATAGGAGTGGCCAATCCACCTGTGGTTATTGTTCATGTTCTAGGAAAAATTTTGGCAAGTAACAATTATATTAATATACACCTAAAATCCATGATTAGCAAAATGATACAGAAAAGATGATGATGCAAGTAAAATCTACAATCACATGATTCATAGCTACTGTAATTAACATATCTATAAATTCTATGTATTGCAACTTATAACAATAAAATAATATCTTGTTATGTTTGTTCTTCAGTAATACATGCTTTTTGCTAAATTAACTTTATGTGTAGAATAACATCTAAAAGAGACTCATATTTTAAAACAATGACCTGATACACACACACACACACACACACACACACACACACACACATACACACACACACATTTCATTTTTTCCCCCACATAAAACAACAGAACTTTAAGATCTTTTAGTTTGTAGCTTATGGACCCATATACTTATGAAATACTTTTATAAATACTCATAGCAAAAAATTCTGTGGCACTCTGTTAATTTCATTACATTTAGGCTTCATCAAAAACATGTTGAGTTTTGGAAAATACACTGTATATGAACCTTATTTGTCAAGTGTGCTGTGGAAGAAATAAAAGTAAACAATTATGGTTCCAGACAACCTGAGTAAATTAAAGTACCAAATACCTGATGAAGAGGACTTGTAAGCTTTACCGTTATTAACCAAAAAAACCAGGTATCAAATCTGGAAGAATTTCTCTTATTATTGGAGCTAGTATAATTTGCCAGCTACAGTCTTTTGAGATAGATATCTTAGATTAAATTAAAAGCAATTCCCTTCTCAGAATTTGCTATTTCCATCGTGAGAAATGTGGTTAAAATTTAAAGTTAAAAATGTCCTTATTTGTCATAATATAGTCTAGAGAGTATCCTTCATTGGTTAAATGAGGGAGGCAGTAATACTGATTTTGTAGGATGATTATAAAAATTTAATGACTTGAGTATACCATGACATATAGTGCAATAAGTTTGAGCTATTATCATTATTGACCCTAGGCTGGTGATGATTCTTCAAAACCAGTATTTAAATACTTCTTTGATGACAAGAATAAAAAGATATTATCTACTAACAGAGTAGTTTTCAATATCAACTGTTATAAATAGTATCATATTTAAGTTTCCTTCATTTTAATCTGTCTTACTATTACAACTCTTAGATTTATGACTTAAATGACCTCTTGATTTAATTGAATAGAAAGACATTTCTTTTTAGGCTGGGGACTGAATTTCCATTTCCAAGTCTGGGAAGCAGCTGTTCTTGTCACATTGTCATCTTAATAAGCAGCTTAATATAAATTATGCCAGTGCTTTTGTTATTTTGTTAATAATTCTCCAACGGTGATTATCAGTGCCTTCCTGAATCTTGATTCATTCAGTTAATGTCTCTTGGAAGACCTTGGGAGTGTTCATGCTGCTGAAAACCAGATGGCTTACTGGAACAGCATGGATGTATATTATCTTTGTTGTTTTTTGCCTGAGATACTGATACTTGTTTAGAAAATATTACAGCTTATGTCAGTTCTGGTAGTATTTTCCAAATTGTGTTCCGTTTTTTGCATGATGCTCCAAAAAATGGGGAACTGTAGTTAGGTAAGTTTACTTCACATTCTATCCCCACTTTAGGAGCTCTGTATTGCATATTTTGGTAATCAAAGGCTCTGAGAATTTTTTGAGTAATGAAATGCTTTGAGAAACAAAATTCTTCAAGGTGGTATTTTGGAGTTTCAAAGAAGTTCATTTCCAGATACTGGACTGTAGGACCCAGCCTACAAGCTGAGCTTGAACCTGACCAAGGGGTGATGAGGATGAAAAGTAAAAGAAACACAGGAACAGTTTAAGATCTGGGAGGTCAGAAGGCTCATGTCTCCCTTTGACACAGAGCCCCAAATGTCTGGCACACCTTGGCTTTATTCACTCAGACATGGGCACAAGCAGTTAGGGTTCCACTTATTCATCTGTCTCCCACCCTCCGTGGTACTTCTGTGGGTAAACTTTTTTTTTTGGTACTGGGGATTGAACTCAGGACCTTGCACTTCTGAGGCAGGTGTGGTACCACTGAGCTAAATCCTCAGCCTCTGAGGAAGCAATTTAACCTCAGGTGTTTTTACTTTTCCCTGCAGTGTGTTAGTATGCTTGCATGTCCTTTTTCTTCTCAGTGCTCACTGAGGAGCCCAATTAGGCCTCATTCTTCCCATCTGGTCTTTCATACTGGAGTAGGTCCAGAACTGCTTTCAGAAGCTAGCTTTGACTCTTAGATGTGCTGTGACTGGCTAACTTGTGTGTTGATCACTTATTTAGTTGTTCAGCTTCTATAATGAAGTGTTAATTTTACACACTTGTGTTTGGTATGGGAAATTCCTCTGACATAAGCATAAAGTATATGCACTCCAGACTGTCTGTTAAGAGTTTAGAATTAACTTCCACCCATATGCTGTAATAGACACAGATGAGGAGAAAAATATAGAAAATAGTAGTCATATCTTTTCTGTTAATTTAAGTTTTGGTCATGAATTAATGGTTTAAGAGAGAGTCATACACCTTGGTGTTGTCAGGATAGTCTTCTATAAAAACACTCAGTAAATAACATTCATGCTGTTCCATAAAGTTTTATTAAAGATATAAGTAAAACCTCATATTCTTAGGATTGTTTAAATATTTTGATGAAGACATGGTATTGCTAAATGTCCCTTATTTAAATTTTGTTGATTGGCACTTTTTGGTAAATGCTATCTGGAATTTAGCAATAAAAATGTTTTGTTTTTCCTAAATATGTTTTTCCAAAAATATAAAATGGATATTTTATCTTGTCAGATGAATCCAGTATAAATAATATCTTTTCATGTTTTCCTTTTTGTCTAGGGTGCCAGGAAGATCAAAGTCAAATTTAATACACATTACAGTAATGTATATGCTTGCTTTTTTCATTTTTAAAAAAGCTTGTATGTTACTTCAGTTCCCTTCAAAAGTTCTACTTAAATTTTACAATAACAGTGAAACATATGTCTAATATACTCAAAAAATTCATCTTCAAACCATTTTAGTTGATAAATTTTTTCATAGAAATAGTTTTACGTATGTTAGATTTCACACTAGGCTTCATAGCTTCTTAATACAGTATAGAACTAAATTCATGTGTGTATTAATCACTTTGTCATTCTTCAACATGATAACCTGACTTTCATAATTTAAAAGAGGAGAGATTTATTTTGGCTCATGGTTTTCGGAAGATTTAGTCCATGGTTAGTTGTCTGTAAGGCGGAAAAGGCTTGGCAGAAGGACCTGTCAGAAAAAGGCTGCTTACCCCATGGCAAGAATACATCCTTCTAGTGACCTTCCTCCTCTGACCAAGCCCCACGTCCCAACAGCACATTCAGTTATAAACTTATATTGGATTAATCCACTGTTGAATGTAGAGTTCCCATGATCCAACCAAACACATTAGACTTTTGGGAGGATATTTTAGATCTAAACCATAACATTCTGCCCCTGGTCTCCAAAAGACACATGTCCATCTTTGACAGTTGCAAATGTCATAATAGTTCCAGCATTCCTACAAAGTGAAAGTCTGAAGTCTCCTCTGAGGTTCAAGGCAAACTTTTAGGAAGGTAACCATTCCCCAAAAGGTAATAATAGGGGATAAAAAAGAACCGGAATAAAGCCAAACAAACCCAACAAAACAAACATTAAACCCTGTAGCTACAAGTCCAACACCTGAGGCGGGTTGTGAGATGTATACTCCAAAGGGCTTAGAGAGCTCTGTCCCTATGTCCTTGCTGATTGCAACCTACATGACCTTCTCTTGAGCTGGCTTTGCTCACTGTCAGTGGCTTTCTCCAGCAGATATTCCACATTCCTGGCATCTCCTGAACTGGGAACATGCTTCCCTACAGTTAAAGCTGGATTTACTGATGGGGAAGTCCCCCCACCCCCACCCATTCACCCAGCACATTTGAGCTTGCCTAGCATGATGCTACCTCACAAGTATCTCAGGAATTTTCTTTGTTCTCAAGCAGTTTCTACCTTCCCGCCAGATGTAAATGAGATGTGACTCCTTGCACTGTAATACTTGATAACCAATGAATTTGCTTAAACCCCTATGACCCGAACTCTTTGTAACCAATGAAAAGAATGTAAAATGTCTGTAAGCCAGCCCTCTTCTGAGAGTATATCTTGCCCTGTTCTACCTCAAAGAGGGGGTCAGTCTCTTGGAGTGAACCCAGGCTGACCCACTAGTGCTGAAAATAAAGCGTGCTTTTCATTTTGCCTCTGAGACTCCTGGTATGCTTTCCATCCACCTGGACTGCCGAGGAAAGCTATAGCACAGAACTGAATTTTCTGCTTTACTTCAACTTCTGGGGTCTCCACTGCACCTTTGTTCCACTCTTATAGCTTCTCTCAGGGACTTCTTCTTATAGTCCTCTGAGGATCCCCTTGCCTAGCCTGCCAGGCCTTCCTCTGAAATCTGGGTGGACACCTTCAGGAATCCACAACTCTTGCATTCTGCATAATTGAAAAACCACCACTATGTGTATGATGCCAAGGTCTGCTGCCATCTTGAACAGTAGTAGCCTGCCTCCCTTGGATCCTGGCTGTGGTGACCTCTGTATCCTGTATGTCTGAGCTTGGGGAAACATTTTGAATCCCAAAGTGACCTTGAATGATCAAGGTGCTCTTCTCAAAACAAACTCTTTCAAAGAAATTTACCCTTTTATACCTTTGAGCCTGTGAAGTATGGGATCTGGCCAGTTCCTGAGATGCCTTCAACTCATCTTTTCTATTGTCTCAATGCAGAGTACTTGAGTTCTTTTTAATGCTAATCTTTTCAGCAACCTCATTGTCCTTGGCCCCAGCTTTGTAAGTGCTTCCTTTCTGATGAAACTGCAAACTTTTCACATCCTCTAGCTATTTTTTCTTCAGATTCTCACTATAAATCTACCAAAAAGCAGCCAGAAGTACCCATGCCATATCCTGAACATTTCACTGCCATGAATGACTGTAGTTGAAATCACTGTTTTAAAACTTTGTTTTTCCCCAAGTTGCAGAACTTGTCCTTCAAATTGAAATCTGACATGGAGTTTTATTAGATAAAGGCATTAAAGTAAAGCTCCCCTGGATAAATAGAGCTCTAGGGACTGGAGACCTACCCACTTAGTCCTTGACAGACCTCTGAGGAACCTCCAGGGTAAGTTTCAGAATCACTGTTCCATAAAGTTGGTCTTAGATTTCTTTACTTTACTTTTTGATCCCTCATTTTCACACTTTCAGTTTGGTGTGTTATATTTCAAACGAACTCTCTTTCCTTGTCCTGAAAATATTTCCTGAGGTTCAAAACCAGGTGTTAGGTAAGAAGGGCCTGTACTTGCATTGGTCCCCAGACTCAGTGTCACAAGTCATGAAGCTGGAAAGACAGTATGATTGACACGTTTCTCAGGTCTTGCTTAAAGAATTTTACTACAGGCTTTGGGTTTCAGCAGATTTTATGTGATAATATCTTGGTCTCAGTGTACTGGCACCTGGCCTCAAATATAAATAAACTCCAGGAGTTCATGATTGCTATCTAATGTGAAATTATACTTTATAGAACCAAGCAGAAGAAAAATGTGGCAAAGCCAAACTTTGATAATGAAAATAGATGTCCAAATGATCCTCAGCCCTGTTTCATCTTCTGCTCTTAGGAAGGGAGATAGGGAAGGAGGGAGAGGAAAGGGAGGAAGAGAGAAAGAGAGAGAAATGAAAGGGAGGCCACTGAGGACTGGGGACTGCCATTGAGGTACTCTGTCAACAAACAGGCCAGAGACACAATAGAATATAAGAAATGAGGGAAGAGATGTGTCCCTTCCAAACAATGGCTATTCATAATTCAGGTGCTTCTGGAATTGTATATACTACCTATATTACCTGTATAGTTATCCTACTTAATAGTGCTCTTCAACCTTGAGAGTCCATTAAAAGAATACTTTAATTAGACCAGAGATGGGAGAATATTGTGATTGCTCGTGGTTTGCTCAGATGAGATAAGTTATTGAAGTTGTGGAGATGAGATATTTTGGATGTAATTAGTGTATAGAAAGTCTTTGATACCATTTTTTGGAGGTTTTGATATTCTAGAAATCAAATGGGACCATTTTATTGTGTTCAATCAGTTCACGTGGTATGGTATTTTACATATTTAGATGAAAAATAGTCTTGGGTAAGGAGAAAAGAGATGGTAAAGTAGGAACTAAAGTGAAAAGAAAAAAAGCCAGTAGATGATTTAGATTATCATAACCATTTTTCTACATACCTGGTGTCAACTTCCATTAGAGTAGCTTTCATATAATTACTTGGATGATTGAAGGAAGGCATTGAGTAGACTTTCTGTAAATCCTAGTTGGTTGTAAATAGGGAAGAAATGGAAGAGAGGAGTGTGGAGGCATAACTGTGACTACTGCAACAAATTAGGGAAGAAAAGAAGCTTTGCAAACCATATAAGTTGATAAAACATGCTCATTGAAATGTTCTATAAACAGGTTTTAGGTTAAAGCTATCTTGCATATGGAATGACTTTCAAAATTGTTATCAGTCTGGAACACACAAATAACTTATTTGTCTGACCCATCCTGAATATAGCATTCGCTCCAAGATGTCTGTTTACCTACACCTCCTTGTCTCTCAGTACGTGATCTTCACTCATACTTCACAGAGAATATTGGAAAGGAGTGATGCTTGGTGTTGAAGAGATCATTTGAGGTGGAGGTGAGGGAAGAAGCAGAAGCTCAAGGGCCTAGGAGTGATGCATCATAATATACTAGTCAGGAAAGTGAATGATAAGTGCAGAGAGAAGGAATGAGATGAAAGATTTAAAATGTAATGAAGTTAGCAAGAAGAAGTCAGTAAGCAGTGTTAGCAAGGAGAGAGAGAGAGAATAAAAAAGAATGTAAAATAACAAACACTAAAGAATGTGCTAAAAAGGAAGAAAGAGGTAGTTAGTGCTACACTAAAATCTGAGCACCTTCATTGAGAGTCATTTACTGCCTGAGGCAGTCTGGGTGGTAGCACTCCAGGCTTCCCTTGGGTCCTCTCAAATTTGAAGGTAATTTTCAGGGTGAAAGTTTGGAGTGGTTAGTATTCCCACAAACATCTTGCATTTACTCTTCTTAAACCTGCAGTGAAGACATTTTCATGGCTAAAAAGTACTGCAGCTACTGTCATCACTAGAGCCCATCTCACTCCCTCCACCTGACAAGTAACCCGATAGCCTCCTTGGAACTGTTCCCTGCACCCTGTAGATACATGCTCTGATCCTATTCCTGCAACTCATGGGCAGACTTGGAAGAGGGTTTTCAGTACATAGCACTGCTTCTTCAGATCACATTTATTCCTCTTTGCTTTAGTACAGTGTCTTTCCTATTACTGTTCTAAAATAATTCATACAAAGGTCACCTGTGACAGCCAATCTGCTCAAGGCCATACTGCATGAATTGTTGTCAGTATACATCCTGATTCACTTCTCTGTGAGAAGGAGCGCTCTTTGAAAATCTCTTTTTCCTTGATTCCTGTGAGCAGATTTTTCCTGGACCTTCTCACTATTCCCAGCCTGCTTCAGGCATTCTCTGGCTTTCAGTCTATCACCCACTCCCTACATGTCCAGCTTCTGCTGCCCTGTTGTCTTGCTGGCCTCTGTACTCTCTTAGCCATCTCATCTATGTGTTTTGAGACCAAATGAAATCAGCATCTATGATTTTAGCTCTACCTGGACATTTAAAAGCCATAAAACCTGAAATTATATCACCTATGTGAAATAAGTCAAAATAAAAATGCTATACCATTAAAATGTTTAAGGAAATTTAACAAATCATTATAATTTCTGTGATGTTGATGCTTTTTTAAAGGAAATAATATATATATATATGTCTTAATTTTTCTTACTTCAGTTTTACTGATCTTCATCACCTTGAAGGGTAATCCTTCTCTGTTCTTGTCACCAAGTATTTTTGATTCTTTATCTAGCTTATTCTAAGGTTCGTATGACCTTTTCTTGCTCCAACCATTCTTTCCCTAAATAACTCAGAAAATGAATGGAACTGGTTGTTATCCAATTGAAGTAGGAAGCTCAATCTATTACCTTTTTTTCTTTATTCTTATTTAAATTTTTTCATCTTATGTGCAACTGGTTGTTTCTCTCTTCCCAATCATCTAGCTTTTCTTTTTCATACTGCCAACTTCTGTCAAATCTTATAGTCATATACAACTTTTGAATTTACTGGAACATGACAAGTGCTTCTGACTCTGGGCCTTCTCAACTGATGTTCCTGATGCCCCTGGGTCATCCCTTCACCTGATGAACTTCTGATGGTCACTCAGATCTCAGCTTACCATCATTTCCGCCAGGGACCCTCCCTGACCTCTTAGATAAGGTGAAATTCATTTGTTGACCGGTACCTAGTTTTTCTTACATCCTCTTTGTAATTCTCAGTGTTCTTTGTTTTGGTTTGTTTTTGGTACTGGGGATCAAATTCAGGACCTTGGGCTTTTGAGCCAGGCGCTGGAACCACTGAGCTAAATCCCCAGCCCTGTAATTCTCAATGTTCTTGTCAGAGCTTGTTTAATACCTCATTAAAGTCGCAAGAGCAGAGGCCATTTCTGTCTTCTTCATGGCTTTGTTCTTAGTACCTAACATTCTTTCTACTACTATAAATGTATGTTGAATTGATGAGATAAAAATTGGCAAGCTCCCACATTTTTCCCAGCGTAGCTCAACTGTCATTTGTCTACACAGCCCATCGATCCAACAAAAGTGTACTTTCTTCACGGAACTTAGTAATTTCATTATGATGGCATTAAAGTCAACTAATGGAATTAATAAGATTGTAAAAGATAAGGAAAGACTGAGAAACTGTCACAGAATTGAAGAGATTAAAGAGACTGCTGTCTGAATGCAGTATGGAATCCTGGGGTGAATCTTGGGACAGAAGAAGGATGTTAGTGGAAAAGCTGAGAAGCAAAGTATATAGTTTAGTTAGCAGAATTGTACCAAGATCAATGTTTTAATTTTATTACTTGGTATGAGGGTTAGAGCAAGCCAGATAAAAGTTACATGGAAATCTGTTGTACAATTTTTGATACTATTCTCAAAGTCTAAATTTATTGCAAAATGAAAGATTAAAAAGAAAGGTCAATTAAGAGCTTTCTGAAGACAAAGCATATGTCTTAAAATTTAGATACCTAACCCATAACAGTGTCCAGCCTAGTAGGTGTTCAATGAACACCAAATTAACTTGCACTTGATTGCTTCCACTTTGGAATTTGAAGGCTGTGCTGTCTTAATTTTCCTTCCTGCTTTGCCTAGCAACAGGTTGACTCCTTTAGAGAGGACCTGATCCCAGAGTGGGTATGCTTGAGTGGCCAGCATCCTGCCTTTTGGCAGCAATGATGCTGTACTGCATTCTTCCTGAATGTTGGTAATTTGATTTCATCAGGACTCAAGGTAATGAAGAAGAGATATACTAGAGGAAAAACAGACTAACAATGAGGAATGTGATCTGTTTCTACCATGAATTCAAATAGTACATATTTTACCTTTTAATTGAAAATTTTTATCAGTATGTTCATGCTGAGATATTCCAGCTAAATTCCCAATTGGGCATCTTTTTCAGTTTTTTAAAAACAATGTGATATATATATATATTGTTTTGTTTTATACATTGAGGGCTCACTCCTTTTTCACTAATAGCATTTAGTCTTAAATTTTGTGCAGAAAATATCCCTTTAAATATTTGAATAGGTAAAAAGATATCTTTATCCTAATACTGTACATTGTAATAGAAATCTCAAACATTGTGGCTTTTATCAAAAGAACTGTAAAACTTGAAAAAATAATTTTAAAGCCTCAGAAATTGTAAATCCTTTGTGAGCATTTCCGAGACCATCCTAAACTCAAGTACATCACTGTAAAATGACACATATAGCTAATAGAAGCTGTAATAAGGCCTTCTAATAAGCTGGAAATTTAAGGAAGCCTTTCTAAAGGTTTGATCCTTTATAGAAGTGTAGGGTCATTGTGTAATTATATTTCTTTTGCTCATAAAACCTTTGATTTGCAATTATTTCCTATTGAAAACATGTGGTTTCCATTTCAATTATAACTGACTGTCCTTTGTTTTATAAATCATGTAGTATTAATAACAGTTAAGATTGTCTTAGTGAAGTACCTCTTGTCTTCTTTTCAGTATCCTTCCCCAGGGATTTCTGCTGTGTACAGATACCTGCCTATGTATTCCTGTGCATCTATCATCTTTGTATCCAGGCAATCACACTTCACAAACATAAACACCCACTTGCAGAAAATGTGGAACATGGAGCGGAGGCTTCCCACAGTGAACATTTTAACAATGCAACAATAAAAAGGCACCTTGCCATACCCTTGTTCCTTTAGCATAAAATACAGGTAATTGGATGGAGCAATTTTAACTAGAATTCCAAGAAGAAAAAATCATGGAGCCCTCAGTTTTAATATATATTGCAATTTTGAAAGCATTTACTGAGTACCTGTAAACTACCTGTTTTGTGAGACACACAAATGCTCTTATAGTGCCGTGTATAGAAAATCAATACCGTTTGGAGTATTGAAGGACTTGGCAAAATCTCCTTTCTTGAGAACACTGAAAAAGTGGTTGTCTTCTGAAGCCTTTTGCTTTATTGTTAAGATGATGAATGAAAACAGACCTTACATTTCAACAAGTTTTCTACTTTTAAAAGCCCAAGGTATCTGTAAGCAAAAAGCTAAATACACTATAAAATCCCTAATTACATATATCTTTAAAGACAGTCTTAGAGTTTAAATTCTGAGCATACCATACAGTTTCTTACAGATCTTACATTTCAACAAGTTTTCTACTTTTAAAGGCCCAATATATCTGTAAGCAAAAAGCTAAATACACTATAAAATCCCTAATTGCATATATCTTTAAAGCACAGTCTTAGAGTTTAAATTCTGAGCATACCATACCGTTTCTTACTTGTATTGTCTTAATTCACATTGAGCATACCATTACCCAACTCTCAGATCAACTGATTTTCTATTGGTGATCATTGTTCCTTATCATGAGGATAATTAATATTTTCATGGCTTCCACTTTTACATGCAGTTTTATATAACACCAACAACAGCCAAAAGAGGATAAACTGAAATACAAAAGCACTTGCTGCTTACTGCAAAATGGTGTCATTGTCTAAACTTAAATGTTGGCCAGTGGGCAGGGCAGCACCACCAAGCAATAATCTGAAATATTTGTTCAATAACTAATGTGCAAAAGTCTGGGTTATAGAAAGGTTGTAGACATCCCTATTAAGATTATACTGCAGTCCCCTCTAGCCTATACAGTAGGGAAAAAAAGGTTCCCCTTCCTACTGTTCATTTCTAGTGGCCCAGTTTTGGTTATGTAAAGAGTGTTCATGTTCTATTAAATGCTCCCTAAAAGGCTTTTTTTGTATAACAGACATAAAGTTGCTTTCATGAAGAGTCAGTGGCTTCTTTTTGCAGAAGAAATACCCAGTGTCTTAAAGTGTCAACAGATGCGGAAATACTGCACTGCTGGGTCTGGGGCTGTGTTGTTAAAGCTGTTTGTCTGATTGAGAGAGGCTAGGGAAGAGCTCCTTCTCTGTCCCCATCAAAAGACAGCTATCCATGAACTCTGTCCCCGAGTATGGCCAACATAGGAATCCTTGGTACCTAATTATCATTGATCCGTAACTCAGTATTGTTGGCTACCTACATTCTCTGCCTGCATATCATTTGGGAAAGAAAAATATTTATAGATTTATTCCTTCCTAGTTGTGTTGATTTAAGCTTAATGAATAGTCTTTTAAAAAATTTAGCAGTTACTAGAATCTTTTTTGATTGCTTAATAGCTGTGATTTTTTTCTCATTTCCCTTTCAGAAAATCTAAAAATTTAACCTCAAGAATTTCATTACTCAAGACCCACAATGTTTGTTTTTCAGTTTTTTTAAATAAAGGCTCTTTACTCTTCTTTAAAGTTTCCAAGTTGTAGAAGTATGTGAATAGTAGAACATAATTTATTCTGTTTTGTCATTGAATAATCTTGAAAGTTTTCTTAAAAGGTAGGCTCTTTACTGATTATTGAATATATTTAATGCAAAAAAGTGCTCCTAAAGAATTGGAATACATAGACTTTTTAACTTAAAATATACAGCAACACATTTATACTCTGCCACAAAGTATTATAATGAATAATTAAAATAAAACTAGAATTGTTAAAATACATGATAACTATGAATTATAGTGAAGTATTCTGAATTTTTTCATGCTTTTTTGCTTGTTGATTTACATAATATAGTAATAGGCAAAGGATTCCCCAGTCACTAAATGTAAATTAATAAATATTATAAAGGTTACCAAAGTCTTATTTTAGAATTAGGTGAATTATTTAATTCCATGTCCTTCTCTTACATTAAACATTTGAAGGTAAACAGATCAGAATTCTTTGGACTGGAAAAAAAAATTTAACAATTAAAGCTTTTGGTAGTGCTTGATTATGATTACTGAAGAAACCAGCATTTCAGACAGGACATATATCTTTATTGTTAAATGATTCAAAAGCAGTAATAATAATATACATTAAAGAGTTTTTATATTTCATTGTGAAATATATGATCTTAACAACAACCATATTTCTGTGTCTATATCTAAAGATATTAAATGATTTTTAAGTGTGGAATTTCCCAGATGATTGACACTATTTCCTGTACTAGGCTATCTATGCAGAAAATGTAAGTTCACTTTCAGTCTGTCTTTATCGCTTGAAATGTTGCAAACTGCTCTCACCTGGTGACTTCAACTTTGGAGCCTGATTGGGTGACTGGAGCTTTGAAGCTGGTGTTCTCTTACCTCTGCGCCTTCCCTTAGTCTTTGCCCAAGATCATCTCTCAGGTCAGCTGTTTCCTGCACATGTTTCCATACCACATTGTACAGGAGCAAAAATTTACATTTATGTTGGTACTGATATTCTCACTTAACTCCACAATATATTGATATGGTCCATTGTGCAAAATATGTGAACTTACATTCAGAATAATAACATAAACTCTTGAGTGGGAAAGAGGGATGAGGTAAGAGTGCGAGAGAGAGAGGGATGCTAACATTTGTTGAATACTAGTAAGTATTAGGTTCTTGATCTGTGTTTTTCACTGAATCTTTTTAAAAAAAATTTATTAGTATGTGTTTTCAGTACATAATGATTACATTCACTGTAGGGGATTGGTACATGTACATAACACCTTTTAATTCCCTTCTTTTTCTCCCTCCCCCCTTCTCTTTTATTTTTCCAGTATTGTATTCACTTATTTATCCCATTGAATCATTGTAGCATCATTTTGAAGAACTAGTTTCCCAGCTTTGCATGTGAAAAATGTTAATTACTTTTCCAGTGTTACCCTTGCCCAGTGGATTCCCAACTAGATATTTCTGGCTGCAAAGCTCATGCTTTCTGCACACATGTACAGAAGGATTATTTCAGAAAGAAATACACATTTTTGCTGAATACATTTTGGCTTTGAGAATGCTTTATGTATGGCAGTAGTCGCTAAATATTACAGTACAGTTGTAGAACTGTAAATAGACCTAGTTCACTATTGTAATAATAAGGTAGCAAGGAAGTAAGACAAGCAGTTCTTTGCTCTTTCTATTGCTCCCTGTCTTTTGCATGCCAACAGGTTTTCCTTACTAGCAATAGAATTGTACCTGTGGTTTAGGTATCATGTGCATCACAGCAATTCCCATTGGAGGCTGGGTAATTTATAAAAAAAAAAAAGATTTACTTAGCTCAGAGTTCTGGGGATCTAAGAGCATGGTATTAGCGTCTGCTTGGTGTCTGGTGGGAATGCTGGCTAGTGTGTGGTCAGTTGGTGCTGTTTTTTAGGTCTGTGATAAGACAGAACATTATGGTCAAGAGAGCTCATAATGGAGGCTGCTTAACTCATGGTAACTGAGGAGCAAAAAGGAAGGAGATGAGGTCCCGGGATCCCCTTCATAGGCATATCCCTAGTGAATTAACTTCCTTCTATTAAGCCACCCGTTCTAAAAGTTTCACCACACCCCAGAAGTGTCACAGGCTGGTGACCAAGTCTTCAACACATAAGCCTTTGGAGGACATTTAATATCACAACCACAGCACATTGGCACTATATTAATCCAAGCGAATACAGCTCTCATGACCTCTCAAGGGTCCTACTACCTCTGAGCACCAGTATACTGTTGACCAAGCTAATCATGTGTTTTGCTTGGGTCAAATCACATCCAAGCCATAGCAGAGTCTCAGTTCCTGGTTGTAGAGGTCAGTCCAAGTATATTAAGGTTCACATACATTTCAGCTTCTCTGAGAGAGCCTTGAGTTGAAGTTTTTATTCTTTGCCGTAAAAGCAGTATCCTAAGTATGTACCATTCTGAATGATAATCTTTATATACCTTTTCAGAAAACAAAATCTCTTATCAAACCCTATAACCTGATTTTTCCACTCAGATTTTGTTTACTATCGTCATAGGGCTCAGGAAGCATATGCACTACTGAATAAAATATTTAGAGCCTCCCTTTCCACCAGATGTGTCACCCACACAGTTGAAAAAAGCCATCCCTGTGTCAGCTACAGTGACAAGCCTCGGACGTGATCTGCTTTCACTTTTTCTTTTGTCTCTTGCTTAAAATAAGGGCGCTTTATATTTCCTTTTCCTTCACCATGTGAAATTGCAGGCATTTCTGGTTTTATTCTTTCTTTTGTTAAACTAACTCCCCCTATAATGGATGGGTTTTGTTTTCAAAACAAAGCTTTACATTTCAGTTTGAATAGCTCCCCCTGATATGATAAAGTTGTTACTTTACTCATAGAATCAAGATTTCCTTTCATTTTAAACTTCAGAATTATCTAGAAGATGGGAGTGATAAATTTCCATGTACCTGATTTAAATATCATAGTTTATTTTCATCCATGTCTCTGAACTCCACTAAGAAAAGTGGAGAATTAGGAAAATAGTGATGATTCTCTTCCTGCTTTCAAACGTACAAGATTTACACCCCTTGCCAAAAGTGTTTTTAGTATAGAAACTGCTAGTTACCTACATAAATTTGTTCTCCCTTTAGTCATAGAAATCGATTTTTTTTTCAATTGGCAATGAGCCCAGATACATATTCTTACTTCCTGGCTTCCCTTGGGTAGTCAATGAGATTAAACTAAAGTCTTCGGGTGGTCTTCCAGGAAGTTTATGTAAAGCAGCCTGACTCAGCTAACTGTAGTTTTTTGATCCCTTCTATTTTAGCCTGAAACATAGTGCTATGTATTTGGATTCACAGCCATCTTGAGCCTTGAAGATGGAAACAATGTAGAAAGATAGGATTTGGGGTTCCAGATGTCTTTGGGGTTCCAACAGCAGAAAATATTTGTCTGTCAATTTGAGTTAGAAGGTCTTAAACAACAGAAATTTATTTTTCACAATTCTGGAAGCTGGGGAGTTCACGACCAAGGCTTCACCTGAGTTGATGTCTGGTGAGAGCTTGTTTCCCGGTTCATGGTTCATACCTATTGTTTTCTCCCTGTGTCCTCATCTGGCAAAAGGAATAAGTGAGCACTCTGGAACCTCTTTTATTGCACTAATACCATTTATGAGGGTTCATGGTCTAATTACTTCCCAAAGACCCCCTTCTAATGCTATCGTTAGTGGTGGCTAGGGTTTCAACCTTTGAATTTTGAGTGGACACACTTACAAATGCTTATATCTATATTCCCTTTATCTCTCTTGTTTAAGCCACATATATGGGTTTCTGTTGGAGGCAAACAAACCTAGTCATACCTGATGGCATCCTCTTTAGTTTCCCTGTGGTTTAAATGCAAAATTATCTACTTCTGCTTTGCCAGCCTTTTTAGTTCTTCCAACTCTCAATTTTCTCCTTTGCTATTACTAGCATCCAGGAGAATATTTTCAGTCAGGAGGTATCCACACGAACATCATATATGCAGAATGGTCCTGCCCAAGAAGGGAGGATGTGTTCACAGCTAGTGTTCCTGTCTCCTATAAACAGACTTTCCAGGAACCCTAGAGACTTTGCAGAGCAGCACTCTTTGCAGTAATTGTCAGGTTAGAAGTGTTGGACAGGGCAGTTATTTTGCATCCATGAGTAATTGAACTGTAGAATTTACCTTATAGCAAAGGTGAATAAACAAGGTTTGGCTCTCACACAGGTCAGGAACATAGCTTCTTTCCAGTAGTGTCTATAGAATGTGAGCTTTGTCCTGCCAGCAGCATTTCCCTGTTGAGTGTTTCACTAAGTAGTGAAACAGAGAGCTCCTTTTAAACCTTTACTGAATCTGGGGACTCTTACCTGCCTTTCTGAAACTTTCCAGGGGACCGCTAATATCAAAGAAGATACAGGGCTGGGGATTTAGCTCAGTGGTTCTGCCGCCTGCCTCACAAGTGCAAGGTCCCAAGTTCAATCCCCGGTACCCCCCCCCCCCCGAAAAGATACAAGTCAAATTCAACCTAGGGAAAATTAAAGGCATGACCAAACTAAAGAAAAAAAAAAGCAATATGCCATAAATTGAAAAGGTAGAGTGAGTTATTCAGGCAAGAAATCAAAGGGAAGTGCAGGATATAATGTATCAGGGAGAGAAAAAAACAACCTGATCCCTTTATGCCACATACCTTTGCTGGAAGAAGACACGGATGTTGGCACATGCACACTCTGTCATACAGCTCTGTCTCCCCTGGTTCTGTCAGGATCTTTAGTGTTGATACCTTACATAAACTTTTCTGCTCTAGGAACCCAGTTCTTTCCAGCACAGGCTGATATCCCTTTAGGCATCTAAGCATTTGGCATGCTTTTAGAGAGTTATTTCAAGGTAGAATATAATTGTTGAAAATAAGTACACTACACTGGGTGCAAGTTGGACTAAGAAAGAGTGTAATAAAAAGATTTGCTACTGGGTTGAAATTTGATAATGAATATCCTAACAAGATAAAGCTATTATTATTATTATTATTATTATTATTATTATTATTATTATTATTTTGGTACCGGGGATCAAACTCAGGACCTTGCACTTGTAGGGCAAGTGGCAGAACTGAGCTAAATCCCTGGCCCAAGATAAAGCTATTATAGAATTATGAATATATCTTCCTCTCTCTCTCTCTCATTGAAAAGATCTGGTAGAGGGTTATTTCTGCATTAGTTGGCATAGGCGCTTCATGATAAGAGGAGCATTATATGTAACATATGTGCACTTTGAAGGCAATATCAAGAGTTTGTTAGAGATCCAGAAAAGAGAAAATGCAATCATCAATAAGTAGGAAAATTAGACCTTCAACAAAGGGTTAAAGGAGTTGGATACATTTTTAGTCTGGAGTAGAAATGGTTTAATAACTGTTAAAGAGCTGTTATGAAGGAGAACAATGACCCATGTTCTACCTCGCCATAGAGGACATAAAAAGTTGTTTAAACTGGAAGAGAAGAGAAGGATTTAGATTACATATTGGAAAGTATTTCTTGGAAGAGAGCATCACTAAAGGAAAAAAAAAATTCTATCAGGTATGATCAATTCCCGAAGAAGGTTAGTTAACGCTGAGTCTCAGGTTGCTAGTGTACTAGGCATAGCACAGGCTCTGAACTCACAAAACTGGTTTTGAGTTTCAGTTCTTGCCTTAGCTAACAAAAGTACAATGATTTTTAAAATTCTTCAACTTTGTAAAGTTTTTGGAAGTTTTGGAGCATAGAATTCGGAATAATTTTTATGAGATTAAGGTGTTAAATATTATTTTTTACCTTAATTGCTGAACTACTGTTTTTTTGAGATTGTATAACACATGAGTTAGGCAATGTATTCTTCTCAGTATTGATTATTTTTCTTTGCTTTACAAGGATTTGGCTTGTATAGAAAAATGGAACCTAACATTTTGTGGCAGGTAATTATTGTTACTTAATTTTACACAGCCATAACTGATGTGTTTGTATTTGTGTGGATTTACACTTACACCATGAACAAAGTAATATAAAAAAGATACTTTAAAATCAAAGTCAAGGAAAACTAAGTCTTACAATTCTCCAAAAGAAATCACTAGTCTGAATACCTATTAATAACACAGCATTAATTTCTCCTCTTTCATGATAATTAAATCTGTTCACTTTGCCAGGTTTTTCTTCCATCAGCTGTTTGTGAAAACTTCTATATAGATGAAGCCTTGAATAAGAGAGTGACTGATAATTAAATCTTATTTTGGCTCTTCCTGGTGCCCAGTAGAACCTTACAGTAAGCTGGAGACATACAGAGCTCAGTATACCAGGAAAGAGAAGGGATTCAGATCACAGGACTCTGTGACAGCTGATGGTTGCAAGGGTATTAGAGCAGTAAGGCAGGCCCTGGTGCTAGATTGATAGTCTGGCGGGTGAAGTGCACTGAGCACTCCAGGTGGAGCACAGAGGGCAAAGTCAGGGACAGGTGAGCCACATCGGAAGAACCGTTCCTCTACAGCAGAATGTCAGCCACTAACTGGAGGATGGCAGTGAGACCCTGAGGGAGGTGCTTAAGTAGATTGTAAGTTCTATCTAACTCCAGTGACTCGGACTGTAGCCTTAGAGCTAGTGTAGGTTATTGATCAGGCTATCCAGGAAGATTTTGGAAACTGTTATTTCAACACAGTGTTCTAGGGCTAGTGGAGGGTTGTTGGTCAGAGGCCTGAATCTGGGACCCAACAACCTGGATTCATTTGCCCACCTACCATCAAGAGTATGAGAAAAAAACATTAAAATGAAAGAATTAATTTATTCACAATTTGGCCAACTTGGGAGGACAGCTAAACACACACACACACACACGTTCAGACAAGTGTACTCCAGTTTACAGAAGGGAAGGTCAGGACAAAAGCTAAGAATTATGGATGTGCAGATTTAGTAAGACTTTGGCCCACCAGATCACCCAGGAAATGTTGACTCTTCTTTGGCACCAGGGTGGAGAGTGGTGGTTTCTGCTATAAGCATGAGGAACTTGGAGAATAGTTTAACCTTTAAAAAATGTCCTCATTTTTAAAGATTCATTTTAAGATCTTGGTTATAAGAGTAACTAGAAAAATTGCTATTGGAAGGGCTCAAAGATGCCTACTGCTTGTCCCTGTTGGGATCAAATTGACAGTCCAACTCAATTCCTGGGTCTGTGTCCAGAGGGCTGTCTGAGTTTTCTGATCTAATTCTTGGAATTATGATGATTAGCTGAGGAACCATGGAAGGTCTAAAAGGAAATGAAAAGGCAAGTGGCAAGGCCAGTGGTCATAAAATAACATGCAGCATATGCTTTGGAATATAGCAGAACTGGACTTTCTTCCTAGGTGAAGACAGCCCGATAAAGCATTGTTGTCATCCTTACAATGTAAAAATTAAAACTCAAACTGAAAATTTATGCATTTTCTTTATCTGATGGGAGAGTGTGATTGCAGGACGGGGGACTCCAAAAGTAAGGATAGAATGGTACCTGCAAAAAGAGACAAAGACCCAAATACTGGCTTGCTGGAAGAAGGTACACATGAACAGTATTTGGTGAATTGGGAAAGGCTGAGAGTGAACTGATTTTGAGAGGGTGAGGGCCTGAGGGGAGGCAGACTGAGGGGAGGCATACGTACACTCTTTAGGGTTTTCTTCCATGAACTGCAGTGAGCACTTACAAAAGAGAATGGAGAAAGATTCAAAAAGGTATCTTTTCTGGATAAAATAAGGCAAGAGAGGGAGGTACTATAATTCAAAGGCTGGGCTTCTAGGTGAGGAAGTGAGGCACATGTGTTTCTGAGCGATGAGCAGTCCTGAGGAACAGCACAAGTATATAGGTGCCACGTTGGTAATGGCTTGAGTGAAGAGAGGAATAGAAAGGATGCTACTGGAATAGAACAGAATTAGCAAGAGGTAGAAAAATGGAGGTAAAGTTAGAGAGGTCACAGGCTGGGCTGTGTAAGGTCTTTTGAATCTTTGAATGGACTTTGACTTTTAACTGGAGCATCATTATGAAGCTACTGGAAGATTTTAGGTAAGAAGTGATATAACATGGCCTTTGATTTAAAATGAACCGGAAATAGTTGGGAAGTTTTCAATAGTGTTCATTGTAAACTTAACCACTTGACCCTGCTGTCACACTTTTGTGTATTTTTCCTGGAGAAAAGAGAGTTTATGTTTGCACAAAATCCTATTCATTAATGTTCACAGCAGCTTTATTTGTAATAGCCAGAACTTGGAAACAATCCAAACATTCTTCTGTGCTCAATGGGTGAATGGCAAAATGAACTTTGGTGTATTAATTCAGTGGAATGCTTCTCGAGAACAGAAAGAACTGTTGAGTACATATAACAACTTGGGAGGAGCTCAAGGACATTTGCTATCTGGAAATAGTCCCAAATGTTTTGTACTGCATGATCCCCATTGTATAACATTTTCATGTGTACCAGTGGTTGTCGGTGAGTAGGGTTGGGGAAAGGGTGTCACTGTGAAGGAGGAGAACAGAGAACGCCTGTGTGGTTGTTAGCAAACAGATGGTATCCTGATTGTGATGGTGGCTGCACATATCTACATGCATGATAGCATGTCATATATTTCTAGAGGAAAAATGAGTTTTAAATGAGCATATGGAAAAGGTGTAAAACCCTGTAGTTTATAGGATACCTATGTCACTTTACTTGTCTGGTCATGTACTATGTATGGTTAGTAAAGTGTTTTCATTGATGGACACTGTGTGAAGGGTAAACAAAATTCCTCAGGATTTTTGTAACTTTCTTGTGAAACTAAAATATTGCTAAACAAAAAATTTCTTTAAGAAAAGGATTTCTCCAGCAGTTATGTTGAATCTACATTGAAGGGGCAAAAAGGAAAGCAGGGAGACCAATTAGGAGGCTGCTGGGCTCATCCAGGTTAGGGATGAGGGTGGCTGGACCAGGGTGTGATTGCAGTGGAGATCTTACCTGTCCTTTCTGTGCTGAGCACTGGAGCCTCTTTTAGAAAGGCTAGACCTCCCAGCCTTGGCACTATTTCCTCACCGTCTCTGGATCCAGCCTTTCTTCTGGTGCTGACTCTGATACCACGTTCTGCCATCACTCCTCGCAGCAAGGAGGATGTGATGCCATGGTTTTCTTCTTTGTTGCCAGGATTGCCTTTGAGCCATCACAAGTCCTTGACTTTACTGTCTGAGCTGTATTTTCTTTACCTGTCCATTAAGAAGGTGACTGCATCTGTCCTGGGTCATCTGAACTAAAATTTCCCACCGTTTCCCCCTGCAGCTGTATCTCTCATACCTTTTTGGGAAACATGGTAGATCTTCTCAGGAAGCTTCTAATTTTGTTTCCATACTCCTGGGGTGGGGGGAGTCACTTCAGGGATGTTTTCTAATGCCTATTCTTCATCTCCTCAGGTCCTTCTCAAGAAACATTCCCTCCTGAGAGAAGGAAGGGAAATCTCAATGTCAAAGCAGTTTTCTTCATGTGGATTAGGTTTCATGGTATTTGTCCTTACCCTTTACAGGCACAAGGCAAGCTCAGTGATCTGTGGGAGAGAATCAAGCAGAAGCTTAGGCCTTGCAGTTTCTATCATCTCTGTTATGGAGGATGCATTTGCTCCACTCTTGTTTTTGACTCCCCACCCTTCAGTCATCATTCTAATATCAGTACACTAGGTCTCATACTTCCAGAATACCCCTCCTGTTGATTCTTGGTTACAGCCTGGCCTTCCCACTGTCCCATTGTCCAGGAGGCATATGCTGACTTTGTGGCTATTCAGATGTGAACATTTTTCCATTTCTGGCAGCTCCACTAGGTCCTTGATACAAAAAATTTGCATTAAGCTCTTGCGTAGTTCTGGACCATTGAGTCACAGCTGCAGCCTATTTCTTAGTAAGGTTATGTAAAGCCTCCTATGATTTCGAATCATTGGCATTATCTTAGAAAAGTGATGGGTACTTTTGCTAGCTGCTCTCCAAATATAGACTAAAAGCCTTTATGGGGAAATAGAAAAGCTCTAGCTTGGTTTGAGATTCTTTCACTTTTATTTCATCAAAACAAAATTTTTATCTGGTTGTGTATTGCTTCTAGGCACTTTGCAACAATCTTAAAATCACTTCAAGAAAACTAAGTATGTGATTTGTAGTACAACATTAAAATAGAGCAGCACTTAACTCCCCTTCCCCAAATCCGTATGGTTCTGTAGTGGTCCTCAAGTGTCTGAGAAACATGTCATAAAGCCATTGAGCACCTACTGGAGATCTTGCCAGGTGAAGCAGTGCCAGCCTTTGTTTCCATTGTGGCACAGGTGCAGTTCTTTCAGCTACCCTGTCACATTCTCTGTCCTCCTGGGAAAATTTATCTTTTGTCAGATAATTTCTGTTTCAGATTTAAAGATGGTTAATATAATAAACTCATTTGTCTTCTAGTTATAATCTTCTGAATTATTGGCATTTATCAAAAATTTCCCCTATTCCTGTTTAGTTTTTTCTAATTTTGTAGTGCCTGGTGCTCAGATGCAGAGCAGAGAGTAGTATTTAGTTACTAGTGTGTTATATCCAAAGGCTGTGCCATCTTTGTCACTCAGTCTAACAAGGAGATTCTGCAACAGCATTACCTTTGGGTTTTACACTGCTTAGTCTTTATCCATACTGACAGCATCTTTGTTTTCACAGACAATTGTTTGTTGTAACCTAAGTTACATTTAAGTTGTTTTACCTAAAATTTTAAATTTGAGTTAGTTTTATATTCCATAAAATCAAACTTAGGTCTCAAACCAATTATTGGAAGATAGAATACGTTTGTGCCTTGGAGCAAAACTGACTTGAATTGGAATCTTTACTTTGCTATCACATGGTTATGTTCATGAGTATTTTAAGTTCTCTGAGTATTTACCTATCTATGAAATTTGCCTACTATACTTTCAGGATGTATGTGTAATACAGTACAGTATGTGACATAATAGGCACTCAATGAGTGGCAGTTACATTTTTTGTTAGGAATGTAGTGCTAAATTCAATGATGTGAAATATAACATGTTTAAAAACACGTAATGACATTTGTGTTTTCAATTGTTTTCTAGCATCACCTCTTCATTAATGCCCCATTGTGATTACAGAAGACCAGACTGTTTATTTAAATATAGTCTTCAAACATTGATAGGACACACTTCCTCAATCAAAATTTACTCATTTTGATTTCTTTAATCAATAAGATTTGGTTTAAATAAGGCTTTTGAAATTAGCAACTGTGTGATTCAGTAGAAAAAACATATCACAAACTTAGAATTTCATCTCCCTTTAGCAGAATGTGAACTTAGAACTCCTTAGGGCTGTGATTCTTAACTCTGACTGCAAATTCTTATAACCTGAATAGGTTTTAAAAATGTCAGTTCTTGGGCCCCAACCTTTGACCAGCTAAATCAGAATGACGGGGGACAGAACTTGCTCTCTATGTTTGTTAAAACTCTTGGGCCCTGGATGATTCTGGTATACACAGAAACAGAGAACTGCTGGTTTGGGCTTCTCCTTATGTAAATTAAATTTACTTTAAATTAAAGTAGCATTTTTTTCTTTCTAATGGAGGTAGGCATCTGGGAACAAATATCTTCCTGTGTAAAGGAGAAGTACTTTAACATGGAAGCCACCTGTCTGTTTCTTTTCTTTTTAAACATAAAATCTGAACATTTTGTTATCACATATTAACTGCACAGATTAATAGTGTTCTCTGTGATATTTCCATACATGCACACACTGTGCACAGGTTTTTCCAGTTCAGCCTTTTTCTACCCAGGGTTCTCTCCCCATCCCCACCTTTCAATACCCTTCCCAATCCCTGAAACTCTTTCTCTGTTTCTTTCTGTCCCCCTCCTCCTTCCCCCTCCATATCTTTAGTGTCCACTATTCATTCCATTCTACTACCAGATTTACTACATGAGTGATAACACATAGTGTTTGTCTTTCTACGTCTGTTATGTTTCATTCTACATAATGTTCCCCTGTTCCATCCATGTTGCTGCATATAACAAGGTTTCATGTTTTTATGGCTGAGTAATAGTCTGTGTAAATGTAGTAATATGGCTATGTATATATACCACATGTTTTTCTGCTGGGCATCTGGACTGGTTCTGTATTTGAGCTATTGTGAATAGTGCTGCAATAAACAAGAGGATGCAGGTATCTTTCTGGTATAAATGTTTTGTCTCATTTTGATATATACCCAGTCGTGGCTCTGGTGGATCATGGTATTTCTATTTTTAGTTTTATGAAGAATTTCCTTGTTTTCTATACTGGTTGTACAAATTTTCATTCCCACCCACAGTGTTTAAGAGTTCCTATTTCTCTACATCCTTGCCAGCATTTGTTATTTCTTGTCTTTTTGTTGATAACCATTCTAACTGGTGTGAAATGATATTTCATTTTGGTTTGGATTTCCAGTTCTTTGATGATTAGTGAAACTGAGCATTTTTTCATGTATTTGTTGGCCATTTGTATGTCTTTTGAAACATGTCTTTTAGTCCATTAGCCTAGTTTTTAATTGGATTTTTTGGAGGTGTACGCTCATCTTTTTCAGTTTCTTGTATATTCTGGATGTCACTTGTCAGGTATACCATTTGCAAACATTTCCTCGCATTCTGTAGGCTGTCTCTTATACTTTCTGATTGTTTCCATTGCTGTGCAGAAGCTTCTTAGTTGGATGTAATTCCATTTGTCTGTTTCTACTTTTGTTACCTGAGCTTTTAGTAATGTGAACTTTAAGTTTGTAAAGAAAAGTGTAAACTTATAATCATTTCTTAATGGTCAATTTCTGAAGAGATAGTGTGCCTTCAGCTTGCAATATGTAAAACAACAATCCAAACACACTGTCAAAATGTATATAGAGTTTTCAGATTACTTACAAAGCAAATAAATATTTCATGTAAATATCCTTGACCACTAGGAAAAAACCCTGAAAAGTCCTAGGTGAAAATATCTATAGATAATTATGCTATCACTAGAAATTATATTAATACTAACTAACATTGGTGCAGTTGAGTGTTCCAGGCAGTACCCTAAATGCCCCAGGGCAGAATCTCATTCAGTCTTCACAACTGTTAGGAAAGTGGATATTTTATCACCTCATTTTACCCGTGGGTACACTGAGGCACAATGAGAAATTTTACCTTTGTAAATATTTTGTAAATATTAGAATTAGTTATTCTGGTGTAACTATAAGTCTTCTTGCTCAAAAAAAAATCTTTCTATGTTTCAGCAGTTATTTCCAAGTAAGTCTAGAATTTAAAATAGCTAACTTCCAGTAGAGCATGTTTTACTCGTAAGGCAAAACTGGAAAGGAAGTCTTAAAAAAATTGAATCTATTCTGACATACTTAACAAAGCCAGAAAAACAAAGGATAAGATCAGGCACCACAGTTTTAATTGCTTTGCTTTCTCATTTCCCCAACTTTCAAGATTTGCAATTCATTTATTGTCTGGAGATTGATCCTGGGAGATAGTGGTATATAGTGCAAAGAGCACAGAGAGACTTAGACTCCTAGTTTAGCTCTCTTTTGGGCATGTGATGTTGCCAAAATCCTCAAACTTCTGAGACTGCACAAGTTCAAAAAAATAGGGGAAAGAATAATGATAATATTAATAACTAACTACAGCAACAAGAGCAATATCTATCATAGCTTCTTCACAGTATCCTTGTCATGATCAAATAATATATTTATTATCAAAGAGTGCTGTTTATGGTATAGTGATATATAGCTATTAGCTTTCTTACTTTTTTATTATTGCCACTGTTATTATCTTCTTGTTATTCCCAAGGACTGAAAGTAGTCCTACATGTCCAGAGCAGATGGAGAATGGTGAATGCTGGAGACAGGAGCAAAGGCCAGGAGACTGCCCCTGAGATTTTTAAATCAGAAGATTTTAAATTTGCAAATGCATAACTATTTTCTGCAGATAAACTTCTTAGATTTGCATTCAAGACAGAAAATTGACTGCAGAGAGAGAACTTCAGTTTGGGACTATAAACAGACATTGAAAACCGGAAGCTTCTAAGATACACAAAGTTATTAATTTTTCAATTCTGAAACATAATTTTTCAGTTTTAAAAATAGCCATTCTATTTTATTTGTTATGAGCATTTTTACCTTAAAGGAATGTGAACATTTTGCACTACAAACATCTTTTAATAAGAAAAATTTAAAAAGCTTCTATTGTATAAGATTTGAGGAGAATCTTTTCCTTTCTGAAAGGATTGTATTGTATATCAAAGTTCACATTCGATTTTGAGAACTTTAACCATACAAATTTACTTTCAAGAAAATATTTTCACTTTAATTGGAAAGAATCAACACTGAAATAATAATATGTTATCTTGCACTTATATAAGCTAAATATTGCCATAAAGGGGGTAGCAAGCCAACTCTAAAGTCAGAAAATAAAAATAATCTTATTATCAATGTAAGCTTCATTACGTCTCCCAATCTTTTTCAGATATTATGAGTTTAAATTGGTGGCAGGCATATTCATAGTTCAGATGGCAAAACACATATCTGATTGCTCTTCCTAACCTTTCACTCCTATAATTTCCAGGTGCTGCTATCAAGTATGACTCTGTCTTAAATAGAAAAAGAGTGTGGGCTTTGGGGAGTCATTTCAAGCTAGGTTTGAATCCTAATTTTTCCACTTATCAGCTGTCTCACCTTGTACAAGTTTATTTCCTTCTGTGAAACTTGGTCTCTTCCATAAAATGGGGCTAGTGCCAGTGTTCAGTGATGACATTGCTATGAGGGTTCAGCACAGATTGTGTTAGGGTGCCAGGAGTGTAGAATGTCCTCAACACATTTTACCCATCCTCCCCCAGGGTTCTGTCTGCAATTTTTTTTATAATTTCTTATTGGGAATTATAGAATTTTCCTGGGGAGGCAGGCAGGACTAAATTTGCTGTGTTGACTCCCAATTATCTTTCTAATATTAATATACTGTCATCTACTGCACTTTGTTAAAGATGCTATCAATTTAATTTTCCATAGATTGAATATAAAATGTAGTAAAGGATTTCAAAATAGAGTTACCCACATCTGTTTTTCTGTAGCAGAATTTCATGGAGCTGTTGAATCTCTAGTTCTCTATTCCCTATCTTTTCACCTACTCAGGGTAATTAGGCTGTTCCAGGCTGACCCATGCCTTTGATGTACTGATGTACTTTTAGAGTTCCTCCTTTCTCTGAGGGGGCAGAGCAGGGATTGTTCCACCTCTCCCAGGAAAAGCAACATGGGCTTGGTGGATGTCTTTTGGATTTTCCTGCCTTCTCTGTGAGGTCTTATCTTACTTGGTCCTCTGCCCTTGTTGCACCTGCTAATTAAATGTCTACAGTATGATCTTAGCATAGACCTGATGCAAAGCTGACTTTGCATTTCCATTGGTTTTTTCCTGGTGATATTTTCTCTCTGAGATTCGGTCTCATCATCCTTCTTACCCTGGCTTTGTTCAACTAACAGAGTGGCCTACAGGTTTTTTGTCTCAGACCACTTTGAGAGGATAGCACATTGTACAGCCCCTCTCAGCTACCTTCTGAGCCCCTGCTAAGGGCCCTGGGATGTTCCATGTTTCTCCTCCCCTTGCAGGTGCAAGAAGAGCTGGTGTGCTAGGAATGAGGAAGGAGTCACTCGTCCTCTCTGTCAAAATCTGTGCACTAGCTTTTCCACTCTGCTTCAGCCTTCATGAGCAGCACCACTGCAGTACCACTGGAAGTTTCTCTTAAGAAGGGACTGTGAGTCCTCAGCTGCAGGAGGTTACATCTGTCTGAAGACTGCTGGGTACCCTCCTGGCGTTTTTATCTCAGAGAACCAGGCTAATAGGATTTTATAGTCAGTGTTTCAGGCTAGTTTTGTTATTTAAAACATATCTAACAAAGGAAAGTCAATGTTTTCATGACCTTTTAAAAAAATAAGTCTGCTTTAAAGGTCAAGATGGGCAGTGGCTTTTTTTTTTTTTTTTTTTTGCCTGCCTCTGCCCTCTCCCTTAGGCAGTGGATGCCTCAGTTTCAAAAACTAGACAAGAACTGCCAGAAATAACACATATTTTGGATGATATTTCAAAATATTGTTCAACTGCCTGTACAAGTAGTATTTACTTTTTGTTCTTTTTATCTTTGGTTTTGCTTTTCTTTTTTATTTACGTTTCTGTTCAAGTAATTGTACATGGGGTATTCATTGAGGAGACCTCTTATTCAAGACTATGATTTAACTGCATGAAGTTTGCAATTTCTTTTTTCATAATTAATGTTCTTTATTTTAAAGATTTATTTCTTATAACATCTACATTTCATGATCATTCATTTTCAATTGGCATCAGTTCTGCTAAAAAGTAATATTTTAAGCTGCATTACCTGTTCAAACAAATTTTCTTACTTCCTAGTGCTGTATTTAGATTCTCATTCCTCTAAAAGAAATGTAGCATTTATTCTAAGAAGATTCTAGGGAGTAATAGTCTCATTTTTGAGTCTTAGCCTCCTGTACCAATTATAGATCCTCAATAATATGCTTTATATAGTTATTAGAGACTGGAGAAAGGCAGTTTCTTAAATAGCTCTGAATTCTCTTGTGGCTGACAAGAGATCCAATACAGCAGTGGGATATACAGATCTTGACTCCTTGTTGTTAGCAAAAATATTAAGTGGTCTCACTTAAATTATTAACAAATCCACAGGTCGAGCATGCAGCCTCTTGCCCTGCTTTCCCCTATTTCTCTGTTCTGAAGAAAAGCTATTGTAAAGTTACGCAAAAGGCATTTATACTTGGTTTGACTTAAAACCCTGGTCACTTTGTTGCTGGAATGTATTAGAAATTAAACAGAGGAGTTACAGCGTTTCTGTTCACACCTCCATGTGCTCTCGACTGGTTGAACTTCTCTAAGTCAGTGATAAAATAGTAGTTAATGCTTTTGAGTAATGTGACAGCCACCATCTTAACAATTTTGCATGTGCTGTCACATTTTTTCTTCAAAATCCCCTGAAGTATATAGTTATTTTGCAGGTGGAGAAATAAAAAGTTTGAAAAGTTGAACAAATTGATCAAGCTCACACAATCTGAAGGAAACAGAACTCAATCCCAGTCTGCCCTCTTCCCCTACCATGTAATATGGATCCAAACTGGGATGTTCTTGAGCAGTAAATGAGGTACCGTTGCCCTTCTTCACTCTGGGATGACAGTGCTAAGGCAGGGTTTTTCTCTGCAAACAAGGTCATATGTTCAGCCCTCTTGATGGGAGCCTTCTATCATTGAACCACTAAAGAAGATGACCCTGGAAATTGTTCTCAAGATGTTTTCCCCAGTGTTGGAAAGTCCCACATCTCTAATCAGATTGAGCTTTCACTAAAGGAAGGCCACTTTCCATGAATGTCCCCTCATACCATGCTGTGTGAACACGGGCAGAGCTGCACCCACTTGTTTTTCTGTCTACATCATAGAAATTTCAGTTTGCTTTTTCAATATGTATTTATGGAGCACTTGTCATAAGTTGGGTATTTGGATAGGTACTAGGAAAATGAACACGAAAAGACATGATCTGTGTCAGGGAATTTACAATTAATGTAAGGACTAAAGCCAACAATTACAGAAGCCAGTAGACAGTGCTATAAAGGAAAGAGAATGCACAGAGGTGCTGGGATCGCATGTGGAGGAGTCTGTTAGTGCCAGGTAAGGGGAGCCCTTGAAGGCCAGTGACACGATTGGTTTTTACATGGAGAAAGACAGAGACCAGGGAGAGAAGATGAACACTAACTGGTAGTTGCAGTTGTCCAAGTGCGAAACGATAGAGGCTGTGGCAGTAAGGATGGAGTGGAGAGAACAGAGCGAAATATACAGAACTTGATGATTCATGGCAAATCATCTCCTCCAAGTTTTTGTTTCTTACTTTGCTTATGTGTTTTTCTTCCTCATTTCTGGAGCCAGAATCCAGTAAAGATGTTTCTCTACTTATGAACCTTGCAGAGAACAGCAGCATAGATCAAGTATTTAAAACAGTGTTGGTTGCCTTGCCTGTGAAGTAGAGATAATAACTCTCTGGGCCTGCAGGGCTATTGTGAGCCAAGAGGGGAGCATGGCGAAGGTGCTTTGGGAACTGAACAGCAAAACATGAAATGAGCACAATGTTGTTGTGATGGTCAATATCAATGGCTGTAATACGCAGTCTAGGTTATCTTGAAATAAAAAGATGAAGATGGTGATTGAAAGTAGTAGTAGTAATACTTTATTTGACACTTCATATGATCCATATGCTGTTTTCAATACTTTGTGTATACAGACTAATTTGACTCTCATAATAGCCTTACTTTGCAGACTAGGAAACTGAGGCCCAGAGAAGTTAGGCATTTGTCAGGGTCACAGTTCTTCTCTTTAGTACGCAAAAATAGACTGATGGAGATCTTCTTGCTCCTCTTATTTCTTCTGTGCTACACTTGCCAGATATCAAATGCAACATAATTAGTAGTTTGTGGCCAGGTTTTCTCAGGTTGTCTAGGAGGCTTCCTGCTTGTATATGTTGTCCTGGCTACCAGCTTTCCAGGCAGAGTTCCCTTTTTAACTTATGGTGAGCATTACATTGGCTCAGATTCTTTAACATCTGTGTTGATGGGAGAGTGGTCTTTTAAACGATGGCAGACTGTGTACATAAGGGGCCAGGTAATAGGGCCCCAAGGGCTTAGGGCTCTGCTTGATGTTTAATGACAAGGTTCAGTACCTGCTCTTTATGTATGCTCCCAGAGGAACTAAGCAGTCACCTGTGCATGCAATAGAAAGCAAAAGAATGGGAAGAAATGAATATACGGTTGTGTTATTCAGCTCCCTGTCACTATACAAATACCTTTCTTTTTTTTTGGTACCAGGGATTGAACTCAGGACCTTGCACTTGCGAGGCAGGTGGCGAAACCAAATAACTTTTTACTTTGGTTCAAAACGTTGAAGGTTTCAGCCCCTGACTGTGTGAACCCATTATTTTCAGGCCTGTGATTAGGAGGCAACACATCATGATGGGAGTGTGTGACATAGCAAAGCCACTGACCTCTTGGCCCTGGAAGTGAAAGAGAGAAAGAGACTGGGGTCTCACTGTCCCCTTAAGAACACACTCCTAATGACCTAAAGATCTCCCACAAGTCCCTACCTTTTAAAGGTTCCACCACCTCCCAATAGTTCATTCTGGGGATCTAGGCCTTGGAGAGACATTGATTATCAAACCCTAGCAAAGGAAAGAAACATACATAGTCAACAGAAAACTAGAAAGACAAGGAACAGATGAAATAAGAGGAACCCAAAGTAATAACTGGATGCTACCTGTCTGACTGAATGGGTGAATCAATGAAAAGATAAATTTTAAGCACTTGTCATATACCAGGCGTTCTTCTAGGCCTTTTAATGCCAATTATCTCAGTAAATCCTGATAACTCCTCCACTCTTTGTTGAACCGAATGCAGTCTGCCCATTCTGTTATAGCTCTGTTCTTATATGCCTTTTATATCTGACAGCCCACACATTGTGATTTCAAGTTTTTCTTCTTGCTGGGTTCTTACATTGGAAACTTTTAAGCTGTTTACCCCCCCCCACAGCCTTGTGATTTACCCTTTCCCCCTTCCTTTGTGATAATATCTGAGGGTTTCCTTTCTGCATTCTTTGAACAAGATCCTCAAAGCCTGTAAAGCTCAATGGTGCATGTGATAGATGAGGCAGGAAGGGTGTTTTTAAAAAAGCTCTTTTTTCTTATCAAGCCTCAGGAACGAAAAAGTGAGTAATGGGTTAAATAGAGCTCTTAAGTTATGAAAGTAACAATTATATATGCATGTAATTTTTAGCACAGAGATTTATTAATTTGCATTCAGATCATTAGAGCCAATTAGCAGATTCAGCTTCTCCAGATATACTTTAAGCCTTTACCCTTTATTTCCCCTGTCACATCTTTACAGTATAGGACTTAAAATTGACCTCTGATATTAGTGTTCAGGAAAAGGAAGTTCTACTTTAATCTTCCCACCCCCTTTCCCCATCGCCATGATATACTATAACCCTTTCCCTTTTCTCTTTTTTTCTGCAGTGCTTCTATGCACTGGGGCCATTTTCTGTAGTAAAAAACTCTACTATTCCTTAGATAGTCTGTCTGGAGCAATACCTCCAGGAATTAATACGTGAAAGGAAAAAAAGAGGAAACTTCCTTTAGTTCTCTCTTCCTTACCTGAGTGAGACATCTTGTTATTTGTAGGAAAGGAAAAGAACAGAAAAGTAATGGAAATTCTGTTTGAAAACAGACTTCTAGGGTTAAGCTTCTGCTAAGAACTAGAAATGAGCCTCATTTACCTTACCACTTACTTGGAAAGGTCGTTTGTAGAGAACACATATTAAATGAAGTTCAGAAATATTTACAAAAGTCTATTTAATCTTTAAGGGTTTGCCTGTGTAACTATACAGGCCAGTTAATCAGTTGAACAGTCTTTTGGGAGTCATTTGTTGAGTCTTTGGCTAAATTAATTGGTTATATATTTTCTGTCATGTGCTCACTATTTGTTTTCTATAGCTGGTATTCCTGTGCTTTTCTCTCTGTTTCAATTTCAACATAAATTCTTTGAATCACTATAGTCTATGTTATTTAATATTGGGCATTGAATCCTTATAAATAATTTACAAAGTAGTCAGGAGTTCATCTTGCTCACCCTGGTTCTCTTTATTCCATAGTTAGTCCACAATATCTCTGCTCCCATGCTCAGATGTTGGAAATGGATAGGATTTACCCACTCATGATATTGACCCATGTAAATGTTGACCAGTGAATCCAAAGTCAAGGAACCTTACCTGCACTACATCCTCAGTTTTGTTGTGATGTATTTTTTTTGAAACCCCTTTTGATCTCATGGCTATTTAATTGCTCATGAATATTTCTGACCTTTTATATCCTAATGTTTTCCTCTACCAGCACCTCCCTTTCTCTTAGCAGATGATTTTACCACCCACAGTCCTTTAAAATGTGAGATTCTTAGATTCCATCTGTTCTCGCCCCTGGACATCAAATTTTGTCCTAATGGTATTCGTTCTTAGCTCCTTCCCTTCTTTATGAACCTGACCATTCTACCTCTCCCTTTCATGAGCTGATCTTTGCTTAATCTCAGGCTGTATGGCCTTGTCCAAATTACCTGGTCTCTGTGACTCATCATCCAGCTCATTTCCCACTGAGTCTTTTATTTATTTTTTTAATCTGCAGATCTCATATTAAGATGGAATTAGAAAACTTTAGGAATGAAGTTTCATATCATCCATGTTTCGTTCAGTCTTTTCTTTATTAATTTTATTGGTACATTTTAGGTGTACAGTATAATGACCTTCATCATTGGAAATTTGTACCTTTACATAATCTCTCTTGGTTCTTATTTTTTCCCCATTTTGCCTTCCCTTCAACCCCTCCACTCCTCCCCATTTGCAAAGACTTTGTTTCTATCTTTTCCTTTTGTCCTATTAATTCCGTTCCCCTCTTTCCTTTCCCCAACCCCTCCTACTTCCCTTCCCCTTTTTGAGTCTTGATGTAAACACTGTGAATGTTTCAACTTCTGCTTGATGGATTTACTTTTCCCTACCTTGATTTGGCTTTGAAGACTGGGTATTTATCCCTCCCTGACCTAGGCTTTCATACCTCCGTGCATTCCTGTATCATAGCACTCACCATACTTTATTCTAGCTGCCTATAATCTCCACCTTATGTACTCTTATGGTGTTGTACTGAGCAGAGGACCTGGCACATAAGCTTCAAGAAATATGCATTGAAATTTGAACCATGAAAATATGCATGAATGAATCTTATAACTGGGTGCCTTTCCATCTATCCTGTCTTTCCAGCGCCTCTTGACTCCATTACTGTCTCCATTATTGTCCATTACTGGCACTGTTAACTGTCTTCCAGCTCAAGTTTTTCCTTCATAGTTTTGGAGAGGTAGTTCAAATCAGTTGGGAGTGTGGTTCTGTGTATACTCTTTCAACCCTTGATGCCTAGGTCTGCAGCCTATTTGACTTGATTTGGTAGCTGCATCACTTTGTTCAAATTATTCTCTGTGCCTCATTTATTTATTTTTGTGGTACTTGGGATTGAATTAGGGTCTCACCCATGCTAAGCATATGCACTACCAGTGAGTTACACCACCAGCTCCAAGAGGTGAAGGATTTTTGTCAACTTTGTTTTTGCTATATTCTTACTGCCTAAAACAGGGTCTGATTCATGATAAGAGATCCATCATGTTTGTTTAATGAATGTGGAATATATAGAATCTAGTCCCAGCTTCTCAGCTCATGCATGTATGAGTAGGGATTTTTCTCTTTAAGCTGATTGATCTCCTTGTTTTTATACCAGGTTGATCTTCATTAACATTTTTTGTAGATTTTTGCTATAAGTGTCCATATATTTTCTGTTAACTAATACTAACTTTTTTTTTTGGTGCTGGGGATCAGACTCAGGACCTTGCACTTGCGAGGCAGGCAGCAGCACCACTGAGCTAAATCCCCAACCCTGTTAGCTAATACTAAAATTTAAATTCCCTGGCAGTTGAAATCTTTTCTTACTGATACATTGGAGATTTGCATATGTAACTTTAAATGAATTTATACTAATATAATTCTTTTTACATTGATAGAGAATACATATCTAAATTTTATTGCACCACTATTTTGCAGTGAAATACTTCCTTTCATTTTTGCAGAGGCTGTATTTCCAGAACTTGGCTGTTGTACTGATTTCTTTAGTAACACAAATTCTATATTAATCTCTCAGCAGTTTTCTGAGTTAAGTGAATTTTTATGGTTGGTAGGATTATGGTAGTCTAGGAAAATTAGTTTCCTTATTACTTTTCCTGTTTAATTTGTAACCAGTTGAAGCACCACAATATGATGGATGATTGATCCTACTAAAGCTGCAAAGTTAAGGAATAATTGGCAGACATTGGTTAAGCAGTGAAGTCTTCCACTGCTTTTCAACAACCTTCAAGACAACATCAATGTAAAATGTATATACAAGCAAAATTCTGGATATGTGTGAAATTTAATTACTGACTAAGTAGCCATGATGCCAGAGTTTTACTTTTATGGTGGAAGTGTAACATTTGTAAAGCAGCCTGTGGAATGAGTAAGCCCTGAAACTGTGGAGAAGTTTGCATTAAGATTGCCTTTTACAGCTGTAGAACCACATCTGGGTCACTTCTTGTTTTCTTAATAGGGAATATCACTGCAGGACATCTAATTTTTCAATATACTTAGGAGTAATTCCTGGAAACCTAGCTCAAATTTAAATATTTTGGTGGTGGAAATGAAAACCTTTCTGATGATGAAAATGAGAGATGTGTATTAATTATTTCCTAAAGAAGCTGAAGTGTGATTTTGTAATAGCGTAGATATTTCCCACTTTATTATAATACTGGTCAGGTACATGAGATAATGAATGAACAAGACAAGGTGATCTAAGAGATATTTTCTCATTATTTTACTTATTCCTTCAATAAATACGATAATTTTTAAATGTTTATTGTATGAGGCAATTGTGCTAGGTGCAGGAAATATAACAGATAGACATGTTTCCCATCTTAGTGTAACTTTTTAACAAGTCTGATGAGTTTTCACTTTGGTAGCACACAAACAAGGTATATGTAAAGGAAATATATCTTAGATTGTGAATGTAATGAATCTCATGAAATATAAGCTACCAAAAGTTTAAGAGTCTAAATTCTGAAATCTACAAGGATCAGTATTGTGGTTCATGAGCTACATATTCATGGAAATGACATGTACTCATAAGATTCTTATCAACAAACATTTGTTGAAGAACCACTCTATGAATATACTGGGCTAGGGAATCAATGTACGAGAGCAAAGCCTAGCCTTGAGGAGAAATGCACATTCTATTAAAAAATACATATATTTCTTTTGAAAGGATTGATAGTTTAAGAGTAGTAGCTTTCAGTTTTTACCTTTGCAATTGGATAGTCAAAACTTAAATTTACCAAAAGAATAGCTGATTGGCCTGTATTTTGAACAGCATTTATCTCCACCAGATCACATACTGAGAAGAAATGTCCTTCAAGAATCTTAAGAGATTCGTTTAGTAGAACTTGTTGTTGCCTAAAAAGGAGTCAGGAAAGATTTCAGTGCATCTTTTGGCAGTGCTGTTAAAATGTATAGGAATGTAATTGAATTTTTCAATGGAAATCCAGCTGCAATGATCTGCTCAGTGCAACTGATATAAATTATCATGCCATTATCAACACCATCTTCCCTCTATAAAACTAGAGGAAATACATGAGCATCATAAAAAATGTTTTATCTAAAGGATTTTATATTCATGGCAGTGTTTCAGAAGCAAACATAACTTTTCCAAGAGATCTTTAACTATTTTGCAGAGGAATCATAGTACCAGGGATTTATGATAATCTGGAAAGAAATATAAACTGTATATTAATTTGGACTATAACAGAGATTTGATTGTTAAAATGTAAATAGATTTTTCTAGGTGGATATTCTATAGTCAAATTATATACTAATAGGCAAAAAATGAAAAGCAAAATTGAGAATTTCAGCATATCTTTTGGGATCTATGCCAAATACAGAGAACTATGTAGTATCCAGCCTCTAAGTACTCCAGTACTGTAAACTTCTGACTATGCCTTATAGACATGTTTAGGATTAACATTTGAATTCTAAATTCATTTTACCACCCTCACTATGCCATGTTTTATTTTCCAAAGATGGAATATACATATCCCACATGTTCTTTTACAGTGTGACTTTGCCACTACTTCTTGCCCACCCAGAAAGTGAAGTCTGACTCTACCTCTTCTTGATTCTCTTCCTTTTATGATTGCTTGTTGACCAATAGAATATAGTGGAATTACCACTGTGTGAGCTCCAAGATGGGTCAGAAAGGGTAATGTCTTTTCCACCTTATTCATTGGAATATTTTACTGGACCTAACTGCAAATAAAAAGTATGGCGGCCTTGAGGCCACCAGATTATGAAGAAGTCAAGATCCATGGAGAAGCTCCCTATCTGTGTTCTACTCATTTGGCCTAGTCTTTGAGTTTTATCAGCCCAGGCAGTGAAGATCAAGGATTAAGGACCATCAGATGATTCCATCAGCCTCCCTTTTTCCTTGCTGATGTCTCATATTTTAGAACAGAAAGAGATAAAAGAAATCAGCTCGTCTGTAGTCTTTACTTGTTAGGCTGGGGAAGATCTCCCCCATCAGATTCCCTGGACATGGTGTGTTCTTGTGCAAATGATAATGATGGTATTTACTAAATACTTACTAGTTGGCAGGTAGTTTATAAAGCACTTTATAGGTGTTAATTTTCCTAAATCCTTACAACGTTTCCTACAAGGTGGGTAATATTATTATCCAGTTTTACTGATGATGAAACTGAGGCACAAACTGGCCACACAAATATTAAGTGAAAGTGCTGGAATTTTCACCAAGGTATTCTGATACAAGGGCTTCTTTCTGAAGTACTAATGGATATTTTCCTAAGTGTTTGTTTGTGTGTGTGTGTGTGTGTGTGTGTGTGTGTATGTATGTGTGTGTGTGCATGGGTGCACAAAGTACAGTTTGTTCTTCTCTCCTGTGTCTAAGTGAATGGCAAGGATGTATTGCTTTTATATGTTAACTATGACAAAAGAAGAAAGTGTTCCAAGATAATTATCACAGGTTTTCATAAGGTAGTTCGATTTGAAAAAGGAGAATCAAGCAAGAAAACTGCAATATTGCCTAATCCTTCAAGTTTAAAACCCTAATCCCTAAGCAAAAAGCTCAGCAGACCCTTAACCCTACATACAATTCCAGTAGCAGCTTTCCAACCTGTTATCTTGTTTCATCCTTACGTCAGTGCTGAAAGATTGGTCATTAATTCCTCCATTTTGCATGTGAAAATATATGTCTTAAAAGGGGTATGTATTATGGTTAAGGTCACTCAGACCATAAATGGTAAAAAAAAAAAATCAAGCATTGAATGCAAATCTCATATTCTGAACCACTGTGTAAGCTATAATATTAAGGTTCCCAATAAAATAGTTCAGCTCAATGGGACAAAGCCACTGTGCTGAAGGCCAAATTGCTATTCAACCTTTGGAAATGGTGTGGTTCTTTATGAAGGGGTACTATATAAAGACCATGACTAAATTCTAGCACTTATGAACAGACTATCTCTTGTTGATTACACATCAGTATTTCTGATCTGAGAGTATTCATTGCCAGTATCCTATCAGAAGCCAATATGGATCGCTTCTCCATCTCCATATTTACATTTGGCTAATAACAGAAAGAGAATTTCTGGAGTTAAACTGGATGCATTTGATAAAACACTGAATACAAATGACACTTCAAAATTAGAGCTGAAGAATACAACTAATCCCAGCCTAACATTTTATATTTTTATACTGTATCAGACTAGATGCGTTATAGATGAACTGTATTGCCCTCTAAGAGATTAAAATAAGAAAATTGGAGGTCTGTGGGTTTGCCAAACATTTCTTCAGCCTTTTTTTCCCCTACCCTGATTCACTGCCTGAGATGAAATCAAATTCACAAGGTCACATCCTATTTATTAATATCTGTATTATTTTTGCCTTTAAAATCCCTTCTTTCACCTATATACCCTTAGACCTGGAATTTGATAAACATATATGCATTTGCATCAACTCTCTCATGGGATGTTTATTTCTGTCATTGGTTTATTAGGTTCCAGGTCTGGCTGCAGAGTCTTATGTTTACTTTAAAGCAGTGGTTCTCAAACCAGATGGTTTGGGACATTCAGCAATATCTAGAGATGGTTTTGGTTGCCACAAATGGGAAGGTACTGCTGGCATCTAGTGGGTAGAAGTCAGGAATGATGCTGTACATTCTACAGTGCTCAAGGCAGCCCCAATAATGAAGAATCATTCAGCCTGTAATGTCAGTAGTAGAGTCTTGCTTTACATGTGCCTCTGTGGATCCTCTCTTATTCTGTGTGTCATAAAGCAGTTACAGAATCTGGATTCGGTGGAAGGAAAAAATGATTTCCTTTTTTTCTTAAGCTCTGCTCGTTAATACTTAGAAGTTCTGGGCCTGTATGTGTAGAAAATGCCTAAGCACAAATGCTTTCTTCCACTTGCACTTCTGTAAGTTGTTACTAACGACTCAGAGTTCTCTATTATGCTTTTTACAATTTTAATCATTAGTTTGTACTCGTGTTCAATGACACACATCTGTCACTTTTCATTCCGTTCAACTTTGTGCCATTTTATTTGCCATATATATTCATCAGCTTGACACTTTCTTATCCACAATCTGAAATAATTTTTGGCTTCATCAGCCAGATGGTTTATGTTTTTTAAAAAAATGTTAATTAAGGTTAAGTTCAATAAACACCTTGTTAACTTTTTTGTTTAGAGAAATTATATATTCATCGTTTCTTCATGTTTATAGCTTTGAATCAGTTTTCTTCCCTTAACAAAACATTTTCCCAGCCACCATACAATTCACTCACAAAGGTATGTTCAGAATTTCTCTTGGCCACAAATGGATTTAAACCTCTTAAAGAATTCAGGAAGATCATCGAAGTAGCATTTTCTTCAACAGAAGCCACAGTTGCTTTTCTGCCCAGCATGGGTGCTTACTTATGTGGTTAGGGTGTGATGAAATTCAAGAAATATCAAATAGCTGTTAAGTACAGGTAAGGATGCCAGGATGTTTGGGAATATAAGATGAAAAAGAAACAGCACTTGCCAAACAGTTTAAACTCTAGTTAGAGGTGGTAAGATATGTACATAAATGTCTGTAGTACTGTAGAGAGAAATGTCTGAGAGATTCAGTTTCAGAGATGTGCCTGGAGTGTTGCACTTGCAGAGCTGGCCTGCCAGTCATGCCCAAAAGCTCAGCTTATGACCTCTAGAGCCCGTATTCAATATTAGAGTCACAATGACAATCTTCCAGATGCCTTGCATAAAGACAGCTTTGTAAATGACAAGAACGTTTTTATTCCATAATTCAGTCCTATCTGAAGTTTCCTGAGACTCAAAGGTATAATACAGGCCCTGCTGGTGATTTATTTATGTTCGTGTTAATCAGACCCAGAATATCATGTATTCTTACCATTAATTTGACCTCTGTGCTTCAAAAGTTGACTTTGGTTTTCAGATTTCTTTAATAACTGCTGTATTAAGGATTCAAAGACAATTTTTGTTTAACTTTTGTGTTCTTTGGTTTTACCATTATAGGACACAGATGATGTCCCTCTCTTTCCTTCACCCGAACTGTATTTTGTAAACTTTACTATGCTTAGGGTGGCATGCTAGAAATATTGTAGGCTCTATAATCAAACAATCTGAATATAAATCCCAGCTATAACTTTGTGTCTCTTTGGGTAACTTTTCTAACTACACAGAACTACGATTTTCTTATCTATATGGCCAGGATAATAGTTTCTACACTTCAGAGTTTTAAGAGGATTAGTTAAGATGACATATAGAATACTTGCTGAAAGCTGCCTTACCCATTTATCTTTATCTATCTTACATAGTGTTTCTAAAGAGAACTAGCGCCCTCCTCTTCTATCTTAGTGATGGCTTCTGTGGCTTCATGTTTACTCTTGGAATTTTTTCCCCTGTCATTCCTAGAACTTTCTGATGAACAGCATACATATTCCCCCTGTTCTTCTATAAAGTATAATTAATGCAAAATTTTAACTAACTCCATATTTTACCACAATTTTCTTTGCTTAAGTGAAGGGTTTTTAAAATTTTAAGCAGTCTTCCTATTATAATCCATATATACAAATTAATTATGTGATTATCTATTACTCTCCTTTCACCGATCATTCACTCTCAATTCCTATTCCTATATTTACATTTGAAAAAGTACCAAATTCTTCCTTTCATGTGGACTTAAAAATTTAATGTTGTTTAATAGCAAACTCTTTTCTGCATATGTCCCTATAGAAGATTGTTTTCTGATCATATCCCAGTTGGACTTCAAGGACATTCATGGAATACCTGTTATATATGAAGTAATGTACAAAATACATTTATAGTCACTAACTCACAACCCTACACAAATTATGTAGTGCCAATATCTTCATCATGCATAAAGTTCTTTGAAGCCATATGTGGTTCTCTGGTGAATTTGTTTTTAATTTGAAATACGTACCGAAAATGAATATTTTTTCTGCCATTTTATAAACAGATGACATTATCAGTAATGATTTTTTCAAAGGATAAGTTTTCATAATTTTGTTTTTATTGTGCATTGGGTGTAGAGAAGATAAATATAACCTGTGGGTAAGGTGTAAAGAATAAAGAACACCAATTAAGCAGTTCAATTGAAAGGCATAGCGAACACATTGGAAAGCTCCTGGGTGCCCCTTGCTTTCCTTTTGTCTGCTCCCCCATGCCTGAAGATGATCTCCAAGGCTAAACTTCATATTTTTAGATTTACACTGAAAACAATAATGCCAAGTCAAAGTCTCAACTTTTTCCGGTGCTTAATCATTTCATTCAAGGGTCATATATTTCTGTTCATTCAGGGAAAATTTTGTTTGTGGGATTTTTTTAATGCAAAATATGAAATAACTGCCCTTTCTTCTAAAATTCATTTAACAAGGACTGGGGCCGTAGCTCAGTGGTGGAGTGCTTACCCAACATACCCAAGGGAAAAGTATAGTTACTTAAAGAAAGGAGAAAGGTATGTTGGAGTAAAAGAGAAATAGGAAAGATCACTTCAGAGACATTACCCAGAATACAGTAAGATAAGCAAGAAAAAAAGTATAATGCTTGCATTAAATCTCACAATTTTGATGATGAAAAGATTATTATTTCACTCTGAAAGTGTGTGTGTGTGAGAGAGAGAGAGAGATTTGGTAATGTATAGAATGTGTTGCTGACCTTTTAAAACTGTATTCAAATTAAAGATATCCTATTGTAGCCAACAATGAACTTATTTCTATCTCTGCTGTAGTCTGTAACAAAGATCTGTTTCTTTTAGGAAATCCATCGGATTGCTCTTCTACTTTTAAGACATTTTACTTTTTTATATAAAGAAAAAGTATAGTTTTGAGAAGAATCACATTCCGTCATTAGAAATAGGACTTTTTAAAATCAGAAATTTCATTACATTAAATTTTGATTCAGTCCCAAAACACAAACACTTAAGAATATATAGCTAACTCTTTCTGCTAGTAAAAATAAAGTTAGAATCAATATGAATTTTTTCATGGTGTATTTTACAGCAGTAATCTTGCCATGCTTCTTTGAGCTAAAATATTGCTCCTGGATTTTTATCTTTTAGTTTTCTAATCCAGATGTTTAATTATCCTCTTACTCATTTGAACAGAGCAGATCATTACTTTTAATTTGAAAATTAACTGTAGGTCTGGGACATCTACAAACAATACAGTTTCTTGGTCACTAACTTTTTAAAGGAGCATTTAAATTTTTCCCCACTGTAGGTCAAAATGAATTACAGCACACTGTTAGAAAAGAGATCTATATAGCAGCAAGATGGTAACAGTTCTAGGTAGGGAATCACGTATTTCAAGAAATATGCCTATGCCATAGATTAGAGGTGAGAACTATAAAAGTTTTTGAAGCAGCCATAGTTTTCTGAATTTGAGTAACAAGGAACTTGATAGTCAGTACTTTCCAAAATGCTGAAAATAGTCTTTTCAAAGTTGTTCTATGTAGTGCCATCATGCTGTTGATAATTGATCATTATGGATCTAGTTTAGAGGTCAAGAACATTTATCAAGTGTCAGGTTAACAAAATAAATACAAAGATTTACCAGACAGTATATAATATCTAGGAGTTTACAGACTGGAGAGATGAAGTATGTAGTTAAGAATTATAACAATGTAGGCAATTGCCATACAAAGTATGAGACAGAGAGAGAGAGACCCCATCACTAGAGCTCAGTGGCTTTTCCCTGGGGTGGTGGAGGAGCCATGGGATCTCGAAGAACACATAATTGTGATGTTCTTAGGGAGCTCTTTGCTGAGCCTGTTCTGTCAGAAGTGGTGTGATGCAGGTATTTGAGCAAGAGCTTCCAAGTGTTAGAGGGGTAGGGCATTCCAGCTCAGGAAACAGCCATCTCTCTCCTCAAAACCTTTTAGTGGTGCTGCTGCTGTCTTACAGAAAAATCCAAAGCATTTATCCTGGTTTGCCAGAAACCTCCTTGGTGCTATTCAGTGGGGTCTCTGTATCGTGCTGATCTGAGAACTCTTGCCGTCTGTGAGGAGATATGTTGAGAAACTTGAGTATCAGTAGATATTGCTGTAGTAATTCAGTTGTACTTTATAAAATTATTGGTCTCCATTGAATCAGGAAACCTGACGGGGATCTTTATTATAGCATGTGAGCAGACTACCCTGCAGTGTGTTCCCACTGAGTTTTCTGGTCTCCATTTCTGTCCTTTCTATCATTCTCACCCTTATTCCTCTGGGACACCATCTGATCTCTTAGCCATTCCTTGAACACACCAAGCTTTTACTTCTCAACATACTTGTACTTGCTTTTTCTTCTCTGTTTGGAATACACTTCTGTCCCTCACTTCCTCCAGATCTCCATCCAGATACCATCTTATCAGAAATACTTTCTCTGATGGCTTAAACACACCTGCCTTGTCACTCTGTCTTCTTGCCTTGGTTTATCTTTCCTCTTATAAATTATTAATCCTTGATATTTATTTGTTGATTGATTGTCTCAATCTTCTAGAAATCAACTTACAAGAATAGGAATGTGTTTATCTTGCATACTACTCTATTTGTAGCACTTAGAAGAGTGCATGATACACAGTTGGTTCTTCATAAATATGTGGTCAATGCATGCATGAATACATGAATTAAAAAATGGCAGAGACAATTGCAGTGTAGCTCAAAAATGCAGGTTCCACTAGAAGGAAGAGTAAGTAATTTAATGTGGTTAGAAATCAGGATAAAAGAAATAAATTGAGCTGTAGTAGTCACGTGCATAGTCATGTTTTGGTTTTAGACATACAGCATATATAAAAAATTCTCCTTTTTCCAAGCCTGACCAGATTCCATATTACCATTAAGAAGCCTTTTCTTAACCAACTTTGCATGTACTTGTTTTGTTTTGGCGTTTCAATCCTACTACTCTATTTTATATTTTAATTTTCCTCATCATACAATTTAAGAGTTTGCTCGTAAAATTGGTTCAACTCCCCTGAAATTACAGCACAATAAGAGCTCTTAGGAGCCAGGAAGAGAAGTCATGCTGCCTTAACCTTTCGTAGAGATGGAACCCAATCTCTCTTCTAGTACAGCTGGGTCCTCAGGCAATGCTTAGTTCATGAAAATTTAAAGAGAAAAATCATGAAAGCCTTGAGGAGGGGGCTTAACAATTGGAAAGAAAGTTTAATTTTCCTAGACTAGTGAGGACACCCTAACTGATGAGATATGGCCGCAGGGTCAGAAGTCTGTGCCCACCTCACCCCATCTCCATCCCTCTTGTCACTGCTGCTATTTCCATCCGAGCCTTTCAGAGCACCGTGGTGTTACTGAGAGTGTAACAGTCCCTTTCATGAAGGTTTTGTTTCTTTTGGAGTGGCCTAGTGTACAGGTAGCTTGCATAATTAATGTGCTCCAGAAAGGTGTTTAAATCAATTCTGAAATTGGCCCCCAAGAAGGATTCCATGGGAGGAAGTGCTTTATGCCTTTTAGCCAGGATTTAAGAGTCCCAAGTTCTTTTTTTCTCACCATTAAGACTTTGTAACCTAAGGCAATTCACTTAATGTTCCTCTAAAGTACCTGTAAGATACTTTATTGATCCATATTTTATTCATATTTTGTGCTTCTAAATCTTAGGAGCACCTCAAGAGAGCCCCTCTGGAGTCATTGAGTGAAAACTGGTAAGGACCTTTGAGCTCCTCCTTAGAAAATTGGTTAAAAGGACTTGGTCACATATATTTTTTCTAACGTTTCAAAGTAAATATTTGATGGCACTAATCATCATTCTTTAATATGCCCGTTTAAGTTCACACATCTGTTTAAGTTTTAAAAGCTCAAGACTGCCTAATACCCAAGTGATCTGTTCTGTGAGCTAGACTTAGTACTATCGGCCAGGAAATTAATAAATCATTTCAAAATTATGCCATTATTGGGATATTGCAAGCTGAATTTTCCTTGAAAGACAACAGTAAGATGGACTTATATAAACCTTGTCTGTCACACTTGGTTTTTTTTTTTTTTTTGCACTAGAGCATTTTGACCAATTTTAAGATTCAAAAGGAACTTGTGTTGAGAATTAAACTAGATTAGATATTTGTAGTGTGTACTTGGTTATATCAACTTCTTTTTTGTGAGGGTGCTGCAAAATAGTGTGCGCTATTATTGAATTGATAAAGGTGCATGCAAACTCCATTGGTGTCCAGAAAAAATAAACAGTTCTTTGTTCTCTATGGCCATATGCGATTTCTATGTTCAGCCTCTAGCCCTGAGCCAAACTGTGAATTTCTGTAAAAGTGTTCTACTTGTCTAGGCAAAAGAGCATAGAGGATATAAAGTCTTCTTCTTTTCAAACAAGCCAGAGCAAACTGTATTAAGTTACCTTAGCTTGTGTAAATCTGAAAATGTATACAAATTTTCCTGTTATTTTTCCCAGAGGGCATCTTGCATCTTTTCTTGCACATCGGCAGTTGTCCAGAAGATGGCACTGTGTGGTAACTGGATGACAGCTTCCTTTTGTAAATGTAGCTATGTGCCTGTCTACTTTATAACCATTTATAACCATCCTGTTAATATTATAGTGGAGGGTATGCTATGATAAAAAACAAAGTATTTAATGTTTTGAGTTATACATCTGTATCTTATGCCAGAAAATTATTATATCTCATTATCCCTTCTAGAAAAATAGTGAAATTGATGATGGTTCCTTAAAAAGCTTTTTATTTTTGTGACTTTTAATTTTGGAGTTTATTTAATAGGTTGTCCTAATAATACAGAGACATATCAGCACATAATCTCCAAATAATATTATCCTGGTACACTCGTCCTCTGTTTCTGTCAAGGAAGGCATACGGCTGAGCATAATGTAAAAGCGTTCAAAGAACTGCTCACAACAGTTCGTTATCAACACCTCATGGGATGTTGCGGTAGCTAGTAAGGTAGGAAAGGAATCTAGCACCCAGTTACTCAGAGTGTGGGTCTGGAAGCAAAAGTCTATCTGGTGCTTGTCAGAAATTCAGTATCATTGGGCCCAGTCCAGACTATGTATCAGAACATGCATTTTAATAAGATTCTCCATGATTCCTATTTGTATTAACTTTTGAGAAGCTCTATCTGTTAAGCACCCCCTCTTCCTTTCCTGGATTGCAGGTGTGGAGAGTCTAACACAAGGAAAGCAGGGCACTCAGAGCTTGGGTTGCACAGACAGTAGCCATCACACCGCTGCAGTCAAGACACCAGTCATCAGGGAGCTTATAGTCAGGAGATATATATGTATCTCCAGAAAGATGGGAGCTAAGAGAGATGTATACTAAGTACATTTGTGTATTTTGTAGGCAGTGTGCTGAGGTTCACATTTAATATTTGTAACCACTCTGAGAGATACTACTGTCCCAGAAAGGACCTTGCAAAAGTCATTCACCCAGCCAGTAAAGGACAGAGCATAAAGCCAGCTGTGTCAGTCTCTAAAGCCCAAGCTTTCTCACCAAAATACTTCCTAGAAACCTAGGCCTTTTACATAAGGAATCCTTCTCCCTGTTGTAGATAACAAAGGAGAGGTGATTTCCAGACTAGGAATCGAGGGACCTAGTGTATAGATAGCAGGTGAAGACTTGAGGGTGATTTCTCAAATGAGGGTCAGGATCACTTGAAGCTTGTGGGTGGACCCTCTCAGTTTCCCTATCAGGAAGTATGGGAACCTTAGGGGACCCTGCCATCTTCAGAAGGTAGAGGCCAACTGCAGATGGGGAACTTTTAATTGGAGAATTTGTAACAGAACGGGGTTATGTTAGTGATGGGCTCAAAAGAACTAAGAACTCAAGTATTCTCTCCCAAATCCTAGATGTCACCTTCAGGTCAACATTTATCAGGATGTTGACTAACATTGAGCCCTGCATCACCCATAGGAATTAGGAATGGCTCAGACAGGCATTGATATCTCCAAAACCATTTTCAGGGTTAATACAGTTGTAATTACTTGCAATTATAAAATTCTGGTTGTTTTATCTAAATTCATCGATAAGTCTCTGACAGAGAATAGAATTAGATATCTCAATAAGATAAGAAGATTGAGTCTATTTTTTGTTCCTGTGTGTCAGAAGATTGCTACTCAGTTTAAGAAAATTACTTCAATAGGAGTCTTCTTTCATTTGTATTATTTTTTGTTAATCCCTGCACTATGTATATCTGAAAGCAAAATTAATATTACAGTTTGGATCATGGTTTAGGAACAGGATTGTTTGTAGTTAGCAAAAATAAAACTTGCTTCTCATGGGAACTTATGGATCATACACCAATACTATAGGAACTAAGTGGCTTTTATGTCAGTGATGGCTAATATTAGTATTTTTTTTAAAAAAAAAACTATAGGTGTTACAATTTAGATATAAAATGTCCCCCCAAAATCTCATGTTCAGAGAAGGATGGTTTTAAGGTAAACTGATCATGGGAGTACTATACTAATCAGTGAATTAATCCATTGATGAATTCATAGCTAAATGTGCTGTTAGGAGTTGGGGCCTGGTTGGAGGAAAGGTCACCAGAGGCTTGACCTAGAACTTCAGTTTTGTCCCCAACTTCAGTTTTCTCTCTCTCTGCTTCCTGGCTACCATGGAGTGAATAGCTTTCCTCTGCCATACCCTTCCACCAGGCCACTCTGCTTAGAAGCCAAGCAGTAATGGACTGAATCCTCTAAAACTGAGTCAGATAAACCTCTCATTCTTTCAGTTTGGGGTACTAGGTATTTTGTCCTCTTTGACTAATACAGGAGGAAACATTTATCCTAGTCCTTTGAGCCCCATTTTGTTATTTCTAGGCAATTTGTTGCATTTAGTATTCTAGAACCAATAATGGTTTTAGTTCTAGCTTATTTGACTTGTTCTAATAGTGAATGCACACTCCAAATATTGCTCACATTCCCAAATGTAAAAAGAGGTATATAGCATAATAGGAATTGTTGAAAACAATACTTGCATAAATTCATAAGGGTAAGGCAATGGAAAAACTAGGTCAAGATGGGTGTCATGATGAGTATAGTGATAATTTTTCAAGGAGTACAGTTATCCCATTCTTTAACGATATAGCTCAAATACACCAAATTTGTCCTATAAACAACAAAAACAACAAAAAGACACCAGATTTTAGCTAAAAATCTTGGTTTTTTTTTTTCAAAGTGGAAGTATTTCCCTCAATTCCAATTAGTACTTTCCCCAGTTTCAAAGCTCACCTTTTTTTCTTAATTTTGTTTCAATTCTATGGATGCTTAGAGCAGAGTTTTGTTTTAAATTTAAAGAGTTATAAGTGAGAGGACAGCCTCTATCAGGAGTCTGTAACGAATTGTGTTTAGTTATTTTCTCAAAACACTTTCAAAATTGGGCTGGTGAGCATTTGATTTTACCTTTCTCCATAAGAAAATGTAATATTTGCTAGGAAAGTGGTAGGTGGTGTTACTTGATATTCCATATAGGGGAAAGCTGTAGTAGCTACAATCTTCAAAGGAACAAAAATGACAGGAAAAAGAAGTCAATTTGAGTGACTTTGAGTGCTTTTTGTTTTTTTAAGAATAGTTCTGGGATATATCATAAAGTAGATTAATTTTCATCTATATTTCTGGTAATCTTTTTTTTTCTATTAAGTTTATTGGTACATTTTAGGTATAAAATACAGTTACTTTCTTCATTGGGATCTTGTGCCTTTACATGAGTATCTTGGTTCTTTTTTTTTCCCCCCTTCCCCGGCCCCCTTCACCCCCTCCACCCTTCCCTATTTGCAAAGACTTTGTTTCCATTTTTTTCTTTTCTCAGTTTTTCTTTTCCCTTCTTTCCTTTCCCCTACTCCTCCCAATTCTCCTGCTCCTTTAGACCTTTTCTTCCTATTATACAATGTCAATTATACATTTTTAAATTACAATATCACTATTTAGAAGACATTACCACAGATATTACAGAATTTTAAAGAATATAGAAAGCATAATTACAAAAATCTTTTTTGAAATAAATTTGACAACTTCTAAGAAGTACCTTGGAAGACAAATTAATGAAAATAACTCTGGAGGAAATATAAAATTTGAATAGCACCTATTAAAGAAAGTATATTCCTAGCTTGAAAACCTACCTATACGACAACAGCAGGCTCATATACATTTTAACTGATAAATTATATCAAACAATTAAAGCAGAAAAAAGAAGGAACACTTCTCCCCTCATTTTAGGAAATCAACATTGTGCTAATCCTAAAACTGGATAAAGATAATAGAAGAAAAAAATATGAACATAGATAGAAATTTGTTTAACAAAACTAACTATTAAAAGTCAGATCTGGCAGGATGTAGAAAGTGGTTTTGTTATAGGGATGGCAGTGTTGGTTCAGCATTGGAAGATCCACCCCCAAAAGTCATCATTTTAACAGAGGAAAGGAAAAAGCCATATGATCCTGTCACTAGTTGGAGAAAAAGTATTGGACTAAATTCTACAGCTATTCATGGTAAAAGCTATCAGGAGACTAGAAGTAGAACAGAACCTTCTCAACAGATTAAAGACATGTACTCCATACTTCCAGTGAGAACGCCTTATATGAATGGAGAAGATACAAAGCTTTCTCCTTAAGGTGGGGAACAAGGGCAGATATGCTTACTCTTTATCTGTCCATTAAACTTTGAAACCTAGTCCCCACCAAAGTAGTTTGGCAATAAAATGACACAATTAGGATAGGATTGGCAAGGTAGAAGTAAAATCTTTATATGTAGATGAAATGATCATCTACAGAGAAAATACTAAGAAATCTCTAGGAGCTCCCAGAACTTGTACTTGAATTTAGCAGGATTAGAAAACACAAGGTATATATAAAAATTCAGGTCTGTGTATACTTGCTATAAATGAAGAATTGGAAATTGAAATTTAAAAGTTATGTACGAGTACAAAGGACCTAGAAAAGTTAAAAAAACAAAACAGTGTCGGAAGACGTTTAGTACCTAATTTTAAGACTTCTTCTAAAGCTACAGTAATCAAGGCAGTGTTGATGTAAGGAAAGACATATAGATCATTGGAATAAAACAGACTCTAGAAATAGAACCACACATATATGGTCCACTGAGTTTTGAAAGATTATTTAACATTAGCATTTTATAGAATATAAACTCAATTCAAGAGCCAAGGAAGAGATAGTGTTTTCAGCAAATGGCACTAGAACACCTGGTATCCGTATGTAAAAAATTAACCTCAACCCTTTTTTTCCATACATGAAAATAACTTGAAGGGATCTATGAACCTAAATATGAAAGCCTAAAAGTATAAAACTTTAAGAAGAAATTATAAGGGAAAATGTTTATGAATTCAGGGTAGGCAAGAACTACCTAGGATACAAAAGGCATGATGTATAAAAGAAAACAATTGATAAATGAGATTCCATCAAAATTTAGTACTTTAAATGGCATCATTAAAATGAAAAGTAGTCCTTAAACAGACCATATTTACAATGCATATAACCTATGAGCAGAATATATAAAGAATTCTTAGAGCTCATTAATAGACAACCCAATTAAAAAGTAGACATAAGAAGATGATAAATAGCCAGTACAGCACAAGGAAAGGTGTGCAACTCTAGAATCAGAAAAATACTAATCAGTACAATAACAAGATTGAATTATACACTCATTAGGGAGATGAAGTTAAAAGTAAAGCCTTATCATGACTTTTTCTTTCTGTTGGATTCTCCCCCTTTGGGTTTAATTTGTCACGCCCAATGGATTCCTTCTGCTGGGTTTCCTGGGGTTGTGATCCTCATTATCTTTTCCTGGGTATCGTCTAAAAATTTTTGGAGTGCCAGTTTGGTATTCATGAAGTTCCTGAGGTGCTCTTTATCAAGAAAGTATCTTATTTCTCCATCAATTTTGAAAGATAGTTTTGCAGGGTACATCAATCTGGGTTGGAGGCTGTTTTCCTTTAGGGCTTGAAATACATCACTCCAAGCTCTTCTTGCCTTGAGGGTTTGTGTTGAGAAGTCTGCTGTGATTCTGATGGGCTTTCCTTTGTGTGTGATTTGTTTCTTTTCTCTCACTGCTTGTAGAATTTTGTTCTTCTGTTGGATGTCTGGAATCCTAAGTATTATATGCCTATGTGTAGATTTTTTTTGATCAAGGCTAGCTGGAGTCCTATATGCCTCATGTATCTGTATGTCAAGTTCTTTTACCCTCCTTGGGAAGTTTTCTGCCATCACTTCTGTGAACAGTTTTTTTTTTATGTCATCTGCACTCTCTCCTGTTTCTTCATTGACTCCAATCAGTCTTATGTTATTCTTCTTTGCATCATCTAGCAGCTGCTGGATTGATTTCTTGTGTTCCCTTACAATTTTAAAGCAATTTTTCTTTTCCTGGTCACTAATTGCAATCTTATCTTCTATACCTGAAATTCTATCCTCACATTGGTTCATTTTGCTGCGCAGACTTTCGATGGAGTTTTTAATCTCCTGGAAATCTGTTTGTATCTGTTTTATGGATTCCATTTGTTTCCTATGTTGGGATTCCATCATGTTCCTCAGATCCTCTATTTTTTTTATCTGTTTCTTCTCTAGATTTATTAATCATGTCTTGCACTATGAGCACAATCCTTGCTGTTATCTGAGTAATTATTTCTGATTTCATTTTTCCCAGATCCTTTTTTGTTGCCAGTTCAGAGAATCCAGTTGGTTGAGTATCAGATTGCTCCATCTCGTTTCCCAAGAGGCTCCTGTAGGTGATCTGGAAGTCTGTTTTTGAGGCTTGTTTACGTGTCTTCTCATTTCCAGGGTGGGGGTGGGGTGGGGTGGGGTGGTGCTTCTGGCGCCCACGTGGCTCACTTTCTCTGCCCTAGGAGCATGGGATGGCAGTGGAGGAGCTTCCTTCCGGGTGCTGGGACCGGCTCAGCTTCTCTGCCCCTCATCTTTATTTCTTAAACATACACATCTCAGAGTTATGAAACTTACCATGGTGCTGAAAGTAAATTATCACAACGAAGCAGTAAGAGTGGCAGATGTATTATACAATATGTTGAACTTTGTTTTCAGTGAAAGCACACAGACCATTTAAAAATAAAAATAAAAATTATCTCGTATACAATCGCCTCTTACTGTATATTATTTAATTACATAGAATGTCTATCTTTTTACCATATTAAATAATTTCTGCATACTGAAAGTGACAAAATACATTAACCCAACCTCTATCTCAAACAAAAAACCACATGATGAAGATTGTTGAATGGGTGGCCCTGTAAAATATGAGGTGGGCAGTGTCTTGTCCATAAACCCCATCCCCCAGTGAGGCCAGGATATGAAGACCCCTCTAGATCTGCTGTGCTGGTTCACACTTCCATGTCCTACACTCATGTTGCCGCTGCCTGCAGTGATCCACAATGACATCTGCTCATCTTTTCTGCAACCACCATGAAATTTTACTTATCGTTCAGGACCCAAATCAGATATCCTCTAATCTTTGCAGGTAGCTGATCACTGCTCTTCTATTTTTTAATAGCTTCCTAATCTTATTCCTGTCTCACTATGATGAATTATAGAATGTCTCTCATCTCTCTTCACCCCAAAGTGAGCTTCTGAAGTCAGAAACCACACTTTATTAATTTATATCTCCTCAGTCCCTAGTTCATGGAAGGCATCTATGGTACAGATGACCCCGTTCTTTAATTCTGTGTCTGCGGAATTTTTTCAAATCAATCATGGCACTTTTTCTTTCTGAAACTAGCGATAGCCCCACAGGTGTTTATGAACCCTGCACCTCAGGCAGATTCTTACTACATATTCATTGTGATTAACACCTTAGCTGCAAACTCCTTGCTGCCACTGGCCACCTACCTCCTAGTAGGCAATAATTATTATTTTTAATGTGAAAAAATATTTTCATTTATATCTTAAAGGAAAATCATATAAAATCTATGTTTTGACTTTTGATTTATGTATCTTGTTGTAATTGAATCTAAAAATATAAAATTTTGTTTGATCTCAATTCCTGAGATTCAACTACATGTTTTTCTACTATTCACTATTTTGAAAAACTTTAAGTAAGGTTAAACAGGCTCTTTTATATTACAAGACTTATCAAATCTTTTATATGCCAGAGAGTATTAGGAGGCTATATGAAGAAAATAAAATATTTACTGCTTCACAAACTTATTGAAATAATTCATATCCTATGCAACTCGTGTTCCCAGGAACACTAGTTTGGGGAACACTGTTGTAGCAGATTCCATGGGATTCTACTACATCTCCACCACACTGTGTTGTTTGTATATTTATGACTGGTTATTAACATAGGAATAATGAAAGCCACAGGCTTTTCTTTTTTGCTATTTTAAAACAATAGGATATAATCTTTAATAGCTTTGTTAAAAACATGTAGAAATAATGGCTTCTTTGAATTCTTCGATTTATAAATGTTCAACCTTTAAAAGTATACTATTAATTTTTTTATTTTTTTAAAGTACAAAGCTTTAAATGATAATAATAAATTGGTTTGGATTCAAGGGCCCAAATTCTGACATTGACAAACTCCACAAATGTGCCCTTGTCATTTCTCTTCATGACTCTTAGTTTTCTAAACTGTAAATTAGGACTGTTGAGTTCCTGTGATAGGGATACAGGTGCAGAACAAACAATGAAAAGGTATATGTTTGCTCTGCTGGATTTTAGATGTAACATTCTTTTTTTTTGGTACCAGAGATTGAACTCGGGACCCGTGCTTGAGAGGCAGGTGGCAGAACCACTGAGCTAAATCCCCAGCCCAGATGTAACACTCTTAAGGCTAATAGTTTTGCACCCAGTTTACTCAGAGAGAAGTGTTATTTCCAGAAAATAAATAATGTCCTTGAAAGTGACTAACAGCAACAAAGGAGTTACAGGACATGCCTGATGTGTACAGTGGTAGCTGGTTGAACCTAATATTTCCAACTCAAGCTTATTGACTTAGAAACATACTTTGAGACATTTGATTTCCAGTGTTTTTTCTCCATAGACCCCCCCCCCACACAAATGCATAAAGAAAAAGAAAAGAAAGGAGAGCCTGGAAACATCACTTCAAATAGTGATGGTGCTGTGAGGCTGAGGAAGACAAGTACAATAATTTAACAGTAATCAGTTTCTTTTAACAAAGAGCCATGAGATATTAATCTGCAGTGAAGGTATTCTGTGTTTTCTCCACATCTTCTGCCTTATTGGATAGAGTGACTAGTAATGTTTTTGTCCTTGGTCCATTTCACGGATATCCTTCTTGCATCAACACTATGACTTCTGTTTTAATTTATAGGCGCATCCATGTATTAGTTATGAAATTTGGCTGGCACATATCCCATTTCACATTTAATTTTGCATTTTGTGCAATGTGTTGACACAGTTGAAAAAACTGGGGTTATATACCAGGCAGCACTCCAATTCCTGGCTTGCCACTTACCAATTATGTAATGTTACCAAATCACTTAATTTTTCTTCTTCTCCATTCCACAGCTATGAAAGGAAGACAATAATAACTATGACTGTCATGAGGACTCAATGAGATAATATAGAAGTATATAATAACTGCTCAATAAATTCTGGTTCCCACAAAGCCTTCCTTCACACCAATCCTAGGGTAACTGAAATAATATATTAATCTGAATTTTTCTGCTGAAAATCCTCCAGTGGCTCTCATTGCTCACAGGATCAATTTAAAAGTCCTTTATTGAGTTAATAAAGGCTGTACATTAACTAGCTTATTTCTAGTTTGACCCCTATCATTCTCTTCATGAGTTATAACTAGACACCCTAAACCTCTGTCTGAGCTCCCCTCTCACCCCTATGCCTTGGTTGTTCTGACTTTTCCTTCCTTTTCTCCCCAGGAGGCTTTTCTTTGCTAACCTTTACCCAAACCGATTCTAACATCAGTGTCTCTCTTCTGTGTTATTTCCTTGCACATTTTCATCTTAATACAATCTGTTCATCTCTCTGCCCCCTCACAAGACAACAAATTAAGTGTGCAAATTGTACTTCTTTATACTTTATATTCCCAAGGTATAATGTAGTGCTCAATAAATCATTAGCTTATGTATTCTCTCTTGCCTTATTTTTTGCCTTTTCCCTGTCAACCCAAAGACAGTGAAAAGATTCATCATTATTTATTAATCCTAATAGAACCAGACATATTTTAGTAATTTTGTGACTTGGAAAATGATCTACTATTTTTAGTATCTGTTTAAAAGAGAAATGAATATAGATTTAAAAGAATTCATTGACAGGAATCAATCATATTTATGAATTCTGAAATTATATCCTTCTAGAATTAAATATAATGTAATGACAGATATTTAAATCTGCCTGCAGCCTCAACATGGTGTTAACTTATTAATTCAGTAAGAGTTCTGCTATTAAAATCCACACTAGTAATCATTAGTACAAAAATTAGTGAAAGGTAGGGCCTGGGATTTAGCTCAGTGGTTCTGCCTCACAAGCACAAGATCCCAAGTTCGATCCCCGGTACCAAAAAAATTTAATGAAAGGTACACACTTGATTTGGGGTTTAACTTTTGCCTATGATTTGTAAATTCATAAGTGAGAGAAGGATTTTTCAAAATCTTTTATTTTCATGGAAGTGATGTTAAAGCTGCCTAGGAGAAACTTGGATTCTTTAGAATTGAATTGACATTTGTAAAGACATAAAACTCCCATGTAGCAGCAGCTTTAATTATTACTTAAATGCAGAGTTGCTAATATGGCTCCCTCAGATACTTAAGCTTTTGATTATGTAAGGAGAAAAAAAGATAAATTTCAAAACTGAAGTTCAGTCAAACAGTTTGCACTTCTAGTTGCTCTATAATTCATTCTATGACTTTTACATTTGTTCTAGGAAAGAAGCCAAACATCAAATGTGTCACTGACTGCTTACAGGTAATGACACAGGCTTAAAGAAAAAAAAATCCACTTACCCCATGTGAGAAAGGCTTGCAGATATTTGCAGAACTATTTGAGCTCCTCAGCAACTGAGAGATTTAAAATCTTTCCCTATTATTCCTATGAAGAATACCCTCATGCTTACTTGGGAAATCTCCTAGTCAGAACAGAAAGCCACCACATTTGTGGCTTTAGACATGAACTTCAAGCTAACAGCCTCTTAGTTGTCTGTTACCTTTCCTGCTTATCAATTTAAGAGATCTTTGTCAAGGAGAGCAGTTGCCTGAGAGGGTTAAGATGTGTTTTGCTAGCTTGGCATGTTTTACTTACTCATATGCTGGCAATAAATGGAGATTGGTCTGTGTTAGGATGCGAGTCTGTTCTCCAAAGGCATATATGCTGATAGCACTAATAATTTGCAATATTTAACAGTAAAACTGTTTTACTTGCAGTGACTCCAGGCTTTGAATTATAAATACAATCATTTTATATCTTTTGGCATTAGGAGAAATACATGGGAATTGGTCCAGATTTCTCATTAATAATGCAACAAGTAAATGTTTCAAAATAATGAGAGTTGATATCTCTATTTAATTGGTATTTGGAAAATACATTTTTTTGATCTAAAAGTACATTTATCAAATTTATGTAAATTTACATTGATTTGAAATAATCTAGACTGTTTTTAATAGATACCATATATCCTATATATATTTATACATGATTTTATGTTTGTGTATATAAGTTTTTGTTTATTATTTGGGATGATTAAAAAACCTACATAAACTCTAGCAGTACTAAAATACTGTTTTTTTGTTTGTTTGTTTTTTAATACCGGGGATCAAACTCGGGACCCTGTGCTTGCAAGACAGGCAGCAGAACCACTGAGCTAGATCCCTGGCCCATAAGATACTGTTTTTAATGTAGTGTTGCTCTAAATAACATTTATTTTATTTGACCTCAAATTTAACTTCTTGGGAGGGCTGCTAACTGAGCACATCAGGTAAGTCTTGACTATTTTCCTGATTTAGGGAAAATCATATGTAATTTTGGAAAGATATCAAATTTACCTCTGGAAAACAATTCCATGGCACAATTAATGTGAGATATACTTTTTGTGACTAAAAAAGGCACAAAAATATGTCAAAAAATGGAAGTATGAATGTGTATTTTTACAGACAACCTTGTTTACAATCTTAACCCAGACTTCTTCAAGTTACCAGTTCTATTTATGGAGGGTTTTAAATATCCTTAAATGTAATTGAATTAATTATTTGAAACGTTTTCTATCTACTTACAGATTTTAACTAGAGTGCACAATGATGTGCCAAGGAAAAGGGATATTAATAGGGCTAAAGTTCAAATTGTAAGTGGTGTGAATTGTCATGACAAGTTGGCTTTTGGTAAAATTTTATTATATGTCTGTAAAGAGAGAGTCATTCTGAAAATTACAAATAATTTGGAATTAAAGAGAGAATTCTCAATCTCTTTAATGTTTTGCTTATTTACTATGATGAATAAAATCATAAAAAGAGACTAAATTTCAGAGAACAAAGAAAAAGGAATCTGGGATCTGCTTAGCCATGTATTATTAAGGACCTGCTGAAGTTACTCAGTTCTCATAGCTAGACATAAGAGACTGTGGGATTATAAGGCTGAATGGAAATTTGGATTAACCCACTTTACCAATGAAACAACTGAGTCCAGAGAGATGAAGTTGACTTGCCCCAGATTGTTGAGTGACGTTGACTGTATTCACACTTCACCTTACTTTATGATTTCCATTGCATCAGGCTCACTGCTGAAAGGCCTTGCTGGCAAAGCCTTACAAGTCAGCAGCAAGGCTGGCATGATGAAGATTTGGTTAACTATTTTTAGTCTGATAAGGCTATATAAATTTCAAATGCAATTATAATAAAACTTCCATTTTGGCTTGAGGCTTCTGAGCTCTTGGATGGACAGCTGCTCTAGCATGAAAACATTCTCTAGCCTATAACTTCCTCTTTTATAGCAGATCAAGGAACTTGCCAATGTTCCTACTTTTAGTGTGCAGCCTCCTGTTTCCGCTTCCAGATGTCCTGTGTAGGAGATGATAGTCTTATGAGGGAGCCATTCTTTGAAAGATGAAGTTGTTTAAAGGGAAGAGCTATTGCTTGCTAATATTTTGTTTCCCTGGCTTCTATTCCCAACTTCCACTTGCTTTTTAGCTTATCTTTCACTTTCAAGAAAATGAGGAGCAATTCAAATACAAGAGGAAAAGAAAACTAACATTTATTCACAATTCATGACTTGCCAGTACTCACCTCAAATTGCTTTTGTAATGTAGACAATGTGAACAGATAAATCATAAATGATCCTAGGTATCATGGTACTTACTTTACCTATGTTATTAATTGCTAAGCAAATCAAGGCTCAGAGATATATGTCAGGGAGAAAAATTAAAAAGCCAAGAAACTCAAGAGGAAGACATCATCAGGAGAGAGGTCACATTCCTCTTTCAATTAATAAAGAATATATAATACAAATTTTCATGTTAGCCATACATATGTACTATATATTTAGGCACATATTTTAGACATATTTATATGCTGTCTGATACCAATTTGAAATTGTAAGTATGTTTAATTTTTCATATCAGAAAGATGTATTTTTAAGATGTACCCTGTCTTAGTGTGGCACTCTATTCAATTACTCTTGCTGGAGCATGTCCTATGTATCTAGGAGTTACCTGTAGGTGTTCCAAAAAATACTCTATGGTTTCTCTGAAAATGTTTTGTTTGTTTCTATTACTTTACTTTCCCACCTTAGGCCAATATTGCAACCATCTCTCTACTTCCAAAGAAGAAAGATTGAAATCCAATATCACAAAGCGTTAAAACAAAAAAGAACGACAGCAAAAACAACACAAAACTTTGTGACCTGCAACTACAGTAGGGTGATGGTTTACTATATCTTCCATGCAGTTTCATCATTCAACAGAGGGCTATTCTAACTCTAAGCCCAGAGATGTTCCAACATTCTGAAAATTATGCACCCACTTCAAGAATATGGGTCCGCATTCATAAGAAACACTCTCTGAAAGAACTAAAGTTTTTACATTTCTAGATGATTGATCATATTTTTTAGTTAACTTCCTAAAGTGGTGATTAGTTCAAAGGATGGGCTCTTACTACACCTTTGCAGTGGCTTTCCAAGTTCATTTTTGATTATTTGATTTATAATAGAATTCATCTCCCTTTCTGTTTTATGCTGCCTTCCTCTTTAACCAGGTACTCCTCTGTTTAGCTATTTTTGTACTGGGCTGTAGAGTATCAGTAATTCCATAAGCCAGAAAGTAAAAGGTGGCTTAAAAAACTTCTACACCAGTCTCCTTCATTTTGTAAATGAGGAAGTTGTGGGGCAAAATGACTGAAAACTTAATCAGAGTTATCCATCTAGAGACCAGCAGAGCCAGAAACTGAGCTTGGAGTGCTGTGGTCTTGGGTAAGTGTTTTCTCCACTATTCTACAACTATCAACTGAAAATACTCTGTCCCTCAAAATAAAGAAGAGAGGTAGATTGAAGATGTAGGGACTATTTTGTTTCTTGTATATTTATTTATTTATTTGAGGGATAGCCTGCATGACTTTTAAGAACTAAGTAAAATATTAAGTCTCTCTTTTCATTTAATTCATCAACCAGTATGGGTTTAACATTGTTTTATAAAGGCTATGATAAAGAGGGAAGGTAAGAAATTTTTAAGATCTAACCAAATTTTCAATATCACTAGGGAAATAAAAATAATAGGGATTGCAGTCTTTGACAAGAAAAAGAAGCTTTCAAAATAAGTGGAGCAGTAGTTGTTTAGAGAAAAGAATCAATGTAAAGTGGAGTGATTTGAGGTTTCCTGAAGATTAGGATGTGAGAGAGCTTTCTAGGACATACAAGAAATGGTCAGATGGGAGGAGAGCCCAAGGACACCTGAGCAGGAAGAAGCAGCTGTGAGGTGTGCATTATACTCTGTCCAAGGTGTAAGGTTCATCGTGGGGAGATGAGGTGGGATGGGTAGCGCAGGGCAAGACGAGATGTTAGCTTTTTAAAATTTTGTCAGTATCTTTAGTTTTCCCCTTTTTTATTAGTACATGTGTCATATGTAAGCCATACATTCATCATGGGGAATTGGTACATATACTTTTACTGCCTGCCCCCCCCCCCATGGCATCCTAAGGGCTATTCAGTGCGCTTGAGCCATAGATGTGACACAAAAAAGTGTGTTAGGGAGACAAATGTATGACCACACCGTACTGAATTGGATTGGATTTTGGAAAAACTAGGTCAGTGAAGACAGGAAATAGTAAAGACTGAGACTAGGAAGATTCAGATCTAAAATTGGAATCCCAGTCTGGAAAGTAGTTAATCCAGTGTCATTTCATCCCTTATATATTTGGGGCTGAGGAAATTGAGGTGACTTCTTCACTATGATTAGGGAAAGAACTACCCCCCCTCCAAAAAAAGAAAAGATTAGGGAAGGAACTGAGTGTGGATAGAATATCCACATGACTTTCGGTGCTCTTCATTCTTCTACTAAAAAAAAAATAAAAAATTTGAAACTGAGGGACAAAGTACCTTTGAAATGTGTTTAAAAAGTTGGGTGTGGAGTTCTTTATAAAAAAAGAAATAACTTATGTTTCACTATTTATTTAAAGGTTTGGCTAGTTATTTTGAAATTGAGTGGAAATGTCCATCTAGCTAATTGTTTTATTCATAGCTTAGATGACATTTTTTACAGAAAGCCATCTGTAACCCATGGATTCAGGTTGTTTTTTCTCCTGTGTTCTTTTATAGAACCCTACACTTTCTCTTCCATAGCATCCCCCCTCCTGGGTTATAATTGCTTGATGATTGGTCTGTCTTGTGGACTGTGAACTTCCCATAGGGCTGTTTTCTGTCTTGATCACTGTTTCATCCCTAGGCACTGGTATAGTGTCCATTGTAGAGAGTTTTCACTAACTTCTTGTTAAATTATTATTTTTTGTCATCCAATCCCTCCATTTTATTCTTTTTTTAAAAATAAATTTTATTTTATCCATTCCCTCCTTCAAGCCCCCTCCCCATAATCAAAAACTTTGTTTCCATTTTTTCTCTCTATTTTCACTTTTTTCTTGTCCCTTCCTTCCTTTCTGCCTTCCTCCTCCCTTATTCCCTTTCCCATTTGAACATTTTCTTCCCATTTCCAACATCCATTATACATCTCAGTCTTTATTTCCACATTCTGTTTCTCACACCTGAGAAACAATGCTGTATTTAACCATGTGTGTCTGATTTATTTCATTTAGGAGTATGGTCTTGAGGTCCATCCATTTAGCTATAAATGTCTGAAGTTTATCCTTCTTTATGGCAGAGTAGTACTCCATTTTATTACAAAATCACATCTTCTTTATCTACTTGTCAGATTATGGGCATTTGAGCTGTTTCCAAGATATAGCTATTACAAACTGTGCTATTATAAACATGGGTGCACATATATCACTGTGGTATGATGCTTTTAATTCTTTTGGGAAGATACCAAGAAGAGGTATAGCTGGGTCAAATGGAACCTCTAGTTTTACAGTGCTCTGAAAAAGGAAATTGAAGAGGATATCAGAAAATGGAAAGATATCCCTTGTTCTTGAATAGGAAGAAACAATATAGTGAAAATGGCCATACTTCCAAAATTGCTACACAGATTCAATGCAATCCCAATCAAAATCTCAACAGCGTATCTCACAGAATTAGAAAAAACAATCCTAAAATTCATTTGAAGCCAGAAGAGACCTAGAATAGCAAAGGCAATTATAGGCAACAAAGTCAAGGAAGGGGGTATCACAATCCCTGACCTGAAATTGTACTACAAAGCTACTGTGATAAAAACAGCATGGTACTGGCAAAAGAACAGACCTGAGGATCAGTGAAAAAGACTAGATGATGTGCAAACAACTCCAAACACACTCAGCCACCTTATCTTTGACAAAGGAGCCAAACACCTTCAGTGGAAGAAAGATGGCCTCTTTAATAAATGGTGCTGGAAATACAGACTTTCCACATGCTGAAGATTGAAACTAGACCCATATTTTTTACCATGCACTAACCTAAAAGCAAAATGGATCAAAGATCTAAATATTAAAACAGAAACACTAAATCTGCTGAAAGAGAGAATAGGTAGAATGCTTGAGAACATAGAAGTAGGCATAGACTTCATGAACAAAATTCAGACTGCATGGGAAATACTATTAAGAATCAACAACTGGGACCTTATCTTACTTAAAAGCTTTTGCACAGCAAGAGAAACCACCAGCAGAGTGAAAAGACAATGCACAGAGTGGGAAAAATTTTTTACCAGCTATTCCAGTAAAGGACTATTATCTAAAATAAATAATTCAAAAATATCAAAGTCCCCAATTTAAAGAATCAGTGCAAAAATGGGCATCTGAAATAAAAAGAGACTTCTCAGATAAAGAATTAGAAACAGCAAATAAATATATGAAAAATTTTTCAACATGACTGGTCATTTGAGAGATGCAAATTAAAACAATGCTGAGATTTCATCTCACTCCAGAAAGAATGGCTGCTATCAAGAAATCAGCCAGTAACAAATGCTGGAGGGGACATGATATGGGGAAAAGGAACCATTCTCCGCAGCTGATGGGAGTGTAGACTGTGTAACCACTGTGGAAATCTATGTGGAGATTTCTCAAAAACCTTGTTGACTTATGAATGACTGCCAAACTGAAAGAATACATTCATATTGTGTTTATTTGGGAAGAGGAAGGAGGAATGAAGAAAGGAAGGGAGGAGGGAGGGAGGAAGGGAGAGAGGGAGGGAGAAAAGAAGGCGAGAAGGAAAAAAGGAAGGAAGGAAAAAAAGGGAGGGAGGGGAAATGATTAAAGAGAGTACTAGAGAAACTAAGTATCATTACAAAAGAACTTTATTTTCAACTTGGTTTCATGTGTCCTCCCAACAAAGGCTCATTAATATTGATTTAATATAATATTGGCACCATGGCTTTTGAAGGTCGTATGTGATGCAATTCATATCACTTATGACTGATTCTTTCTCCGAGTAAAATAAATCAAAATTTTCAAGTTAATGAGATAAATTATGATGAATCTAAGGATCAAATAAATTCACTTGCTACCTCTCAAGTTTTTTTTCTTAAAAATGAGAATGCATCAACAAAAAAGAAATTAAAACACATACAATTTAAATGCTGTGAGAAAAATTTCATCTTGAAATGGAGTTTTATCATGCTGTCACTGGATATTGAGGATGTTTATGAGTTTAATGGGTGTGTCAGACATTCTAAGGCAGAATTTGTGGTTATATTAGCACATAAAGTTTCTTTTTTGTGCATTAAATTCTTTTATTGGTACATTGTAGGTATACAACACAATTACATTTCTCATTGGGAATTATACCTTTACATAATACATCTTGGTTCTTATTTTTTCCCCATTCCTAGCCCTCCACCCCCTCCACCCTTGCCTATTTACAAAGACTTTATTTCCATTTTTCCCATTTCTCATCATTTTTCCTTTCCCTTCTTTCCTTTCCCCTGCCCCTTCCACTACCCCTACTCCTTTGGACCTTTTCTTCCTATTTTACATTATCAATTATTCATTCTAATCATTGGTACACTTTAGATATACAATATAATGACATTCATCATTGTAAATTTGCACCTTTACATAGTCTCTCTTGGTTCTTATTTTTCACCCTTGCCCAGCCCTCCCTTCAACCCCTCCAGTCCTCCCTATTTACAAAGATTTTGTTCCTATTTTTCCATTTTCTCATATTAATCCCATTCCCTTCTATCCTTTCCCCTAGCCCTCCCACTTCCTTCCCCTTTGCCCCTTTTCTTCCTATTTCACATTACCTATTATACATTTAGTCCTTATTTACACTTTCAGTTTCTCACACCAGAGAAACTATTCAGTATTTACACATGTGTGTCCTATTGATTTCACTTAAGAGTACTGCCTCAATGTACATCCAGTTAGCTATAAATGTCTCTAATTTCTCATTTTTTATGGCTGAGTAGTACTCCATTTTATAAAAAAAACCCCACATTTTCTTTATCCAGTCTCCAGTTGATGGGCATTTGGGCTGTTTCCAAGTTTTAGGTATTACAAACTGCGCTGCTGTGAACATGGGTGCACATATATCACTGTGGTATGATTCTTTTAATTCTTTGGGGAAGATCCCCAGCAGTGGAATAGCGGGGTCAAATGGGACTTCCAGTCCTAGTTCTTTGAGGTATCTCCATACTGATTTCCACAGTACTTGCACCAGTCTACACTCCCACCAGCAGTGGAGCAGAGTTCCTCTTTCCCCACAGCCCTGCCAGCATTTGTTATTGTTTGATTTTCATGATAGCAGCCATTCTTTCTGGAGTGAAGTGGAATCTCAGCATTGTTTTCATTTGCATCTCTCGAATGACCAGTGATGTTGAACATTTTTTCAAGCACATAAAGTTTCTAGGAACAAGGAAATTTGAAATAGGAAAATTTTCATTGCAAGACTCAATAATTGTATTTAAGAGGTCTTCCTGAAATGTATGCATTATATGGAAAGAAATTCAGACATTTTACTGTTAAGCATTTACATTAACGATGCTATGTGTAATTGATAGCAACACCTGTTTAAAGTTAAATAATATTATATAATATGCCAAATTAAATTAAATCATATGATTGGAATTGCTTTAAAATACTTATCAAGGTTCTTGCAACTAGTATCTTAGCAGAAAGCACCTTTTTGTGAAATAATAGTTTCCAAGACAATTCATGAGGAACAGTTCCTGCTTTCTGAAGGGAGTGAAGCATGAGCGTGGACAGCAGGAGAAATAATGAACAAAAGCTTGAAAGTAAAATGTGTGTTGCAGATTTGGCCGATACGGAAAATCCCAGTTTAAAGAAGGCAGACAGTTTGTGTGGGAGGCGAGTAGGAATGGGAGCAGGTACAAATGTTTTGAGTTCTTGGACACCACGTTACTCCACCCATGAAGGCAGGCCTGGTAGGTAAGGTGTATATTCAGTGTCACTAGTCCTCTGGGCACTTCATTAGGAGAATTAAATAGAGTCCCTCTTGTTCAAGCTTTTCTTTCAGAATTGATGTTCCTGCAGGATATTCTCCTTTGCCTATTGATTACACTAGGCTAGAATAGAGAGTATTAATGTTTGAGGCTCAAATAAATTAACCAAACATTATTATGGTAATTTTATTTCAGTCAACTATCAAAGTTTTATTATAAATCCACTCTGCACTCAAAAATCATAGGACACTGTTCCTAATCCCATGTAAATTACAATTTTGTTGAAAAGGCAGAAGTTAGAGATTTAAAAAGAGAAAAATGGACCTGAAAATGTAATGCCAGAAAGCATGCATTATGAAATGTTCCTATTTTTATTCTTAAACTTATACCTTTAAACTTGTATCATTTAGAGATATACAATGGTGTATATCTTTATTTTTAATTGTAGGAAAATATGAATAATGTAAAACTTACTCGCTTTACCATTTTTAAATGTATTAGTTCAGCAGTGCTAAGTGCATTTACATTATTGTGTATCTGATCTCCAGAGATCTCCTCATTTGGCAAAACTGAAATTCTATACCCGTTAAACGTCTTCATTCCTCTCTCCCTTTCAGTTACCTGACAGCCACCATTCTATTTGATTTTCTGTCTTTATGAATTTGACCACTTATATACTATTTGCCTGCATTGTATTTTATGGATCTCTGCCTTTATGCCAGTACTAGACTGTTTTGATTTTATGATATGTAGAAACTTGGAAGTGTGTGATCTCCATTTGTTCTTTTTTTTTTTCCAAGAGTATTTTGGCTATTTGGAGTTTCTTGGTATTTGACACAAATTTTAAGGTGGACTTTTTCTATTCTCCAGAAAAAAACACACAATTGGAATACTGATAGAGATTGCATTAATTTGTAGATCAACCTGAGTAGTCTTAACATGTTAACAGTATTAATTCTCTAAATCCATAAATATAGACTATCTTTCTATTCATTTGTGTATTCTTTGATCTTTTTACCAGAACTTTATAGGTTTTAGTATATATGTCTTTTTCTCTGGGATTATATTTATTTTAAGCACTCTATTATTTTGATGCTAATATTAATATAATTATTTTCCTTAAACATCGTGATGTTAATTAAGGAATAGTGTACATTTTAGTAGTTAGCTTGAAAGTTTGTCCCAGTCTGTATAGTGTTGTTTTCTGTCCATTATTCCTGGATATTTTTTCATGTTCTTGAAAATTTAAGTTTAAAGTTCTTTCAAATAGATAATCTCTTCCAAATACACATGTATATGATATTTTGACAACTCAAACAGGCTTTGTTCTACCATTTGAAATGGTGCTGTAGACTGAACCTTTCATTTTTTTCTCAAGGATATAAAAGTTGGTGACTCTCTGTATTGTAATTTTTGAATTTTCAGAGTTATCTTACTCTTGGATGCAAGTGAAAATATGACCTATGATCCTAAACTAAAATTATTTTGTTGATTCATTGATTTCTTCAGTCAACAGCATCAGTAAAGTATCCAAAATGTTCTAAACACTGGAAATTATACAAAATTTAAATTCTTACAGTACTATAGAAATTCCTGTCTGTCTCACTGAAACATTTTTGTTTTACCTACACTCAAGTTCTGAACTTCTTAAGCTTCTTATCTTCCAAATACATACAAAATAGTTTTTATGATAGTAGTAAAATATTGATAGCTAGCATGATTGAACCCTCATAATATAATGTGCCAAACACTATACAGGTGTTGTACTCTATATTAACTCATTTAAGACTCATTATGCAAAGAAGAGTCTGAGGTAGGTTGTGCTGAAGGCCACAGAGCTGTAGGTGGAGGCGTTGGGATCCATCAGAGTCCTGCCCTAGGCAGCTCATTCTAAAATGGACAAGTGATTCATCAAATCATGGGCTAACTGCCCAATATTCAGTAATGCATGTACTATCTACTTAATCTCAATGTGTACATATTTATCAATAATATAAATGCAATAAGATCATAAATACAGTATACACACATAAATGCAATATACATGCAATAAGATCTCAATTATATAACATGTATATAAGGACTACTAGGAAATATGAAAACGTTAACAGCAAGAATTGCAGATATTTTCGCATTTTGGGGGTGGTAATTGTATTCATTGAAAATGGTCATCTATGTTTTCTTTTCTCTTTTGTTTTTGAGACATGGTTTTGCTTTGCATTTCAGACTGGCCTTGAACTCACCATGTAGCCCAGGCTGGCCTCAAATTTACAGCCATCCTCTTTCTTCAGCATTCCAAATGCTACGATTACAAGCATGTCCTGCTTATTTTTATTTTTAGAGAAAAAAAGTTTTACATCAAAGTACTTCAGATTAATTTCTGTGCTGGGAGGGCATAGGTTCAAGGGTAGAGAAAGTGCTGTGCTTCTCTTCTTTGGCAAAGAATCAGGGCCATGAAGATTATAGAAAGCTTTGGGGTCTCTACATGCTTTTAAAATGCAATCTATATTTTGAAAGTGTATATATTTAATTATTTTGCCTACTTTGCCTTTTGAATGTGATTTACAGAGAACAGAGATATAAGCCTTTTGCTTGGTATTTGTAGAGAGAGGATGTTTATTCCAAGCTGATATCTGAAACAAAAGTTGGAATATACTTATAGTAATGAAATAATTTCCTGTTATCTGAAGTTCAGATTTAAATGGGTGTCCTATATTTTATTTGGCAACTCTTTCCAATTTTTTTTTTTTTGGTACTGGGGATAGAACTTGGGTCCTTGTGCTTGCAAGGCAGGTGGCAGAACCACAGAGCTAAATCCCAGGTCCCAACTCTTTCAAATTTTAATTAGTCAGAAGAAAGTGAGAGCCACCAGCTTTAAAAAAAGAAAGCTCACTGGGCTGTCTGTCTGTGCATGTTGACCGTAGTCCAGTTGGTTGGACACTCGAGGGTCAAAGGCTGCCACACACCCCACCTTTCCTGGCTCTCATGGCCCCATGAGCAATACGAGCAAGGGTTAGCACTCTCCTTCTGTCTAAGCAAATTGCTCTGTAGTGTGAAGAACCTTAGATATTGTAGAGTTAATACTATGCCCTGTTGGCAAATGAATTCATTTTACAAGGTGAGTAATAACATCACGGGCAAGAAAAATGTCAACCAATCAGCTAGGAAAATTTTTACATTTGCCTCGTTAGCAGTGCAGCCCTTGCTGTCATTGTCTAATGATCTTGTTCCTTCCCTGCTCTTGTCTAGGACAAATATTCTTTCTTTAAAGCTGCCTCTTACATTGTTTCAGAGTCATTCCTCAGCAGATTAACATTAGGAAAATGTTGAGTTTTCACAATTGCTTTAGTGATTAAAAACCTTCATTCCAAATTTGAAGCTCATTTTTGTCCCTTTGTAAGAATAACATATTGCTTTATTCTTGAAATAATAACTTAGGAAATTGGAAGCACTTCAAGGTTGCTTTAGTTGGCAATCAACACCTATCATTATTTTTATTTAATATTCCCAAACACTAGAAATTTTTCATTAATTATGTATTGAGGCACCATGTTATCCTCTGTGCTTGGGGTAGCTGCAATTTGAGGTATTTATGGACTTTAGTGGGGAAGAATTTATATGTCTAAACTAAAAAACAGCAATGCAAGATCAAAGCCTGAGAATAAAAATATCTAAATTAAAATAATTTCCTATTATTTGTATTGAATTTGTTGCTATATGCGCTATGCTTGCTGACTCTAGTATCTGCTGGATATACTTATCAAACATAAATGGTGATAAGTTATAGAGGTAAGGGAGGAGATTGGTAACAGGGGTCATTGAATGGGGACTCACCTGGCCTGCTGTTAACTTGAAACGCTTGGCTGAGTACCTTGTCCAGAATAAGTACAACTGTTGACCTGAACTCTGTGTCCTCCTTCCAGTCTAACCAGGTAGGATACCTGTTCTCAGTAATCGGACACTTAGCAGACTACTACTTATGCTGTTTCAATAATCTACCGTGATAAGAATTTCTTTTCTCTTTTCTGGGCTTTGAAGCCCACACTTATCTCTTCTGGGATTCTCCCTCTTTGTTGTTTCTCATGCTTGATAGCTGCTGAAACTCAGAGTTGATTGAGTTGAATTTGTCAGATGTTTTTATAAGATTGTGAGTCTTCATATCACATATGTATGCATAGTGTGTATATCATAAAGCATTAGTGTGTGCATACAAACATATGTAAAATAAACTCACAGATGAATATTACATGCAATTGAATTGAAGAATTAAATCCTTTTGAAAATTCGCGTTCCATAGAATTGTGTCCATTGTAGGTGGCTCTCTTAAGCAAATAACACAGGAGTCACTGGGCCTGTATACTTTGTATTGTTTTCCCACAGTGGTCTCCAGACGGTTCATTAGAGATTCTACCATCACTGATTTTGCAATTTTATATGCTAAATTATTTCAAATATCCATTATTTACTGGCATTGAATGGAGAGTTCTTTTTGTTCAGTAAATGAAAGTTCTTCCATTTTTTTCTGGTTCTCTTTGTATTTTTACCTCAAATATGAATCTGTTGGGGATTAAATCTAAATTAGTCTAATGCCCTTTCATAGCAATAGTTATATTACAGCAATTCTCATTGAAGCAACAAGCATTTAGTGTCTTGATTTCATTGCTGTTTGCTGTAAAACGTTCAAGTCCATGGTAGAGTTCTTTTGGTACTTTTTGATTGAGGCCATTCATTGTTTCTGCTTCCAATCTGACTTACCTGTTAAAATACCTTATTTGGTGATAAGTTTAAAATTGGTTTTTATACATAGGAGGCTGCCCTTATTTACGAACTCAGCACTGTGCTCTGCCAATTCTATGATCTTTATGCCTCTTGTCATGCTTTATCTTCAATGGTTTTTTATTTCTTCCATTTTCTCACTTGCCAATCACTACTGTTACCAAGCCAGAAGGAATTACCTAACTCATTTGCCTATGTTCATCAATCCCAAGTACATCAGACCCCTTCATGAAGTGATACTCTGGCCTTGTACTTTCCTCTCCTCTTACTTTAACCCAGTCACTGAACCCAGACATTCCTAATCAAATTCTTTGGCTTTATTATGTCTAAGATGATTTGTCCCCATGCATGAGTGAGTGTGTCATGCCTCTGCTCCTGGCAGGATTCTTGTCAGATTGGAGTTTTGCACCTTCCATGTTCAGTCTAGGCTAGTGGAGTCCTCTCTCATTAGTGTAATCTTGATGTTCCAACTTCATTGCTCTATTTGTTTTTAACTATTACATCCTTTATCCATAAGCTGTTTCACTTTGAAATATTTGAAGTGTTTTAAAAAGTCGTTAGAATTGATGCTCTAAAAAGCACAGAAACATAAAAGTTACCTGGTGATAGGTTAATAAAGAAGGATATCTTATACTTTATCAATTCCTTTACCAGAAAGGATGAACCGCCACTACTCCTCAGCCCAATTTGGTTCTCCTGTTAGATTCATTATCCCCATTCTCAGAGAGCCCAAGATTAAACCTAGAGCCTTGTCCCCAGTTCCTTTGTCTTCATTTGGTACTAAGTCTTTGAACATTTGCTTTTTTTTTAACCCCTCAACTGCTGCCTCACCCTTCTTCTAGGGATAAGGGGCTTAGACCATTGCAGTAGGCTTCTGTCTCCCTGCAGCCTTTCTTCAGCCCACTTTCCATACCATCTCAGGAGTAATTTTTCTAAAGCTCATACATGTTTGTGTTATTTTTCAGCTAGATAATTTTCATTGGCCTTTCATTCCTTTTGAAATAAAATATAAACTCCTTAATATGCCTTTCCATTACCTGCCCCTTTCTGACTTCTCCAACTTCAGTTCACTTTTTCTGCACACTGAACTAATGACAGTAGGCTTCTAGGCATTAGTGCATGTTGCTGCAGCTGCAGGGATGAGCTTCTTTTGTGAAAATATACAAAGCCCACATCACTGATTGGCTGAGTCAGCACCTTCTTACTGCTAAAGCCTTCCCTGACCCAAGGAGGATCAATCACTTGTTTCTTAGTTTTTTTCTCTGAGGGTTTGGGATACTTTTATTAATGCAACTCCTCTCTAAATCTTTTTTTTCCCTCCCTCCAATGTGAAAGTTTGGAGATTGAAGCAATATCTTACTTACCTTTGCATTCTGTGGGCCTAAGAAGGCTTATGGTAGGTACTCAGTAAATTGTTAAATCAATTATGAGTGAGAAAATGAAGACTTCTAACTTGTTTTTTGGAAGCATCAAAGCTATGAGCAGTGAACTCAGAGAAAAAAATGGTAATGACAGATTCTGATGATTCAGTGCACAATGTAAGTGATTTCAGAGTCAGTTGTTTGACAGCAATTATCATTTGGACTGAAAGCATGCATTTCCTCTTCTATAACCTTCATTTGAAAGAAGAGCTTTGAAGGGAAAATAAACAACATGAGTGTTCCCTTCTTTTCTTTGGAAGAATAGTGTGGTTCTTTGATGGTCGAGCTTCCCAACTGTGAGCACTAAATATCCTCCCCTTGAAATGAACTAATCATCCATCACTCATACTTTTGGTGGGGCAACCTGCTGCCAGCCTGTAAATGAGGCCTATTAATGATAGTACTCATTTCAAGTCTGTAAGTGTGAACACAAGGAAAGGAGGACCCCCCCAAGCACCGATGCTGGCCATTAATCCATATTATTAATGGAGGCATTTTTATCAGTGCCAGTTTCTCATTCCCTAATGGAAGGGTTTTCATTGTTTCATTGTATACAAGTTAAAAGGTATGTGTGTTTAAAAATAGAAATTCATGAACAGAAAACAAATATTGGCCTTGCTGTATTTCCTCTCCAAATTTAGTGAGATCAATTTGAGGGAGGTGGTTGTGGTGGTCTTTCTAATGACATTTCTACTCCCAGAGCTGTGGCCTAGTTTAAAAGATGTATAGAAGTGCATGCTAATGTAATTGCCACTTTGTCACTGCCTGAAAAAGCTCCCATTAACTAGGAGCAGGCTTATATAAAAGGCCCAGGAAATATGGAAGCCAGAGAAAGCCTGGAGGAGGTAGGGATCTTCTGAGAGAGGGAAGGTCATGGGATTCCTGGGCCTGGGCTTTTCTCCAAGCACTTAGTTGCTACATTGTTAACCAAAAGAATGCTTATTTGTTGTAGTTTAGGTGGGAATATCGATCCTGAGACACACCAGGATCATATTTTATTAGAATCTCAACGGACATCCACAGGTGGCCTTTCATAAAAGGATTATTATTTTAAAATTAAGTTGTATATTTTTAGAATAGTTTTAAGTTCATAGAAAAATGAGTGGAATGTACAGAGTTCTTAAATATCTCCCTGTTACTTGACTAGCCTCCCCTGTTACCAACATCCTCTGTCAGAGTGGTACATTTATTGTAATTGAACTTTTATTGATACACAGAGTCTATGGTTTATATTAGCATTAATTCAAGTGTGTGTTTACCTATATCCATGATTATTTTGAATACCCTAAAGATCCTTTATCTTCACCTATCATGCCCTAAGTCCTGACTGTTATGATCCCTTTACTGTTTCTCTAGTTTTTCCTCTTCTTGAATAAATGTCATACACTTGATACATACAGTGTCAAACATTTTCAGATTAATGTCTTTCACTTAGCAGTGACATTTAAGTTTCCTTCATTTCCCTTCTTGGCTCGATCACTCATTTCTTCTTAGTACTGAATAATATTCCAGGGTCTGGATATACCATAGTTTATGTTTCCTTTTACCTACTCAAGGATATCTCTTCTGCTTCAAAATTCTGCCAATATTGAATAGAGTTGATATAAACATCCAACTGTGCAGGGTTTTATGTGGGTATGAGTTTTTAACTCTTTTGAGGAATGCCAAGGAGAATGATTACTGGATCAAATAATAAAATATGTTTTGTTTTGTAAAGAATTCCCAAACCTTTTTTCACAGTGGTTGCCCAGTTTTGCATTTCCATCTGCAATGACTGAGCATTCCTGTTGCTCCACTTTCGCATTAGCATCTGGATTGTTAATGCTCTGCGGCTTGCATTCTAATGAGCATGTATTAGTATCTTACTGTTTTACTTTACAATTCCTGGTAACATATGTAGAACATTTTTTGCATAATTATTTGCGCTCGGTATATCTCCTTTGGTAAAAGCTATCAGTACAGGTCTTCAGCTCATTTTTTAATTGGATTGTTTGTATTCATAGTGTTGATTTTTAACAGTTCTTTGTGTATTTTGGATAATTTCCTTTTATCAGATATGCCTTTTGCAAACATTTTTTTCCAGTCTATGCCTTGTCTTTTTGTTTCTTTGTCTTTCACAGTAAGTTTACATTTTTTTTTCTTAAATTCTTTTATTGGTACATTTTAGGTATACAATACATTTACATTTATCTTTGGGTGCTTGTACCTGTACATGATGTATCTTGGTTCTTATTTTTTCCCCATTACCTGTGTGCCCTTCACCCCTAAACCCTTCCCTATTTACATACTTCGTTTCCATTTTTTTTTCTTTTCTCATAATTTTTCCTTTCCATTCGTTCCTTTCCCCTTCCCCTCCCACCACCCCTACCCCTTTGGACCTTTTCCAATTTCAAAGTATCATTTATTAGTTATTAATCCTTTTAATCCTTATTTACACTCTCAGTTTCTCACACTAGAGAAACTATTCGGTATTTACACATGTGAATCTTATTTATTTCACTTAAGAGTATTGCCTCAATATGCATACATTTAGCTATAAATGACTCTAGTTTCTTGTTCTTTATGGCTGAGTAGTACTCCATTTTATTAAAAAAACACATCTTCTTTACCCAGTTTCCAGTTGATGGGCATTTGGGCTGTTTCCAAGCTTTAGCTATTACAAACTGTGCCACAATAAACATGGGTACACATATATCTCTGTGGTATGATTATTTTAATTCTTTTGGGAAAATACTCAGCAGGGAAATAGCTGGGTCAAATGGGACCTCCAGCCCTAGTTCTTTGAGGTATCTCCACACTGATTTCCATAGTGGTTGTCCTAGTCTGCACTCCCACCAACAATGGAGAAGGGTTCCTTTCTCTCCACACCCCTGCCAGCATTTGTTATTTGTTGATTTCTTGATAGCAGCCATTCTTTCTGGGGTGAGGTGGAATCTCAGTGTTGTTTTCATCTGCATCTCTTGAATGACCAGTGATGTTGAACATTTTTTCATATGTTTATTTGCTGCTTTTACTTCTTTGTGTGAGAAATGTCTGTTCATTTCAGATGCCCATTTTTGAATTGGGTCTTTGAATTTGAGGGGTCTGATTTTTTTTCAAGTCTTTATGTATTCCAGATAGTAGCCCTTTGTCTGAGTTACAGCTGTTAAAATTTTTTTCCCACATTGTAAGTTGTCTGTTAGCTCTGTTGGTAGTTTTTCTTGCAGTGCAGAAGCTTTTCAATAAGATGAAAGCCCAGTTGTTGATTCTTTCTGCTAGTTCCCATGCTACTGAGGTTTTGTTCATAAAGTCTTTTCCTATGCCAATATCTTCAAGAGTTTTACCTAACTTATCTTCCTGCAAGTTTAGTGTTTCTGTCTTAATATTTAGATTTTTAATCCACTTAGATCTCAGTTTAGTGCATGGTGATAGATATGGGTCTAGTTTTAATCTCTGACAGGTTGAAAGCCAGTTTTTCCTACATCATTTATTAAATAGGCTATCTTTCCTCCAATGAGGGTGGTTGGCTCCTTTGTCAAAGATGAGGTGGCTGAGTATGTCTGAAGTTGTTTATGCATCTTCTATTCTATTCCACTGATCCTCAAGTCTGTTTCTTTGCCAGTACCATGCTGTTTTTATCACAGTAGCTTTGTAGTGTAGCTTCAAGTTGGGGACTGTGATACCCCCAGCCATGTCTCTGTTGCCCAGAATTGCTTTTGCTATTCTAGGTCTCTTCTGGTTCCAAATGAATTTTTGGATTGTTTTCTCTATCTCTGTGAAGTATATTGTTGGAATTTCAATCGGCATTACATTAAATCTATATAGCAGGTTTGCAAGTATGGTCATTTTCACTATATTGATTCTTCCTATCCAGGAACAAGGGATGTCTTTCCATTTTCTTAGATCCTCCTCAATCTCCTTTTTCAGGGTGCTGTAGTTTTCATCATAGAGGCCTTTTGCTTCCTTTGTTAGATTGATTCCTAGATATTTCATTTTTTTGGATGCTACTGTACAAGGAATTGTTTCCCTAATTTCTCTCTCATTGAGTGTGCTATTTGTGTATAAGGCTGTTGTTTTTTGAGTGTTGGCCTTATATCTAGCTACTCTACTGAATCTGTCAATTAAGTCTAGAAGTCTTTTGGTAGATTTTTTGGGGGGGTCTTCTGTGTAAAGTATCATATCATCAGTAAATAATGAGAGTTTAACTTCTTCCTTTCCTATCTTTATTCCTTTTATTTCTTTCTCTTTTCTAATTGCTGTGGCTAATGTTTCCAGAACTGTATTGAACAGGAGTGGTGATAATGGGCATCCCTGTCTTGTTCCTGATTTTAGCATGAAAGTTTTCAGTTTTTGACCATTTAGTATGATGTTGGCTATTGGTTTTACATAGATACCCTTAATCAAGTTGAGATAAAGACCTTTTATTCCAATTTTCTGTAGGGCTTTTTATCATGAATGGGTGTTGGATTTTGTCAAATGCCTTTTCTGCATCTATTGAGATGATCATATGATTTTTGTCCTTGACTCTGTTAATATAGTGTATTACATTTATTGATTTATGGATGTTGAACCATCCTTGCATCCCTGGGATAAATCTGACTTGGTCAGGGTATATGATCTTCTTGATGACCCTCTGTATTCTGTTTGCCAGTATCTTGTTGAGGATTTTTGCCTCCATGTTCATTAGGGAGATTGGCCTGTAGTTCTCTTTTTGGGTTGGATCTTTCCCTGGTTTTAGAATCAGAGTCACACTTGCTTCCAGGAATGAGTTTGGAAGCCTTGCTTCCCTTTCAATTTCCTTGATGAGTTTAAAGAGTAATGGCATTAGTTCTTCTTTAAATGTTTTGTAGAATTTAGCAGTGAAGCCATCAGGATCTGGGCTTTTCTTTGTTGGTAAATTTTTTATTACATTTTCAATTTCACTCATTGTAATTGGGGTGTTTAGAATTTCTATATCTTCTTCATTTAACTTTGGCAATTCATATGTATCAAGGAATCTGTCCATTTCTTCTGTGTTTTCCATTTTATTAGAGTACAGGTTCTCGAAGTAGGTATTGATGATCCTCTGGATTTCTGCTGGTTCTGTTGTGACTTCCCCTTTTTCATTTTTTTTTTTTAAATAGAAAACACATAGCCAGATGTAGACTTAAAATCAATCACATTAGTAATCACAATAAATGTAAAGGGCTAAATAGTCAAATTAAACAGAGAATGCCATATTTATTTATTTATTTTAAATTAATTGTTTATTGGTACATTTTAGGTATACATAATTATCACATTCATCAGAGGAATTTTGTACCTGTACATGCTATAATCATATGTTTTTAAAATTTATTTATTTATTTATTTTACCAAAGTACCAGTGATCGAACTCTGGACCTTGCACTTGCGAGGCAGGCGCCAGAACCACCGAGCTAAACTCCTGGCCCTATATTTATTTTTTAAAAAGCAAGACTCAACTATATGTTGTCTATAAGAAATCTATTTTAAAAACACAGATAGGTAAAAATGAGAGGATGGAAAATATGTGCAAAGCTAACACTAGTTAAGACACTACTGAAGGAGTTATACTAGACAAAGTTATACCAGACAAAGTAGATTTTAGAACAAAGAATATTACTAGGGATAATTTTATAATGACAAAGGAATCAGTCATCAAGATGACATAATAATCCTAATCATCTGTCTACCTCATAACAGAGCTTCAGAATATATGAAGCAAAACTGATAGAAGGTCAAGGAGTTATTGACAAATGCACAATTACTGTCTGAGATTTTGAAATCTTTCTCTCAGGAACTGACAGAACAATAAGACTATCAGACAAGTGGTTTGGTTCATTCAGAATGGAAGGTACAGGAATTGGGTAAGTAGGAATGCATTAACTGTCTTGGAGAACCAGAAACTTGAAAGCAGAGATGGAGTCAGCAATTCTAGGGGCCAAGGGAAGGGAAGTGTTTAGTAAACACAGAACTCTGCTATTACTAGTCATAATTAGGTCAAAGGAGTTCCAGTTTCCACAGCCTCGGTCACCCTTTTTATTTTTGTACAAACAATCTGCAAATTTTTCCCACAGTAGTATTGTTGCTCTGTAGCACACAGAACTAATCTAGGGAAAAACCCTTTGGATTTTATAACCAAGCTGACAGAACAGTTTATGACCAGGAGGGCCATTGCTTTATTGAATTATTGTAGTGCTCACTTTAGAGTTTATAATATACGTCTTTAACTTACCATTGTTTACCTTCAAGTGGTAAACTACTTCATATATAATAATTTTATAACATTAGACTTATTTCTACCCTCTTGCCCATTGTATTATTGTTGTCGTACTTCCACATAATGCCCTTGTTAATATTTTCACCTTAAACAGTTATGTTTTAAAGATATTTAGCTAAGAAGAAAACAACCTTTAAATTATCTAATAATGGCATTCTGGTACCCTCTATCCTTTTGTGGGTCCAGGTTTCTATCATGTATCATTCTTCTTCTGCCTCTAAGACTTTCAATAACATTTCTTGCAAAGTAAGTCTGGTAGTGAGGACTTCTTTTATTTTGTATATCTGATATACAAAATATTTCAGCTTCATTTTGGGTGTAGAATTCTAGGTTGACAAGATTCTGACTTTGTTTTAAGTACATCAAAAATGTCATTCCATTGTCTTCTAGCTTCCTTTGTTTCCAATGGGAAATTTTCTGTCATTTTTATCTTTCTCTGTATATGTATTTTTTTTCTTTTTGATTTTCTCTTTATTATTCTCTCATAAATTTGATTGTAATGTGCCTTGGTGTTGCTTTTATGCTTCTGTGCTTGGAGTTTATAGTTGTTACTAGATTCAGAATATTTTTTCTATAATTTCCCTTAATATTATTTTTAAAAAATGTTTTTTTTCCCATTATGTTTATTGGTACATTTCAGGTATAAAATGAAGTTACATTCATCATTGGGATCTTGTACCATTACATGAGTCTCTTGGTTCTTTTTTTTTTTCCCCTTCCCTTGTCCTCCCTTCACCCCCTCCACCCTTCCCTATTTGCAAAGACTTTGTTTCCATTTTTTTCCTTTTCTCATATTTTTTCTTTTCCCTTTTTTCCTTTCCCCTACCCTCCCACTTCCCCTGCACCTTTAGACCTTTTCTTCCTGTTACACAATATCAATTATACATTTTCTAAATTACAATATCAAGATCTAGGGGACATTACTACAGATTTTACAGAATTTAAAAGGATATAGAAAGCATATTTCAAAAATCTGTTTTGAAATAAATTTGACAACTTCTAAGAAGTACCTTGGAAGACAAATTAATGAAAATAACTCTGGAGGAAATATAAAATTTGAATAGCACCTATTAAAGAAAGTATATTCCTAGCTTGAAAACTTACCTATATGACAACACCAGGCTCATAAACATTTTAACTGATAAATGATATCAAATATTTAAAGCAGAAAAAAAAGGAACACTTCTCCCCTCATTTTAGGAAATCAACATTGTGCTAATCCTAAAACTGGATAAAGATAATAGAAGAAAAAATTATGAACATATGTAGAAATTTGTTGAACAAAACAAACTACTAGAAGTCAGATCTGGCAGGATGTAGAAAGTGGTTTGATTACAGGGATGGCAGTATTGGTTCAGCATTGAAAGATCCACCCCCAAAAGTCATCATTTTAACAGAGGAAAGGAAAAGGCCATATGATCCTGTCATTAGTTCTAGAAAAAGTATTGGACTAAATTCTACAGCTGTTCATGGTAAAAGTTGTCAGGAGACTAGAAGTAGAACAGAACCTTCTCAACAAATTAAAGACATGTACTCCATACTTCCAGTGAGAACGCCTTGTATGAATGGAGAAGATACAATGCTTTCTCCTTAAGGTGGGGAACAAGGGCAGATATGCTTACTCTTTATCTGTCCATTAAACTTTGAAACCTAGTCCCCACCAAAATAGTTTGGCAATAAAATGACACAATTAGGATAGGATTGGCAAGGTAGAAGTAAAATCTTTATATGTAGATGAAATGATCATCTACAGAGAAAATACTAAGAAATCTCTAGGAGCTCCCAGAACTTGTATTTGAATTTAGCAGGATTAGAAAACACAAGGTATATATAAAAATTCAGGTCTGTGTATACTTGCTATAAATGAAGAATTGGATATTGAAATTTAAAAATTATGTAGGAGTACAAAGGACCTAGAAAAGTTAAAAAAAAAAAAACAGTGTTGGAAGACGTTTAGTACCTAATTTTAAGACTTCTTTTAAAGCTACAGTAATCAAGGCAGTTTTGATGTAAGGAAAGACATATAGATCATTGGAATAGAACAGACTCTAGAAATAGAACCACACATATATGGTCCACTGAGTTTTGAAAGATTATTTAACATTAGCATTTTATAGAATATAAACTCAATTCAAGAGCCAAGGAAGAGATAGTGTTTTCAGCAAATGGCACTAGAACACCTGGTATCCGTATGTAAAAAATTAACCTCAACCCTTTTTTTCCATACATGAAAATAACTTGAAGGGATCTATGAACCTAAATATGAAAGCCTAAAAGTATAAAACTTTAAGAAGAAATTATAAGGGAAAATGTTTATGAATTCAGGGTAGGCAAGAACTACCTAGGATACAAAAGGCATGATGTATAAAAGAAAACAATTGATAAATGAGATTCCATCAAAATTTAGTACTTTAAATGGCATCATTAAAATGAAAAGTAGTCCTTAAACAGACCACATTTACAATGCATATAACCTATGAGCAGAATATATAA